>NC_058130.1:422472498-422491093 GCF_016433145.1 Gracilinanus agilis
CTTTCTTTCTTCTCTTTCCCAGCAACATACTTCTTAGGGTTGTTTCCTGTTTTTAACTCCTTCCTTTGACCTTCACTCAAATACTCTGTGTTGTCCTTCCCCACTCTGGTTACTGGGATTTCCTCATATGAAAATTCTTAATATATAAAGCTTTCCCCATTTTTTTTAATAAAGTAGATCCCACCTAGTGCTATGGTCCAGTCATGGACTTCATCCTTTCGATTCAAGTATATTAGTCCCATCACCTTCTGATTCCTTAAAAATAAAGCTCTAGATATTTCAGAACAAGTTATAAGGGTAGGTGACAACTACAAGTAAACTATCAAACTCTCTGAAGCTTGAATTTCCTTGTTTTCCTTCAATCCTGGTGAAGGTGCAGAATTTCCATACTCCTGCCCTTTTGCAAATATAGGGTGCTACAGCATTTTTACTTCCCTCAAAGAGATTAGAGGGCCCAATTATTTTTTGCATGTCTCCTGTCATGCTTCCTCACCTTATATCTTCAACTCTACTGTTTGCCATGTAGGTAGATCCTTTTGAAGGCAAATCATATGGCAAGATCTAGGGTAGGATTTTATATTCCCCACCCCTCCCTGACTCTAAAACTCCAGTCTTCAAATGATAGATCCTGGTTGACTCAAAATTTCTCCTACAATTGCATTCCAAGCTTAGCGAAATCAATGAGCTATTTAGCTATATATGTACCTGTTGAGTACTGCAATAGAAGGTAAACTGCTGGAGGACAGGGATGTCTCCTTTTTTTCTTTGTATATCCAATGTTTGACACATAGTTAACACTTAATAAATGCTTATTGATTGACATAATCCTTGCTGTCTGTTGTGATCCCCATGCAGTTTGCTTTGTCAGGTGCCTTCTTAGTCTCAGCCTAGACAGTTCCCCTTTCAAGATGAAGGAAATTTGGAAATTGTCCTTCCTTATGTATTAAAATGGATGTTTTTATATATCATGCCATGTGCCCAGAGGGCAAAGTGAGAATTCTTAGTCTTGTTTACCTCTCCCTGTTATCAATTTTGTGTTACAGAATGATTTCCCCTTTAAAATAGGCTGAGGTCCTGTGTGATACATACCATGCTTTGCCTCATTCATTGGACTCAAGAGGCCAAGACAGAAATTGATTGGGACTGGATGACAAATTGTCCGTTGTCAAGTCTTGGAGAGGTAAAGGCAGCCTTTAAACAAAGATGGCCGATATGTTATTCACAGAAATCCATACTCTTGTGGCCTAGCACACCTCAGGCAGAACAGCCAAGCCTTCCTCCAGATACCCCAAAAAGGAGTTTCTCTCTGAGAAGTCGCATTAGGACCATTACCTCAGCTCAGCTCTCTTGACTCTCATATCTTTGAGAACATCTATACCATTAACTGGTTCTGCCTCTTTATCTTTATCACTTCCATCCCTACAAGGACAATTAAAACCGTAGTTTTGTTCTTTCCTTTACAGTCCAAAGATCATCGCTCTTAAAAAAAGAAAGAAAAGGTCAAATAAAAATTATCTGTCTTCTATTGTCCATTGTTATTCCTTCTACCCCTTACAGGTATCATATCTTAATCCTCCTTCTTTCTGCAATATATCCTTGGTTTTTGAGGTTGTTTTTTTTTTTTAAGACATGCAAATCCAATTTCTAAGCACTTGGATTGAAGATTATTTAGAGGGCTGAATCAAGATGGCAGAAATGGTATGGGGACCCATCTGATTTCTACCAAATTACCCTCCAAAAATCAATGAATAACTTCAAAATGAATTCTGGAGCAGCATAACCCATGAAAAGATAAAGTGAAGTAACATTTCAGCCCAAAACAACTTAGAAGGTTGGAATGAGGAATCTAGAGCACAGTGTGCCAGGGAAGGCCCAACCAAGGCAGCAGATCTTGGGCAGAACTGAAGTAGCACCCAAGGTTTCTGAAACTTTCAGCTACAGATGATAAAGGGGAGAAGGTCTGACAACTGCTCAGAAATTACAAGGGTCCCTTTGCTGGTTCTGAGTGCAAGTCTCTTGTCACATTGCCCATAGACAGAACCAGGGCATAGTCACAGGGTGAGGAGGAGCACTAGTATGCACCAGTATACACCAGCCCTTGCAGCCACAGGGGAGTAGAAGATCACATTCACAGTTCCAAGGGATAAGAGGGAGCTTGAGATACTTGCAGACTAGAGCACAGACCTGGAGAATGTTAAACACACTTCTTATATCATACCACCTTGGAAGAACTTAAAGCAGATAGATTCTCTAGTGCCAGCTCTGAAGGCAGCTGCACAAAGAACCTGAAGCTTGGAACAATGCTCCCATCGCCACAGTTACAGAGCCCAACTTTAACAGTTTTTTAAACTAAAAGAAAAAGGTAGGAAAATGAGTAAACAACAACAACAATGAAAAAGAAACTCAACAAAGAAAGTTATTTTGGTGACACGGTGGCCTCACACTTAGAAGAAGACAACAAAGCCAACAAGAAAAATATTAATTGTTCTCAATTCCAAAAAGAATTACTGGAGGAGCTCAAAAAGGATTTTAAAAATCAAATAAGAGAAGTAGAAGAAAATTTGGGAGAAGAAATGAAAGTGATATAGGAAAGCCACAGAAAAAAAGTCAATAACTTGGTAAAAGAGGCACAAAAATATGAAAGAGAATAACTCCTTAAAAAGCAGAACTGGCTAAATGGGAAAAGATATACAAAAATTTACTGAAGAGAAAACTTTCTTGAAAGACAGAATTGGCCCTTTGGAAAGAAATGGTACAAAAATTCACTGAGGAAGAGGACTCCTTACAAAGTAGAATTAGCCAAATAGACAAGGAGGTATAAAAGCTCTCTCAAGAAAATCATGTCTTTTGAACAAAAATATTTATAGCCACACTCTTTTTGGTGGCAAAAAATTGAAAAACGAAGATATGCCCTTCAATTGGGGAATGGCTGAACAAATTGTGGTATCATCTGCATCATCTGCAACTGGGATAAATTAGAAGCCTTCCCATTAAGATCAGGAATGAAACAAGGATGCCCATTGTTATGAATAAAATTGATATATATGGATATATTAAAAATATTAATGGTTTATTTAAAGCCATATTGGTAATTAAGAAGGCCATGTGCCTGCTAAAATCCAATTCGAAATGCCCACCATACCTTCACTCTCATTGCTTTGTAGGAAGAAGAGCGTCCCAATCAAGTTCTAAGACTTTATACCTTTGTCTACGTAATCACACTTCCTGACCACCTGTATTACAAACAAGAGGAATCATGGGAAATGTGTGGTTTTCAAGTCCTCTAAACATCCACAGGAAGTTTAAACCAGATACCTCGATATTAAAACTCAAGGAACCCCAAATTTCCAATATCACACCATTATCACTTCTATTATTTAACATTGTATTAGAAACACTAGCAGTAGCAATTAGAGAAGAAAAATAAATCAAAGGTATTAAAATGGGTAACGAGGAGACCAAGCTATCACTCTTTGCAGATGACATGATGGTCTACTTAAAGAATTCCAGAGAATCAATTAAAAACCTACTGGAAATAATCAACAACTTTAGCAAAGTTGCAGGATACAAAATAAACCCACATAAATCGTCAGCATTTCTATATATGTCCAAGACATCACAGCAGCAAGAGTTAGAAAGAGAAATGCCATTTAAAATTACCCTAGACAAAATAAAATACTTAGGAATCTATCTGCCAAGACATACACAGGAATTATACGAACACAACTACGAAACACTTTCCATACAATTAAAATTAGATCTAAATAATTGGAAAAACATTAATTGCTCATGGGTAGGATGAGCTAACATAATAAAAATGACCATTCTACCCAAATTAATTTACTTATTCAGTGCCATACCTATCAAACTACCAAGAAACTTTTTTACAGAATTAGAAAAAACTATAACAAAATTCATTTGGAAGAACAAAAGATCAAGAATATCAAAGGAAATAATGAAAAAAAAAATGAAGGAAGGTGGCCTAGCAGTACCAGATATTAAACTGTACTATAAAGCAGCAGTCATCAAAACAATTTGGTACTGGCTAAGAGACAGAAGAGAGGATCAGTGGAATAGACTTGGGGTAAGTGACATCAGCTAGACAGTCTATGATAAACCCAAAGAGCCCAACTTTTGGGACAAAAATCCACTATTTGGCAAAAACTTCTGGGAAAATTGGAAAACAATATGGGAGAGATTAAGTTTAGATCAATATCTCACACCCTACACCAAGATAAACTTAGAATGGGTGAATGACTTGAATATAAAGAAGGAAACTATAAGTAAAGTAAGCGAACACAGAATAGTAAACTTGTCAGATCTCTGGGAAAGGAAAGAATTTAAAACCAAGCAAGAGTTAGAAAAAATTACAAAATGTACAATAAATAAGTTTGATTACATTAAATTAAAAAAGTGTTTGTACAAATAAAAACAATTAAACAAAATTAGAAGGGAAGCAACAAATTGGGGAAAAATCTTTATAACAAAAATCTCTGACAAAGGTCTAATTACTCAAATTTATAAAGAGCTAAATCAATTGTATAAAAAAATCAAGTAGCATTCTCCAGTATGATAAACGGGCAAGGGACATGAATAGGCAATTTTCAGAAAAAGAAATCAAAACTATCAATAAACACATGAGAAAATGTTCTAAATCTTTAATAATTAGAGAAATGCAAATTAAAACAACTCTGAGGTACCATCTGACACCTAGCAGATTGGCTAAAATGACAGCAGGGGAGAGTAATGAATGTTGAAGGGATGTGGCAAAACTGGGACATTAATGCATTGCTAGTGAAGTTGTAAATTGATCCAACTATTCTGGAAGGCAGTTTGGAACTATACCCAAAGAGAGCTAAAAGATTGCCTACCCTTTGATTCAGCCATACCACTGCTGGGTTTATACCCCAAAGAGACCATAAGGAAAAAGACTTGTACAAAAATATTTAGAGCTGTGCTCTTTGTGGTGGCAAAAAAACTGGAAAATGAGGGGCTGCCCCGCAATTGGGGAATGGCTGACCAAACTGTGGTATCTGTTGGTGATGGAATAGTATTGTGCTCAAAGGAATAATGAACTGGAGGAATTCCATGTGAACTGGAATGACCTCCAGGAATTGATGCAGAGTGAAAGGAACAGATCCAGGAGAACATTGTATACAGAGACTGATACATTGTGGTAAAATCGAATGTAATGGACTTCTCTACTAGCAACAGTGCAATGATCCAGGACAACTATGAGAGACCTATGAGAAAGAATGCTATCCATATTCAGAGGAAGAACTGTGGGAGTAGAAACACAAAAGGAAAACAACTACCTGATCACATGAGAGGATGGGGATATAATTAGGGATATTGACTCACAATATGCACCCTAGTGCAAATATCAATAATATGGAAATAGATCTTCATCAATGACACATGTAAAATCCAGTGGAATTGTGCATTGGCTATGGGAGGGAGATAGGAGGAGAGAAGGGATAGAATATGAAACCTATAATCATGGAAAAAGCTCTAAATTAGTTAATTTTTTAAAAGGTAAGAGGTTAATTAATTAATTTTTTAAAGAAAGGAAATCATGTCTTAAAAATTAGAATTGGGCAAGTGGAGCTAAAGACTCCATGGGACATCAAGAAACAATCAAAGTAAAAAGGATGAAAAAATAGAAGAAAATGTGAAATATCTCCTGGGAAAAACTGACCTGGAAAATAAATCCAGAGTGATAATTTAAGAATCATTGGACTATCTGAAACTCAAGATAAAAAACAAAACAAAAGAAAAGGCTTAACACATCTTTCAAGAAATCATCAAAGAAAACTGCCCTGATATTCTAGAATCAGAAGACAAAATAGAAATCCAAAGAATCTATTGTTCACCTCCTGAAAGCCATTCCAAAAGGATAACCCATAGCAATATTATAGCCAAATTCCCAAACTCCCATGTCAAGAAGAAAATATTACAAGCAGACAAAAAGAAACCATTCAAATACTGTGGAGCCACAGTCAGTGTAACACAAGACTTAGCAACTTCTACATTAAAGGACTGGAGAGCCTAGAATATGATATTCCAGAGGGCAAAAGAGCTAGGGCTTCAACCAAGAATCACTCACCCAGCAAAACTGAGCATAATTCTTCAAGGGGGAAAAATGAGTATTCAATGAAATAGAGGACTTTCAAACATTCCCGGTGAAAAGACCAGAGCTGAACAGAAAATTTGACTCTCAAACACGACTCAAGAGAATCATCAAAAGGTAAACCAGAAAGAGAAATCAAAAGACATTCAATAAAGTTAAACTGTATACAACCCTACCTGGGGAAATGATTTTTGTTAATGCCAAAGAACTTTGTCATTAGGACAATTGGAAGAAGTATACATAGACAGAGGGCAAGGGTGATAGGAGGTTATAAAAATTAAAACTAAGACATGAGAAAGAGGAGTACATTAGGAGGAGGGAGAAGGGGAAAATAGAATGAGGTAAATTATTGCACATAAAAGAGTTTTTACAGTAGAGAGGAAGATGAGAAAGGTGGGAAAGAGAATGTGAACCTTACTCTCAGCTCAATGAGGGAAGAACATACACAATCAACTGGGTATAGAAAACTATCTTAATCAATAGGAAAATAGATGGGGTACAGGATAAGAGAAGAGGGGATAGGGCTGATAGAAAATAGGACAAATTAGGGTAGGGCTATATCAGAAACCAACCAATGGTAAGTAGGATGGGGAGTAATACACAGTAATCATAATGGTGCAAAAATTATAAGTCTTTCTAATAAAGGCCTCATTTCTCAAATACATTGAGAAATGAATATATAAGAATGCAAGTCAGTCCCCAATTGATAAATGGTCAAAGGATATGAATAAGCAGTTCTCAGATAAAGAAATTAAAGTTCTCTATAATCATGAAAAAATGCTCTAAATCACTATTAATTAGAGAAATGCAAATTAAAACAACTCTGAGGTACCACCCCTTATGACAGAAAAGGAAATACTTGGAGGGGATGTGGGAAAGATGGGACATGAATGCATTGTGGAGGGAGTTATGAACTGATTCAATCATTGAAGAGAGCAATTTAGGCCTATTCCCGAAGGTTATAAAATGGTATGTTCACTTTAACCCTGCAAAACCATTACTAGGTTTGTATTCCGAAGAGTTAAAAAAAAAAGGAGAAACACCTATATTTACAAAAATATTTAAGGCAGTTCTTTTGGGGTGGGGCAAAAAGTTTTTAAGTGAGAAGATACCCATAAATTGGAGAATGACCAAATAAGTTATAGTCTATAATTATAGTAGAATACTATCATGCTATAAGAAATGACAAGCAAGAGGAGCTCAGAAAAACCTGGACTGAATACAATGAACTGAATCAGAGTGAAATAAGCAGAACCAGGAGACAGGAATATTTTACAATGAACAACTGTGAATAACAGCTATTCTCAGCAATCCAATGATCCAAAACTATCCCAAAGATCTCATATTAAAAAAAATGCCATCTGCTTCCAGAATAAAAGAACTGAGTTTGATTTCAGACCAAAGCAAACTTTTTAAATTTTCTTAATTTTTCTTTCTATTAGAGTTTTCTTCTACAAAAGAATTAATATGGGAAAGTGTTTTACATAATGGCACATATGGGAGGGAGAGAATTTGGGACTCAATATTCTTTGAAAAATGTTGGAAACTATTTTTACATGTAATTGAGGGAAAAATAAGATTAAAAAAAGCACTTGGATCACTCTGGCTAAGAACATATATCCTAAGTCCTTAGTTATGTCATATGCATGACTCAGTATCAGGAAGGTATACAGTCCTCTATGCCCTCCTAAATGGACCAAATGGTCCAATAATCTGTCCTTTTCACAAAACAATAGATATTTCCCTTCTTGTGATGTAAGCCATCATGTGTCCCAACAGGGAATTGAAATACAAGGTATGTGAGAAGAAAGTAGATCATTCAAGATGAGAAATAATATTGGAAGATGAAAGGTAGATAACAGGTCCCTTCCAGAAATTTATCCTGAGACAAATGACCTAGGACTGTGTTCTAAGATCTTATTTTAATACCAAGGCAAAAGAAAATGGTCATACTGGCCCTTCCAAAGAGAAGTTTCCCCTTAGCATGTGGAATTTGCAGGCAGTATTTGTCACTCTCTTGCTACCTGTCAATTTTTCTGCTGGTTGGTAGATAAGGCTTAAAGTTCAAACCTATCCATCATTTTTTTTAAAAGGTAGCAGAAAAGCATTTGGTTCCTATACTTTTTGCACATAACTGTTGAAATGTCCCTCTTTGACTTAAGGTCTCTAGTGAGGGGAAAACTACTTACCTCCTACCTCAGTCCCTCTCAGTTTTGTAGAGACCTAATTGTTAGGGCATTTTCCCTTGTATCAAGTTTAAATCTGCCTTTTCTCAATTTTCACCCATTGCTTCAGGTTCTTCCCCTGGGAGCTAAGCCAAATGAATCTAATTCATTTTTTAAAAATATTTTTATTTATTTTATTAAATATTTACCAATTCTATTTAAAATGTTTTTAATTTTGATTTTTAAAAAATTTGATTTCCAAAATTTCTCCCTCCCACCTGTCCACTACATTTTGAGAAGTCAAATAATAATATACCAATTATACAATAAAAGTCATGCAAAACATGTAATCTAATTTACTTTTCTCACCACATCCCTTCAAATGCTTGAAACTGTCTCCCCTTAATTAACTTAACTACTTAATTAAGAACCTAAGTACTTAACTTGCATGTTTAAGTACCTAATTGTTAAGTTCTTAATTAAGTACTTGTATTCCTAATTAAATACCTAATTAAGACCTTAAGAAATTATCTAGGTAAATAACCCCAGTCCTTTCAACCAATCCACATAGATGGCATGCTCTGAAGCCCTTCATCACCCTTATTATCTTTCTCTGGATACTTTCTAGTTTCTCAGTGTCCTTCCAAAAATTCGATGCCCAGAAATAAGCACAGTTCAGATCAAATGTGCTCTGTCTAGGGTAGAAAAGAGTAAAGTGATGCTCTTTCTAGTCCTGGACACTTTCTTCTTGGAGTCTATGATGGCATTAGCTTTTTTAGCTGCCACATTACACTAAGTTAAATTCCTGTCCTAGAGGGATATTGTAAGGCTCAAATGAAATCATACTTATTCATATTTATATAGTATTTATATAGCCACAGTCTTTGCTCACAACACCCCTTCAATGTCCATGAAAGTGACTTTTCTCTATCTTTGTTCTCCTCAAGCTCTCTGTAGCTCTTATACTGCCAATTACCCTCTCTTCCTCTATATTCTCTCTCTCTCTAGGTTTTCAGCTGCCACTCTCTCCTGGTTCTCCTCCTACCTATCTCACCACTCTTTCTCAATTTCTTTTGCTGAATCTTCTTTCAGATCATGCCCTCTAACTGTAGGTGCCCCTCAGGGTTCTCTCTGGGTCCTCTTCTTTTTTTCCCTCTAAAGGGTCTTCACTTAGTGATCTCATCAGCTCTCATGTACTTAATTATCATCTTTATGCTTATAATTCTGAAATTTGCCTATATGCCTCAGCCTCTTTAGTGACCTCTAATTGTGTATATCCAACTGCCTTTCAGATATCTCTAACTGGAGGCTCAGTAGACATATTAAACTCAATGTGTCCAAAACTGAAATCATTATATTTGTGTCTGAATTAATCCTCGCTCCTAACTTCCCTATTACTTTAAAAGGCAACACAGGGGCTTCCAGGTTAAGATGGCGGCAGAGTAAAATGCAGCTGCTTAACCTCTCCTAACTGAAACATGTAGGACTCCTCAAGGGGACATAAAAACAAATCCAGATGAATGAAGGGACCCCACAACAGGGTGAAGCATTGAAGATATGTGGAATTGGGGGCATTTTCATGCTATAAGGGGGTGAAATAGCTCTACTAAAACGTGAGCTGAGCAACCCCCTCAGCCCCCCCCCCCCCCCCACTACCTACAGGGCCAAAGCTAGGGCACAAGAGCTAGAGCAAGTTTGGGGAATCCATTAAGTCCTTGACAGCTACCTGGGGTCACCAGGGCCTGTTCCTGAGAGCAGCAAGACTTAAGACCCCAAGAGGCTAAAGAACATGCGGACTTTGAACACAAACCCTGAGCGCAGGCACGGACGCAGGTACAGATGTGGATCCTGAGCGCAGGCGTGGACCTTGAGTAGGGACCCAGTACAGAGGAGTGCAAGGCTGTGGAAGCAGCACCCTGAGACTGTTAAAGGAGCTTTGGGCAGAGGAACAAGCAAGGGGACCCCCAGGAGGCTTGACCCTGAGAACAACTAGACCTAAGACCTCAGGAGCCCAAAGAGTGCAGACAGACCCTGGGCGTGAGGATAAAGCTGAGAGGGCACTGGGCTAACAATGGCAAGCCAGAGACAAGAACCTCAGAAGAGAAAGATCAAGAAGAAATCTTTAACACTCGACAACTTTTACACAGAAAAAAATCCAGACAACAGAGCAAACAGCAGAGGAGAACAAACAAGTAATCATATCCAAAACTTCCCCAAAACATGAAAACTGGTCACAAGCTATTGAAGAGTTCAAATCTGAGATTATGAGAAAGATGGTAGAGAACTGGCAAGAAAATAACAGTTTAAAAGGCAGAATTTCGCAATTAGAAAGTGAGGCTCAGAAATCAAATGAATTGATAAGTAAATTGAAGACCAGAAATGTCTAGCTAGAAGCCTTGAAGAACCAAACAGATCAGATTCAAAAGGGAAACCAAAATATTATAGCCTAAAACCAGTCTCTAAAGGCTAGAATTGGGCAATTAGAAAAAGATGCCCCCAAATCAAAAGAATTAATGAGCAAATTGGAGACCAAAATCAAACAGCTGGAAAACAGGATAGACCAAAGCAAAAAGGAAAATCAAAAGAATATAGCAGAAAACCTATAGGGAGCTAGCCCCCTATTTGGTTTTGGGGTCCTGAGTGGTGTTGGTGGCTTAGGATTGTTAAGGCAGAAGAAAGAAAATGAGAACAACCAGACTAGTGGTTAGCCCATGTTGCTCTAACGCTATGGGATTTGGACTTTATTTTATACTGGTTTCAAACAAAGAACAAAAAGAAAGAGTAACAGCTGTGAAGGGGTTACAAATCATACACAATCCATTAAAGTCTAGAAAGTAGAGATATGGGTGCAAGGACAAGGGCCAAATTCCAACCACCAATTAGTAGGGGTTTACTTCTGGGAGCAGAAATAAATTTCATGGAGATGTTTACTAATTGTGTTCTGCCTTGATTTACAGATCTGCACCTGGTCAGATAGTCTGGACTAAATTGTCTGGCTCCAGTCCTTATCTAAGTAATATATTTTTTAGGGTTTAGGCTTCTTAATTATCAAGGAGAGAAATTGTCAAGGAGAGAAATTGTTAACTCAGTAGCTTCTGGTCTGGTTATGGACTCAAAGCTTTCTAATAAGTCTATAATGTTTTTCCAATAAGAAAAGGTATGGATCATAAGAGGTGTCAAAAGAGGGGTCTCAGATTTTTATCTATTATCTTATTGGCTTCCCACAAAAAAACAGTCTCTAAAGACAAGAATTGGGCAAGTAGAAGCCAATGATCTCTCAAGACAACAAGAACAAATAAAGCACAGTCAAAAGACTGATAAAATAGAAGGAAACATGAAATATCTCACTGAGAAATTGACAGATCAAGAAAACATGTCTAGAAGAGATAATTTGAGAATCATTGGTCTTCCTGAAAAAGCAGAAATTAATAGAAATTTGGACTCCATACTAAAGGAAATTATTCAGCAAAATTGCCCTGAAGTTCTACGACAAAAGGGCAATATAGACATTGAAAGGATCCATAGATCACCCTCTACACTAGACCCTGAATAGACAACACCCAGGAATATAATAGCCAAATTCAAGAGCTTCCAAGTAAAAGAAAAAAATTTTACAAGAAGCCAGAAAGAGACAATTCAGATATCAAGGAGCACCAATCAGGATCACACAGGATCTGGCAGCCTCCACACTAAAAGACTGCAAGGCTTGGAATATGATATTCAGAAAGGCAAGAGAATTGGGTCTACAACCAAGGATCACCTATCCATCAAAACTGACTACATACTTCCAGGGGAAAGTATGGGCATTCAATAAGATAGAAGATTTCCAAGTATTTGCACAGAAAAGACCAGGACTAAATGGAAAGTTTGATATCCAACCACAAAAACCAAGATAAACATGAAAAGGTAAATAAGAAACAGAGGGGAAAGAAAGAAAATTTAATTTTTAAATTTGCCTCTTTAAGAGCTTCAATAAGATCTAATTATTTGTATTCCTATATGAATAAATGTTGTGTGTAATTCTCTGTAGTGAACTCTATCCACTATTATAGTAATTAGAAGACTTATTCACAGGGAGAGGTTGGAGTACTAAATGGTCTAAAATGATAAAGGGTTGGGTAGGATAGAGGGGAGTGAATAGTAGAGGACACCAAGAGAAATTTGAATGAATAAGAAAAATGGGATATTCTCTTACATACAAAAAGGGCATAGGAAGGGGAGGGGATGAATGCTATTATAAGAAGGAGAGGAAGAGAGCATTAAGAGGTAATATTTAAACCTTACTCTCAGTGGAATTAACCCTGAGAGGGAACAGTAGCTATATCCATTGAGATATAGAACTCTATCTAACCCTACTGAAAAAATCAGAAGGGATAAACCAAGGGGAACAGGGGATTGGGGAGGTCAAAAAAGGGAGGGGAGGACAAGGGAGAGGAAGTCATTAGGCCTTAAAAATAAAAAGAGGGGAATAGGGGCAGCTGGGTAGCTCAGTGGAGTGAGAGTCAGGCCTAGAGACAGGAGGTCCTAGGTTCAAACCCGGCCTCAGCCACTTCCCAGCTGTGTGACCCTGGGCAAGTCACTTGACCCCCATTGCCCACCCTTACCACTCTTCTACCTATGAGACAATACACCGAAGTACAAGGGTTTAAAAAAATTTTTTTAAAAAAAAAGAGGGGAATAACAAAGGGAGGGGGTAGAAAGGGTAGTAAATCAAGGGAGGGGACAAGGGTTACTGGTTTAAAACAAATCACTGGTTTAAAAGGAAATAGCTTAAGAAGAAGGGGTAGAACTAAGAGAGGATACTGAAATGTTGGGGAATATAAAACTGATAATTATAACTTTGAATGTGAATGGGATGATTGATTATTCTAAATTAAAAAGCTTTTGAACAAACAAAAACAATGCAACCAAAATCAGAAGGGAAATAACAAATAGGGAAAAAAATCTTTATAACAAAAAACTCTGATAGGGGTCTAATTACTCAAATATACAAGGGGTTAAATCAATTGTATAAAAAAATCAAGCCATTCCCCAATCGATAAATGGGCAAGGGACATGAATAGGCAATTTTCAGATAAAGAAATCAAAACTATCAATAAGCACATAAGAAAGTGCTCTAAAACTCTAATAATTAGAGAAATGTAAATCAGAACAACACTGAGGTATCACCTCACACCTAGTAGATTGGTTAAAATGATAGTAGGGGAGAGTAATGAATGTTGGAGGGGATGTGGCCAAATTGGGACATTAATGCATTGCTGGTGGAGTTGTGAACTGATCCAACCATTCTGGATGGCAATTTGGAATTATTCTCAAAGGGCTATAAAAGATTGCCTGCCCTTTGATCCAGCCATACCATTGTTGGGTCTGTACCCCAAAGAGATCATAGATTAACAGACTTGTACAAAAATATTTATAACCGCGATCTTTGTGGTGGCAAAAAACTGGAAAACAAGGGTATGCCTTTCTATTGGGGAATGGCTGAACAAACTGTGGTATATGCTGGTGATGGAATATTATTGCAATGAAAGGAATAATAAACTGGAGGAACTCCATGTGAACTGGGAAGACCTCCAGGAACTGATGCAGAGTGAAAGGAGCAGAGCCAAAAGAACATTGTACATAGAGACCAATACACTGTGGTAAAATAGAATATAATGGACTTCTGTACTAGCAGCAATGCAATGATCCATAACAATTCTGAGGGAGTTATGGAAAAGAACCCTACCCACATTCAGAGGAAGAACTACAGGAGAGGAAACACAGAAGAAAAGTAACTGCTTGAAGACATGTGTTGAGGTGGACATGATTGGGGATGTAGACCTGAAACTACCACACCTATGCAACTATCAACAATTTGGAAATAGGTCTTGATTGATGACATATGTTAAAACTATGGGGGGGGAGGGGAGGAGGTGGGGGGTGATGAAGAGGAAAGTAAGAGCATGAATCATGTAACCATGATAACTTTTCTAAAAAATAAAAATTATTAAATATCTAAAAAAAAAAAGGCAACACAATCCTCCCACTCCTTTAGCCTTGCAATCTATGGGTCATCCTTAACTTTTTTATTATCTCTTACTCCCCATATCCAAGCTTTTACCAAGGCCTATAAATTTCACCTTTTCAACATCTTTCTAATCTTCTCCCTTCTCTCCTCTAACACTGCCACCCCTCTGGTACAGGCCTTATCACCTTCCATCTACAAAAGCAGTAATTAGAGAAAAATTTGTATCTCTAATTATTTCTATCAATAAAATAGGGAAAAAAACAGATCAATGAATTGAGTATATAATTGGGCAAAAAAACCTAAAAAAAAAAAATTAAAAATCTCCAATGAAATACCAAATTGGAGATTCTAAAAATTAAAGGTGAGATTAACCTAATTGAATATAAGAAAACCATTGAATAAATAAATGAAAGAATGTAAGAAAATAATTGAATTAATAAATAAAACTGAGTTGGTTTTTATGAAAAATAAAATAGATAAACATTGGTTCATATGATTTTTAAAAAACACTAGTATCAAAAATGAAAAGGGTGAATTTACTACTAATGAAGATGAAATCTAAGCAATTATTAGGAATCATTTTGCCCAATTATATGCCAACAAATTTAACAATTTAAAAAAGTCCTCCTTTTATGAAACAAATATGGAGCTGATACCCTAAATCAGGAAGAGCAAAAACGGAAAAAGAAAAGTAAAGGCTAATTTCATTTATTAATATAGATGCAAAAATCTTAAATAAAATATTAACCAGGAGACTATAAAATATATCACAAAGATTATATATTTTGACTAAACAGGATTAATATCAAGTATACAGGGATGGTTTAATATAAGGAAAACTATTACCACAAATTATTATATCAATAGATGCAGAAAAATCTTTTGATGAATTAAAACACTCATTCCTACTAAAAATATTTGAAAGCATAGCTATCAATGTTTTTCTTCAGAATAATAAGACATATGTACTTAAAACTATAAACGAACATTATTTGTAATGGGGATAAGTTAAGGCCTTCCCTATAACATCAGGAGTGAAACAAAAAAATGCCTGTTATTACCTAATTTATTTAATATTGTATTAGAAATGCTAGCAATAGCAATAAGAGAAGGAAAATAAATTGAAGGAATCAGAATGGGCAGAGGTAAAAAAAATGAGGATTATATATAGAAAATCTCAAAGATTCAACTAAAAAATTAGTTGAAACTATCACTAATTTTGGCAGAGTAACAGGATATAAAATAAACCTATATAAATCATCAGCATTTCTATATGTCACAAATATCTGAATTATTTTAATAAATAGTCTAATCCATTTGCCATTCATCTACCAAAGTGCTTTTGTTAAAGCACAAATCTGGCCATAACATCTCTTTACTCAATAAATTCCATTGGCTCCCTATTGCCTTAAGAATCAAATGCAAAATCATCTGGTGTTTAAAGTGCTTTAAAACCTAAGCATCACCTACCTTTCCAGGCTTGTTGCACCAGTTCTGCTCATCACATACCAGTGACACTGGCCTCCTTGCTGTTCTACAAACAGGATAGTATGGCTCTCCCCTCCAGGCATTCTCTCTTGCTCTCTCCCATTCCTGGAAAACACTTCATCTTCTCCTTCTGGCTTCCCTGATTTCCTTCAAGTTCCAAATAAAATGTCATCTTCTATAACAGAAGTGTCAAATGAGATATTCCCCTGTAGCAGAACCAGATTAAAATAAAATTGGGAAATATCTAACAAAATAAATAAAAATACAATAGAACATAGATAATGTTAACATGGTTTTTTGAATTCAATATTTAGCCCACAAAAGTTCTTATGTACAAGTTAGTGGACCCCATTTATCTCCCCATTTCTATTTGAATTTGACCCCACTCTTCCACAAGAAGTCTTTCCCAACCCTACTTAGTTCTAGTGCCTTCCCTTTCTTAATTATTTCCTATTTATCCTGTATATAACTTGTTTCTACATATGTATTTGCTTATTGTCTCCCTCTTTTGATTGTAAGCTTAAGGACAGAGATTATCTTTTACTCTCTTTTTGTCCCTCCAGCACTTAGTACAGTACCTGGTACATTGTTTAGTTGTTTTTCAGTTGTGTCTGACTCTTCTTGACCCCTTTTAGAATTTTCTTGGCCAAAATACTGGAGAAATTTGTCACTTCCTTCTGCAAGCTCATTTTACAGATGAGGAAACTAAGGCAAACAGGGTTAAGTTTGACTTGGCTAGGTCACCCAATTAGTAAGTATCTGAGACCAGATTTGAACTCAAGAAGAAGAGTCTTCCTGTCTCCAGGTTGGACACTTTCTACCATCTAGCTGCCTGGCATATAGTAGGAGCTTTAGTAAATGTTTATTGACTGGAAAAGAATAAAATGCCAAAGTAATATAAATTGACATTATTTGACAATGCTGCTAGGACCATCCCAGAGCAAGACCAACACTATTCTCTGAAGAAGGCTGGGCTCCAAACTTGTTGAGAACATTTACTATTCTTTCTCTGTGGTGTCCCAAGAGTGGAGGTTTGAGAACAATTTGACTTCTCCAGAAACTGAGTAGCATGCTTCTAAAAGGAATCCAGGATGGTGCCTTCCTGTAATAGGCTTTGATTTCCCTTTTAATGTCCAAAAGACTTTCATTTGCATATTAATTGGGTGTAGTTATCCAGTATTCAGGGAAGCCAGTCCAAAGTCATCTCCTTTTAATGTCTCCAGGATTTCAGACTTCTTTTTGGGGCCTCCAGCTCTATCAATCACATGCCTGAAGCACTAAGACCTATGATCTCTTCACTTACATGTAGACAATTAAGTTGGGGGAGAAGTCCAAGTTGGACAGATAGATGACAGGCCACAATTGGCTCTCTACTTTTGTTGCAACTTAAATCTTTCACTCTATGCCCCTCTCAGAAAACTGAATTTTTATTTTATTTATTTTTAATTGAAATTTTTAATTTAATATATTAATTTAGAATATTTTTCCATGGTTACATGATTCACGTTCTTTCCCTCCCTTCCAACCCTTCCCCCATAGTCGACACGAAATTCCACTGGGTTTTACATGTATCATTGATCAAGACCTATTTCCATATTATTGAGAATTGCACTAGGGTGATTGTTTAGAGTCTACATCCCCAGTCATATTCCATCAAACCATGTGTTAAAGCAGTTGTTTTTCTTCTGCATTTCTACTCCTACAGTTTTTTCTCTGGATGTGGATAGTTTTCTTTCTCATAAGTTCCTCTGGATTGTCCTGGATCTCTGCATTGCTGCTAGTAGAGAACTCTGTTACATTCGATTGTGCCACAGTATATCAGTCTCTGTGTACAATGTTCTCCTGGTTCTGCTCCTTTCACTCTGTATCAGTTCCTGGAGGTCTTTCCAGTTCACATGGAATTCCTCCAGTTCATTATTCCTTTCAGTACAATAGTATTCCATCACCAAAGGACGATACAATGTAGACTCTGAAGTTAAGTTTTCTTTATCTGGACTGTCATAGATATAGCTAAGCCAGGAGATTAGATCAGCTAATCAGACTCCTACCAAATGTACCCTATAAGTTACCAGGCCACTGGATGGCCTCCCTATGCCCAGAGCCATAGTTAAAAAGTTTGATGACCAGTCAATTCAGGGGGAGGAACAAGAAAAACCTCAAGACTGGTTGAAGGAATCAGAATGGGTAGAGGTAATAAAACTATCTTTTTGCAAACAACATGATGATATATATAAATAATATTTTATATTTATTTATCCTGCATTAAATTATAATTATTATATATTGTAATATTTTATTACTTTATTGTATTTATATATTTTATTCTACTTATTCTACATTATATTTATATAATTATTTATGTCAATAATATAATATATAATTTATTATATTATACATTAGATTTCTATAAAAATCTGTTAATATTAAATATTTATATAGTAATACAATATATAATTATAAAATATAATATAATATAAATTTATATATAACTATGTTTATATACATATTATATCTTTATGCATAGATATAATATGTAACAATATACTAATAATTATATATGTATATGCAGGATATAAATACAATCATGTGTATATACATTATATATTATTATATAGCATATATATTATAATATATTATTATTATTATTATTATATAATCTACCTCTATATATAATCCTGAAGATTCAACCAAAAATTAGTTGCAATGATCCATAATTTTAAGTTGCTGGTAAGGAGGTAAAGACTCTAAGATGACCATCAAAGGAGGAGACAGACATCACAACTAGAGCCATTTAGGCTGAGT
>NC_058130.1:422495570-422542788 GCF_016433145.1 Gracilinanus agilis
AGAGAGAGAGAGAGAGAGAGAGAGAGAGAGAGAGAGAGAGAGAGGTTGGGGATTTCCTGTGGAAGGGTCTGACTTGGGCGACCAGGAAGCACGCCGTATTCCAGGAACAAGTTATCTGACACGTGGCTCAGAGCCTGCCAAGACTTATCGAATCTGCAGACAGCTGCTGGCTTTTGCCAATCTGCGTGTGAATGATACCCCTAGTGTCAAAAAGCCGCGTGTGGTTTTCTGCACTGTGGCTTAGGATGCCTAACAGGGACAGAGGCTTGGGAAGTATTTATTGGGCCAGAGACCAGTTGCCTTCTCAAGTGGCTCTTAAACGGAGAATTTGATTCTGAGGGGCTGCCCAGTTAAAACTGTAAAGCCAATTGCTCTGATGGACAAGGGACCTCCCAGAGGGAATGAGAGCGATGGAGACGTCCACTCCTTAACAGAAAAAAAAAAAAAAAAAAACTTAGGAGAGTCGGGAACTCTTCCGACGGTCTCAGATGTCTGTGCACCAATGAATCCGGGATGATAATCAAGAAATTACAAGCCATGGAGATTCCGTTTAACTTGTTGGGTCTTAGACCCCAAGATGCATGTGTGCTAAGGCTTCACTGACATGGAGATAAGATTTCTCTCTCCAGCTGCTTTTATCCCGTGGCATGGTTAGAATTAAGTTTCCTGCAATGTTACGTGTATAGCCCAGAGGAATTGCTCGTCAGCTGGGGGTTTGGGGGGGTGGGGGGGGGGAGGGAAGAGCGGAGGAAAGAACAAGAATCATGTAACCTTGGAAAAATATTCTAAATTAATTAATTAATTTTAAGAAGTATCTTAAAAAAAAGAATTAAGTTTCCTGGCTCCTTGCCCCTCATTCCTAATTCTTTATTAGGCAAACCAGAGAATACATTAATTTCAGTGGTTCATTTCCGCCCCCCCTCCCCCTCCCCGCCATGTCAGAGCAGTATCCTATTTCGTGCTATGTCAGCTCTTTGCCCTAAAATTCCATTTTGGCCTTAAGTGCCTCTGGGCTTTCCACTGAAGTGCACATCCTTCTGCTTGCCTGAGCTGCTCCTGGAACTAGGGGCAATAAGGGCCAAATTCGTATGCTATTCCCTATTGGTGTCTGTTTTCCTCCTATAATTGTTATCTTTGTACGGCAGTGTTGCTTTTCAGGAATAATTCCCTCACCTTTTTCTTTGCAAAAGTGAAATGAGAATTTTAACATAAGCAAGTAACTATGTCTCATATGAATACAGAATCACTGCTGGGTTCTTTGAGAAATCATTGAGAATGGTGATAGCATTAGAAGACTAGAAACAGGCAGGTTTTCTGACTGTCGGTTGTTGTTCAGACTTCCTGACTCTAGGCTGGAGACTTTTTGTTGTATTACCTACCTCCTGTTGGTGCTGATTAATAAGCTTAAGGTTGATCCCTGACAAAATAATTTTATTTTATTTATTTTTAAAAAATATTTTTCCATGGTTACATTATTCTTATTCTCTCTCTCACCTTTTCTTCCCCCTCCCAGAGCTGACAAGCAATTCCACTGAGTTATACATGTATTATCACTCAAAATCTATTTCTAAATTATTCATTTGACAAAATTATTTTAAAAAGATCTTAAACTGATGGTTTGTGGGTACTTAAAATGGGAAGGGGTAATCATACAAAGCCAATATGAGTTCACTGAGAAAAATGTTATGCCAGATAAATATTATTTCTTTTTTAAAAAAAAAGGGGGAGGAGGTTTATTGATGATCTTTGTTGCACTCATTTACTTCCAGGGTTGTGTTGCAGGTAAGCTAAATAGCACAAGAGAAGACTGTTAAATTTCTGCAAGGGAATTTTCATTTTGAAAATCAATAAGCTACAAATCAGGATTTGATCATTGGATCTTAAGAAAATAATGGAGGAAAATGTTAAGAATGCTTTAAACTGCAAACTTCAGAGTGTGTCCTGCATACATTTTCCTCCCAGAAAGATAATTTACCAACATAACACTGTATCTCTTCCCAAGCCCCACCTTGCCACCATCCCTGGCATCACCAACATCAACCGTTGCCACCAAGGCAGGAGAATTACTCTAACTGAAGCAGCCAAGTCACCCAAGAGATAGATAGGAAGTGGTGTATGCCAGGTGGTCAATAAACCATCACTGATTCAAGAACCATCTTCTATCATATAGTCTAGTGAAGATGGTCCAGGAGGCCCAAGAATAGCAGGAGCTCATCAGGCCACCAAGCCTGTTTCCACCCTGGCTCAGCCTCTGCAACAATTAACTTCTTTTGGAAAAGGGCCCACCAAATCCACCACCACCAACAATGATTGATGACCAAACACCAATAGTGGTCAGGAAAACCCAAGAACCCTAGAAACAGCAGCACCTTTCTTCCTCTTCTTCATTCCAAACTTTTTTCAAACCTGAAACCATTATCTGTTGTGGAGATAAGACCCAGCAACTTCCTCTGTAGTTGCTGCAGATTTTGTCTCCTAATTAGTCACCATGACTAAAGGCCAAGAAAAGGAGGTTCTTGGGTCAAAGTCCTTAGCACCATAAACTAGCTCAATATAAGAAATGGATGTCCATATAGCGAGGCAGCTCATTTGATAGAAAGCCAGGCCCAGAGATGGGAAGACCTGGTTCAAATGTGGCCTCAGACACTTCCTAGTGTGACCCTGGACAAGTCACTTAATTTCCATTGTCTAGCCCTTACCTCTCTTCTGTCTTAGAGCCAATGCTTAGTACTGATTCTCAGATGGAAGGTAAGGATTTAAAAAAAAAAAAAAGAAATGGATATGGGTACTTCTGACTAAAATGATTGCCTAAACTAGAGCCATGCCTTCTAATTCCCACAAAAGCCTAAAATTTGCACCAGGAAAGCCCATGAGAAACTAAAACAATTGACTTTTTCCATTCCAAAACTGTAAAAGAGGTCAGGTAGAACCCTGACATCAATAGGAAAGGTGGCCACCAGCAAAGTCAGAGAGTAGATGCAAGTATAGCTTCTCACCTCAACCAAAAAGTGTGTCAGAAAAACAGCCTAAAAGTCTTTGTCCAAATAAAGCAAGAGTGGAGCTCCATTCCATCCCCGGAAAGTCCTAGGATAGACAGAAAGAACCTTTTGAGTCCCTAGAAGTGTCAAGGACAAGATTATATATGTCACTTCAGGCTCAAGAGCTCAGATATTCCTAACACTGCTGAGACACCAGGGAAGGCTTTAAAGTCCAGGACTCCAAATCTCAAAGATTGGGGGAACAGGGAGGAGATTTACACTAAGGTGTGAAAGTCAGCTCAGAAACTTTGGAAACTCTAGGTAAGACCAAGAAGGGCTGACTATCACATCCAAAAGTGGATCAGGGGTAGAGCTTGGCCCTGGCACAAAGGTTCACTTCAGGAATTAAAGCTGGTCAGAGTAATCAGAGAAAAATAATGACCAATATCAAATCTTATTGTAAGTCTAGAGATTCCCCCTGCCCCACAAAGAAGAGAGTAACTCCATAACAAATGCAAATAGAGACCCAAAGGAAAAAATGATTTTAATTTTCTATAATTACTATATGAATACCTAGAAGAAATGAAGCAGGAATTTTTAAAAAAGCAAAACTTTGAAATATAAACTCTGGAGGAAAAAATTAGAAGAATAAACATATTTGGAGAGAAAGTGAAAATTTTACCCATGAAATAAATTTTGTAAAATTAGTATAGACCAAACAGGAATCAATAACTCTAGAAAGCAACAAGAAGTAGAATAAAATCAAGACTGAAAAAAAATAGAAGAATATATATCTGATATAAAGAAAATTATCTGGAAAGGCAGGTTAAGGAAAGAAGATTTAGGAATCATTAATCTCCTTGAAAGACATGATTCAAAAAAAAATTCAACATGGACACTGCATTTCAAGAAATCATGAATGGAAACTTCCCAGGTCTATTATTACCAGACAGAAAGAACCCACTGATTGCCTCTTCTGAAATGAAACCTGAAAGAAGAAATCCTAGGAATGTCAAAAGTTAATGTCAAAGGAAAAATACTGTAAACATTCAAAAAAGAAGTAGTCAAATTACCAAGAAATTATAGTAAGGCTTGAGCAATTCTGGAAGCTTCTACTATAAGCTGGAGGAGATCTTGGGCATAAAATATTGATAATTTGGGTGGGGGGAAACTTTGGAAAAAATTTATCAGGAATAAAATAAAATTTTAAAAAGGAAAAAGATAAAGACTTGGAAACAAGAATAACTTATTGATTATAATCCTACAAGGGGGAAAATATAGGCTTCTAATAGAATAGAGGACTTTCAAGAGTTTCTTGAATGAAAGAAAAGACAAAAGATGAGTAGGAACTTTTAAATACAAACACAAGAGCCAAGGGAAGCCTAGAAAGAGAAATTTATTGAGAAATTGGAAAAACTGTATGTTGATTCAGTATTTAATTAGGGAAAGTGGAAACAAGTGTTCATTCAGAATCTTCTTTAAAGGGTATTGAGGTACTTGAATTTAAAAAAAACAGCAATTTTGAGGAGAATTGTTTCTGTTCTGTGGGTTTTAAAAATAGAAAGAGAAAGGAGGGTTAAAAAGGATCCAATAGAATAAAAGGAGAAAGAAAGGAGTAGAGAAATAGTAAGATTTATTGAAAGAGTGAGAAATTAAAACTTTTTAAAATAGTGCACAGAAGATAATAGAAGAATGTTCAGAAGAAAATGCAGACAAGTTGGATAGTTACATTTTGGAAAGATGTAGAATTTATGCATATATATTTAAAACATGCATTATGAAAAGGTGATTCATGGTTTCACATAGAATCCTATTATGTGTTCTGCTATATGTACAGAAAAAAATGTGTAGGTTCATAATCTTTAAAAAAACAAATAACAAAAACACAAATTGATATGGTTTTATTCATAGAAATGCCAGTAAAGAAGATGCATTACCATCTGACTTGCAGCTATACCCTACGAACCACTGAGTCTTTCAGCTGGATTTGCAGGTTAAACCTTTCTCTGTTTTCTCCCTCTGTTGGAATGTGTGTTCTTTGAAAGCAAGCAGTGTCTTATTTCTTATTTGTATCCCCAGCACTCTCCATGTAGTAAACACTTGATAAGTACTTTTTTTTTCAATCTAGTTAACTCAGGTCCTCTCAGAAAGATTTCTTATTTGATTCTCATTTGAAATGTTAGTTCATCTCTCCTCAGAATGTTACTTGAGTTTACCTTATGGTGGAAGTTAAAATCTTTCATTTCCCCTCTGGAATTCTCTACAAATTATCTTCTCTATAGAATAAAAGTGAACTCAATTTAATTCTCATTAGGAATGAAAAATAGATCATTTTCCCATGACTTTTAATTCCCACAAGATGACATGACTAGAGTGCAGGTGATGTCATTGCAGGCAAAGAGATTCTAGGCTAGAGGAAAAAGGGGGAAACTATGGATGAAGATCATGGGAGAATTTGGTACAGGAAGAAAGACAGCAGTAATAGTGAGAACAATCTGAAAAGAGTTGAAGAAGAAATGGGGCATATTCCTTTAATTTAGGTGGAGGAAAGCAATATATTATGAGAAGAGATTCAAAAGTTTTATGAGTGAATTTTTATCCCTCTCGCCTCCCTTTCTGTCTCACTATGTCAGAGACTTTCCCTAGTCTTCTCCATGACAGTGTGAATTTTTCTGGAAGTTATTGCCCTAGTTTTCCCTGCTATTATTTTCAGAGTGAGACTCATCTCTGGAGTATATATGTGGAGAGTGTCTTCCGTATTCCTTTGTTAATTGTTTTAATCCCAATTAAATGTTCTACTTTTATAATATATGTACAGGCAGACTTCGGAGACTTGGGTTTGGTTTCAGATCACTGCAATTAAGTGAATATCACAATAGTGCAAATCATACAAATTTTTTCGTTTCTTGATGTATGTAAAAATTGTTTACATTATGTTGCAGTCTACTAAGTCTGTAAAAGCATTATGTCTATAAAAGAATGTACATACCTTAATTAAAAATACTTTATTGCTAAAAATGCTAAACATCATCTGAGCCTTCAACAACTCATAATCTTTTTGCTGGTGGAGGGTCTTGCTTCAGTGTTGATGGCTACTGATTAATCAGGGTGGTGGTTGCTGAAGGTTGGAGTGACTGTGGCAAGTTCTTAAAATAAGACCTCATTGATTGCCTTATTGATTGACTCATTTGAACACTTAAAGGTCATTGTAAGGTTAACAAGCCTAATTTTAATATTGTTGTATCTGAGGAAGACCTGAGGAGAGGGATGGGGGGGGGATCAGCTGGTTGTTGAAGCAGTAAGAACACCCAACATTCATTAAGTTTGCCATCTCATATGGACAAATTCACAGGCACCCAAAAATAATTACAATAGTCATCTCAAAGATCACTGATCATGGATCACCATAACAGACATCTAATAATGAAAAAGTTTGAAATATTGCAAGGATGACCAAAATGTGACCATGTGAGTACATGCTGTTGGAAGAATGGCAACAATAGACTTTTTCTGCACTGGTTTGCCCAAACCTTCAATTTGTAAAAAAACAAAAGAAAACCCTGCAATATTCTGTGATGCACGATAAAATGAGAGATGCCTCAATCTTGACTTATCTGTTAGCAAGGTGCAAAACCAACTAAGAATATTTTAAAGGTTCTCTGCTAAATTGGTTTTCCAGACTGCTAATATTTTCCCCTTCAGAATATTGGTCTCCACCTAAATATTTACATGTTGTCACCTATACCAGAATATGCACTTGAAAGCAGGGACTGAGTATTTGGAGTTTGGGGTTTTGTTGTTGTTGTTGCTTTTAGTTTGTTTGTATCTCCATCACTTTGAATCCTGGTCACTATGGGAGTGGTACATATTAAATACTTAATAAATTCCTTCTGACTGACTAACTGTATTTTCTCCTTATATTGCTGCAACTAGGTGGCTCCTGATAACTTCATTCCCTATTTGAGTCATAACAAAGGACCACTGAATTTGGATGGCTTAGGTACCCCCAGCCACACTTTCTGAGTAGAGACTATTGTTTCTCCTTCTGTAACTAGGTACCCCATCTTCTCGCCATTCTGACTTACTCTTCACCCTCTCCAGGGGCTTCACCAACTAAACTGTTGGGTTAGCATGATGAGCAGGACCCATCTTGAACATTCTGAAACTTTGAGTCCCCCTTATCCTCCTTTTCCAGAATGCCATTCTCTGGGTCAGCACTTCTTGGCCTGGGATTCATGAACTTTTAAGATAAATAAATTTTAACAACTATATTTTAATATATCTGATCTCCATTCTATGCATTTTATTTGACACATTTAGAGACATTATTCTCAGAAAGTTTGTGAGAATCGCCAGCTTGCCATGACTCAAAGAATAGAACTTCCTTGCTCCAGATGAAATTTCCAGAGGTTTTGAGATCATAAGGTATAGGGCAAATTCAGAACTCTAATTTCAATTTATTTCTTTTGTCCTTTCCAAATGTTTTGAGTGCCACCCAGGTGACAGTCTGTGACAAGCCTCTGAGGACTATCCATCAGGCGGATTGTTCAGTCAGAGAAACTCCTGAAATGTGGAAGGGTTGGGATCTGCGCACATGGAAAGAAGAAATCATGGGAATAGACAATTATTTTCCCCTTCCACCAGATTCCTTTGTTTTGCACCATTTTTTCCATCTGGACTTGGGATACTATTTGTGTAAGAAACCCTGGGAAAAGAAATTTTTAGAGAGAATCAAAAGCAAGGTGCCTAGGGACAGGGGCAGCAAGTGTCAGAGGGAAGGACTTGAACTGAGCCCTCCCTAATTTTGAGATTGGTTCTTTAACCCTATGGTTACCTCTTTGAATGTATTTTCCATTTATTATTATGAATTATGGTTGTCTGCCTTTGTGTTATCCCCTCCCGGGCTGTAAATTCCATCAGGGAAGTATATGAACTGGAGCACTCTGCACACGATAGATGTTTAATAGACATTTGATGCACTGAATTGAGCAATTTGTTTTCTTGCTTTAAATAATCTACCCTGCTCTGAAATCAGTATTCTGTTTGCTACAGGCACTAGTTACTTGGAAAGCTACAAGATGTGTACAGACTTCTGGAGCTTCAGTCTGGTTTTCTGCCATGATTCAACTGTTCTCTACCCACCCGCACTTCTGTTCCAACTCCAACAAAGCACTTCTCTAAAAGGGTAAATATTTTCCTAGCAGACAGGATGCTGACTGCTGACAGGTGAACGGCAAGCACCTAAACATACACACTTCCATTCTCAGGTCAGGAAAATGTGTCATATTCCCAGGCCCCTATGCATTAGAATCTGTGATCTTTTCCAAAGTGAGTGCAAAAGGGTTAGTGGTGTAGAGGCTCAGAGGGGCTTGATTCTGTCATTAGTCCAAAGCTTCAGTGACAGATGCATCAAATATGAAGCAATGCTGGGCCATGAAGTGTTTAGAGGAATCTTAAGGAAACTGCTAACCAAGAATTCGATTTAATTAAAGAAAAATTCACCAATAGTTAAAAAAGCTTTTGAAGATAAAATTTATTTTTAAGATATTTATTTTCTCCCCCTCTCACATATCCATTGAGGGAGGAAGAAAAAGAGAAAAACAAAATTCTCTTAACAAACATAAATAATCACTTGTAATATGTAATCAACACTTTGGGGAGATCTGAAGTCGTTACTATACAAATTGGGGAGAAAGACGAAATCTTGATTATCTTCTGCAAGTTATCTAAATGCGCAAACTTCTAAAATTCCTCTAGGATAAGAGTTTTGGAAAGTACTTGGAAAATGATTTATTAAGCCTCTAATAGAAGATGAGAGAATATAGCAAAGAGTGAAAATTATAATAATTAATGAGACAGATGATCAAACAAAAATGAATAGGCAAGCAAAACTAAATCCTACATTGTGTTTGAAAATGAATGTCTCCTTCTGCATACTGAGACCATCCCTTCTCTATGCTACATACCCCGTTCTATCATTAGACTTGGTTTCACCAAGAATTTAACTACTAGATGTCAGACATAGCACAAAAACAGACTTATATGAAGTGATGCAAAGTGAAGTGAGTAGATCTAGGAGAACATTGTACACAGTAACAGCAAGTGGCAACTATTACTAACAAGTCAGGAATTAGGATGGCTCCAGGGGATTCATGAGGATGAAGGATATCCACCATCAGAGAAGGAACAGAGTCCGAATGCCAATGAAATATATATCATTTTTTCACATTATTTTCTCCCTGAATTTTTCTCTTGTGTGATATGTGTCTTGTTTCAAAATATAATGAAAGGGAAAATATGTATTATATGATAATATTTGTACAGCCTAAATCATATTACCTGCCTTCTTGAGGAGGTAAAAAAAAAAGAATGACAGATTTTTGTATACAACTAATGTGAAAATTTGTACCTCTTGGATAAGTATATTTATTAAAACTTCTTATATATTTATAATAAATCATATGTTATCATCATATATTTTGCTATTATGTTATTATTATTGTTATGTTACATATTATATTGTTACATATAAAAAATAGTAACTAAAATAAAATAGTCCCTGCCTTCAAGGAGTTTGCATTCTGTCATGGCGCTTATGTTTAGAAGAAATATATATTATATATTATAGTCATAGCTCATGTTCTTATATATAATATTATATATTATAGTCATAGCTCATGTCCTTGGATAAGGAAGAGCTGATTCAAATCCTGCCTTTGAGATGTACTGGCTGGGTAAATTTTTGGATAAATCATTCAACTTCTCACAGGCTGCAGGCAACTCTCCAAAGTCAATAACTTACAGAAAAGTTGTTGACACCATGGTAGAAGGAGTTTCCTCACTTCGAGGTTCCTATGAATGATAAAATCTTAGATCTAGACAAAAAAAAATCAAAACCAAGTATTTTATGGTTACAAAGTGCTTTGTTTGTATTATTTCAATTATATTCACAACATTTTTTTTGGTGTGGATTACAACTCTCAGTGTTTATTTCATATCCCTCTATTGGATAAGCTCATAGAGGGAGAAGGTTGCATCTTAACCACCTAAACTTTATATCTTTATAACTCTTAGCACACACCAGACACTTGATAAATTTGTGGGACCAATGAATCCTGAGAGGTAAATAACACATTTTTTGACTCCAGACCTAAGATTTTTTTTAAACCCTTACCTTTTGTCTTAGTACTAATACTAAGACCAAAGAGTGGCAAGGGGTAGGCACTGGGGTTAAGTAACATAGCTAGGAAATGCCTAAGACCAGATTCGAACCCTGGTCCTCCTGACCCTTATCCTGGTGCTTGATCCTCTATGCTACTTAGCTGCCCCCAGACCTGTGACTTCATCAGGGTGAGTAATACCCAGTGAGGAAACTCCCTCCACCCTTACAGCCCCATTATTCCTCTGTTTTTTTAAATTTTTACTAAGTTGCTTGGAGTTCACACAGCTAACATGTATGAGAATAAGTACTTGAACATAGGACTTTCTGACTCCAAGAACAACTTTCTCTATACTATGCTGGGCTGCCCTTCAATGCAAACATTATTAAACCCATTTGACAGTCAAGGAAGCTGAGGCTCAGAGAACTTTAGTGACTTGACCAAGATTTCAGTGACTTGAATTCTGACCTCCTGATTCTAGACTCAGTTGCAGGGCTTTTTGGGGTAAAGTTTCCAACCAAGTCAACTCAAGACCTTGAAGATTTGGTGTCAAAAGTCTGCAAATTTATCTAACAAACATTCTTCACTTGGCTGCCAGGAGACTTGTCAGTATAGCTCCTGTGGACACTGGTCACTTCCTCAGGATGCTACACTGTGGAAGCTCCTGGAGGATCTATATCTTGGATGTCCTAGTGGGGATCCACTGAGGAATGATTAGTGTTTTTCTTTTGTTTTCTGTTAATTAGGCAGTCAGCTTTCTGTTAAGTTTCCTTCACATTGCTGTTATTCAGTTGTTTCAGCTGTGTCTGACTCTCTGTGACCCAATTTTTAGTTTTCTTGGCAAAGATACTGGAGTGGTTTGCCATTTCCTTCTCTACCTCATTTTACAGATGAGGAAACCGAGGCCAACAGGGTTAAATGTCTTGTCCAGAGTCACATAGTTAGTGATATTTCCTTTATAAGTCAGATTTTTGCTTTAAGATAGTTTTTACAGGTTGAAGTCTTTAGTATTGATATCTTGTGTCATTGTGAATACCATTTTGTGTATGGAAGCTGATAGGAGTAGGATGAATGTTGTCTCCCTAGAATCCTACTGCCTGGCACTGTCTCTAGAGCTACTCAGAGGACTATTAGTTAAAGGAGTGCCTCTTGAGAAAGGCTTTTGAGAACATTTCTTTGATATCTTATAAACACTTTGGGGAGATGAGGAATATTTTCTAAATAAAGTGGAGAGAAAGACAGAAGCTTGTCTCTCTTGTGTGTTATCTGAATGCAGAAATCCTTCTAAAATTCTTGGTAGGATAGGAATTTGGGAAAGTATTTGGAAAGTGTTCAGAAGGCCTTTAACAGAAGACAAGAAGATACTGAAAAAAGGAAAAAATTATAATAATGAAACTATCATAAACTTAATGAATAATATAATACAATTATAAAATAATGAGGGAGAGAGATTATTGGGACTGACATGGGAGAAAGTCATTCAAAGGGCCCAGAGCAGCTGCTTTAGATGCTGATAGGTCTCCATACTGTGCATGCATGATGCTGACCTCTTGGAAATTCAGGATTTCTGAATCCTCACAGAAAAAGACCCATATTTCCCTGGGGAATAACCATGTTTGAAGCTTGAATTAGCCATGTGACTGAATCATGACAGCAGTGGCACGTATATGAGTAAGAAAAAGGGGTATACTGCTAAAAATGCCTAAAAAGGAGCAGCTTTTGGCATTGGGCAGAATGTGATGCTTACAAAAATCTAAACTCATATGGCCAAGATGCTTTTGAAGACTAGAGAAGCAATTTGTGGTAGCTATGGGACACCATGGCACTGGGTGTTAAGTTCATCCTGGTTCCCATTCTGTGAAGAAATAAAAAAATCTTTTACTTTTGTAATTCATGTGGTCAATGACACAGACATATATAGAGAAAAGCAATAAAACTTGAGGAAGTTGATGAGGTCAGAATGGAGTAAGTATTCTTATGGTAAAAACTGGGGTTAACATATTTTTTATTCGGGTTCAGAAGGGTGAGTAGGAGACAGGAATGGATGATAGGATGGGAACTAACAAGCTGGGGAAATACAGTTCAATGAATGATTTGGGGCAGCTGACAGGAATGACAGTTGGATCTTAACTGCCACACTGGTTCACCTAGCCAGGGAGTCTTGAAACTAACAAGGGAGTAGACTGACAAAAGGTTTTATAAACAGGGGTTTTAATAATAATCGAGGGGGCAGGGATAAAGGAGAGAGGTCACACTGAATCAAATCACTAAAGACCACACAGGGGCTGGGAGAATGGGTTAATGCCTACACTGTACTAATCAGACTATTACAGACTGGAAGGGAAAATGGGTCTCTCACAAAGCCATGTCCATTTCAGCTCCTCTTGATGGCATAGGAAACAGGTCCACAAGAAGGTAAATCCAGGAAATGCTAATCAAGGAGCTTGTCTCAGACTGGGATGTCCACCACCCCAGCTAGATCTTCTTGCTCACTTGATCTTCCCTGGCAGATCTTCCTTCTCAGTGGTAACTCCACACTCCTTGGGCTCCTCACTGGGCAGGTAAAGGCATCCACACCCTCTCCCTTTCCCAGCTTGACCAGAGTCCTCAAGGGCAAACAGTTTTTTCCCTTAATTCCATTTAGAATGTCCCTGGTTGACAGCCAAGGCTTCTTCCCTTAGTCTGCCTGCTAAGTCTGCTTTCCTACTTTTAAAATCTATTTCCTATTACAGTATGCAGAGGTATGATACTCCACAGAGAGTTGAAAGCACAGCTAATTTGTCTTGAGTTTGAATGGAAGCCACCAGATTTTTATCAGTTGCTAAAAAGATTAAATAAGTTTGGGGAAAATCTCAGAGCTGCAAAGAGTGACCTAATTGGAAAAATTCAATTTTGACTAACTCCAGATTATTTTCTCTTCTACAAAAAGGCCACAGTGATAAGGATCATTGCTGACCTAGTAGACCTGAAGGCAAGAGCTTATTGAAAACATGGTAAGAAATGCGGCAAGGGACAGAACTGTTCCATTTGGCAAAACTAGGGCTCAGAGGCCAGAGACCATGATAATCTGAAGTAAGGACACTTCCATCAGAAAACAGAGACATAGAGTTTTGGTTTTTTTTTTTGCTATTTACAAATATAGATTTGATGGTCATATGCGTTGTTGTTGAATTGTTTTTAGTTATATCTGACTCTTCCTGACCCCATTTGGGTTTTCTTGGTAAAGGTACTGGAGTGGTTTGTCATTTCTTTTTCCAGCTCATTTTGCAGCTGAGGAAACTGAAGCTAACAGGATGAAGTGACTTGCCCAGGGTTACACAACTAGTAAGTATCTGAGGTTAGATTTGAACTCAAGAAGATGAGTCTCTCTGATTCCAGGCCCGGTGTTCTATTCACTTTACCACCTAGCTTAGTGGATTAGAGTGGAGAATATGGATTTTAGTTGGCAGAGCCTGATGCCCATAGAATTTGCATTGGGAAATGAGGATAGAGCTAGGGATAGAAATAACACCAGGCACTGAAGCTTGACCTCATCACTGACCTCATCACTAGAATGAGTATATTTCATCTGGACCCATAGAAAACTAGAAAGACACTGCAAATTGGAGGTAGAGATTGTCCTGCTGTCCTGCATGATGGATCATGAAATCATATAAATGGAGGGCTAGAAGGGACTTCAGAGGTCAAATAGTCCAGGTATTCTTACTGGGACCTGTGGATTGAAAAAAAATTTTTTTATAACTGTATTTCAATACAGTTGGTTTCCTTTGTAATCCTATATATTTTAATTTTTCTTGCATTTAAAAAATTAGTTTGAGGAGTCCATAGGTTTTGCTAGACCATCAAAGGACATGACACAGAAAAAAAGGTTAAGAACCCTCATCTTAAACCAACTCCCTCATTTACAGATGAGGAAACTGAGGCTCAGGGAGGTTAAATGACTTAACCAAGAAGTGAACTATCCTGTCTAGGCTCATGAAAAGGGGTGAACCTTCTAACTGAGAAGTAGAATCCTGAGAAGTTTTATATAGAAGACTTTTGTTCACATTTTTCTGTAAATCTTCCACAAGGGGCACATCTGTTGTGTTAGAAACCTTTCTCTAGATCTTGGGACATCATATGGATCCAATAGAGCACATGGACTGTCTGTTGGTTATCTTTCACTCCTTCTACACGACCAACCCATATCCTTTTCTGACCATACATCTAGCTAATAGCATCACTTGCACTGATTTCTTTGTGCAAATATTTGGGCACATGACACAAACCTCTCTTGTGCAATTCTTGTACATGTTCTTTGCTTTCATAAACCCTTCATAGATAATCTACACGACTTGCCATAGGTCTTCCTCAGACCCTATCAGTATCTCAGGGACATTATTATTTGTTGATCTATGTGTTGACCTATATGACTAATATTTGTTGAACTATTTTTATTTGAGCTATTTCTTTTTCCTATCAGACTTTGAATGTGGCTCAGATGAATGGGAATATTATTACTGAAGATAATGGGACTTGCCCATATGATCTCCAAAGTCTGTTTGAACTCTCAACATCCTACAATCTTTTCTCACCATTGACCCCAAAGTCACCATTTTCCCCAGAGTAAATGGAGGAGACAGCCAATCAGGCAAAACGGTAGAGTTAGTTTTTGTCACCCATCACTTTTTTTTTTATCCTTCCCTCACTCCAAAACTCCTTTCAGCGTTGTCCCTTTTACAAGACTTCTAAAAGAACCTTGCACTCACAAACTACTTCCTTCTACATGCAGAACATTTTATAACTTGCATAGGACCTTCACATCCATTACCTCCCTTGATTTATACCACAAACCTGTGAGGCTGGTAAGACAGGGACTATGATATGTCTGTTTTATGGGTAAGGAGACTAAGGCTCAGACAGGTTAAATGATTTATGGAAGATCACACAGCTAGTAAGTGGTAGACCCAGATTTTGGACCATAATTCCAGTTCTTTAGACCACCTTTTATTTAAAAAAAAAGCCCATTCTTACATACTGAGATTTGTACCAGTGGTTTATTTTTTAATTTAAAAAATTTTTAGTTTGCATATTTTTCCCAGTGACATATTTCATGTTCTTTCCCTCTCCCCCAAACTCCCCTAACCCCCCTTAGCCAATGCACAATTCCACTGGGTTTTACATGTATCATTGATCAAGACCTAATTCCATATTATTGATAGTTGGACTAGAGTTATTGTTTAGTGTCTTCATCCCCAATAATATCCCCAACAGCCCATGTGTTCAAGCAATTGTTTTTCTTCTGTGTTTCTCCTCCCACAGTTCTTCCTCTGAATGTGGCTAGTTTTCTTTCTCATAAGTCCCTCAGCCTTGCTCTGGATCCTTGCATTGCTGCTAGTAGAGAAGTCTGTTATGTTCAATTGTACCACAGTGTATCAGTCTCTATTGTACCACTGGCTTATATCCTTACTAGGATGTTTGCATTTTTTCATATAGTACTGAATGGAGAGGTCTTTAAAGAATCTATTCTATCATATTTCAAACATCATGGCCCCTAACTGGAAGAACCACTATTGTATGGGCAGAGGACCTTTCTGGATCCTCTATAATTCAAATACATAGGCTTTGAACATCATATTAACTTTTCATATGGTGAAGTAGGATAAACTGCCACTAGGGTAATAATAAAAGACACAAACAAATGCAGGACACCCTCGCACTCCCACAAGTGTCAGGAGTGACACAGGACAACAAAAGATATTCAAGGGATGTGGGAATTGAGAGAAACCACATTAACTTGGGAAATGACAGGTTTTGGTATATGATAAGCTGGGGAAAACAGTGATATAATGATGTTTCTTTTCCTGTGGGTTCTTTGGGGTTCAGAAAGGTACAGGAAGCTTGAAGAAAACAGTTGATTAAGTAGGTTTAGGATTGGAGGAATGGGAAAGGTTTTACTAAACTAGGAGACTATGGGCAGGTTTCTGGGTCAGGGAAATGAATCAAACTACACTATGCTACCACAGGCTCTCAGGTCTAGCTGGGCAGGTTGGAAGGGAAATGAGTGTCTCACAACTGAGTGCACTTCAGCTCCAGTGTTGTCACAGTTTTTCAAGGTCCTCAGCAAGTAATCCACAGAATTGGTAAAGTTAGGGAGTTGAACCAGCCTGGGATGTCCACCAATCCAGGACAGGTCTTGACACACTCAACCTAAACCTTTCCCATGGGAAGATGGGTCTTCTTCTGGGATACAAAAAATCCACTTTTTCCCTGAATTCTCCCATCGAAACAGTTGAACAGCATCTAACTGCATGCAACCAACATGGAGTCCACCTCAGGAAGCACTTCTTTCTTCCCCATTCCATTTGGAATTCTCCAGCCTTGCCTGATAAGGCTAATAAGCCAACCTTAATTGCCTACATCTTAATTTAGCAATTTGCCTACAACAATAAGTCTATTCTATGTTTAAAGCGGATTGTGAAAGAGGGAATAAGAATCTGGTACCCCTAGCTGCATTCTGCTCCCTAAACACCTTCCATGACAGAAAAATCAGTGGATTTGTGTTTCTTGCCGGATTTTTGCCTCCACTCTCTTCCTAAATCTTTTCCCAAATGAAAGCTGCATAAAAATGTTTAGAAATGAAAAGCCCTTTGTATTTGTTAATCTGGATTACTTCAGCCACAGTCTTACAGAGTAAATTTGATAGTCTGGGCAGCTGAAGGAGCTTGTTGCTGCATGACCCCAGTGAAGTGACCATCAAATTGAAAGGGAAAGTCCATAAACACGCCACTGTTATGTTTTTCAATTGAAATGTGAGTTGGCAGTTCCGTTTGGAAAATAAGAACTATTCTGAGGAAGGTAAAGTACAATGTGCATAAGATTTGAGAAGCTTTGAAAAGAAGGGTTCCCAAGGAAGAAGAGGGATTGATTGGCAGCTAGGTGGTGCAAGGTTAGAGCATCAGGCCTGAAATCAGAAAAACTGAGTTCAAATATGGCCTTGGACACTTGCTAGCTATGTGACCCTGAGTAAGTCACCTAATCCTGTTTTCTTCAGTTTCCTCCTCTGTAAAATGAGCTGGAGTAGGAATGGCAAAGAGTCCCAAGTTGGGATCATAAAAAGCCAGTTTCAGCTGAAACAACTTAATAACAAAAGTACTAGAAACATTTAGTTGTCATCTGTATTTACTATCCATAAGAATATCATTAAATGTGAGTTATACTTTCTGAATTAGAATTGAAGAACTGAGACTACCAAGAGCTTAAATTCGGGGCAGTGAGGTGTTGTACAGTAGATAAATATATCTACATTTATTATAGCATGTGTATATTAGATAAATATATCTCTATTTGTCAAATATAGACATAAATATTAAATAAATCACTGGGCCGGGAGTCAGGAAGACTTGTCTTCCTATATTCAAATCCAGCCTTGGACATGTACTAACTGCCACCCTGGATAATTGGCTTAACCCTGTTTGCTTCAGTTTCCTCACCTGTAAAATAAGCTGAAGAAGGAAATCGCAAATGACTCCAGTATCTTTGTCAAGATAACTCCAAGTGGTGTCTCAAAGAAGTGGACATGACTAAAACAAATCTACAAACAAGAACAACATTTGGAAGTCAAGAGGATAGGCAACCCGGACTGAGTTCAAATTCTGGCTCTGCCACATATTGTCTGTGTGGCCTTGGGCAAATGGCTTTATTTCTCTGGATTTTAGCTGCTTCTTCTACAAAATGGGCCAGCTGGACCAGATAACATCTTTAACCTACCTTCTCACCCTGAATAAGTAATCCTTTAATCCTGCATTTTATCTCTTTCCTCCCTCTGTGTCTTTCCTTCCTTTCTAAAAAGTAAGTCCTGTGAAGGAATGGGTTGAGTTTTATCCATATTTAGACAGCAAAGAAGACAACCTGAGCTGTTTTGAAGGGAACTGAACTCTGCATGAAAGGATTCCAGGAGCTTTTCCTTATAATGCCCTGGGCCTGAGGTATACATGAGGATGGGGGAGAAACAGGGGCTTTTGGGGGAGAAGGAACCCACAGGAGGTGCTTGAATGAGTGCAGGTTTGTGGGAGTTATGATGATTAGGAAAGCAAAGCCAGCTGGGGAAGTCAGTACAGCAAATGGAAAGAGGTGTTCCTGAGTCAAGCTGGGAGCACCATACTTGATCCAAGGATGCCATGCTGGGGACCCATGCATGAAAGTAGACTGAGAATCATAAGGCCAGAGCAAGTGAATGAGCAGACAAGGGGCACTGAGATGCAGAGGTGACCTTCACAGGCTCCCCAGTTCCTCCTATGCTCCTGAGACTTTCCCTCCTCATAGTATGAGTTTGTTTCTGTGGGATTAGATTTGATTTTATGGGAAAGGGATAAGGGAAATGAAACCTATGTGCCTTGTATACACAGTCAAATTTGTGGAGCTAAGATGTGTCGATGTCCCATCAGCCTTAAAACCAAGAAAGTCTTAAAAGGAGAGTGAAAATTCATTTATTCAATTTTTTTCTGGAAAAAAATCCACAATTATTTATTAGCTCTACACAATGCAATGTGCTAAGCACTTAGGAGAATACATAGGACTTTGGAGCACTGGGCCTAGAGTCAAGATGTTCAAATCCAACCTTGGGAGTCTTAATAGCTATTTGACCCTGGCCAAATCATTTAACCTCTATTTGCCTATTAAAATGGGGATAATAATAGCACCTGTATCCTACCTAGGGTTGTTGTACAAATAAAACAAGATAATAATCAGAAACTGCTTGGTACAGTGCCTGGCACATAGTAAGCACTATATATATGTTAGCTATTATTACTTATTAGAAGTGTTAAGACATTTGCACAAGTATATATAACGCAAATTAGAATAGAATACATACTCAAGAGGAGTACAAGAACCTATGAGATCAGATAAAGGAGAGATCATTTCCAGTTTGTGTTTGAGGTAAATGGAATCAAGGAAAAGTCAATTAATCCCTATGGACCTTGGTTTCCTCATCTATAAAACTGGGGACAGGTTGGGTTAGTTTAAATTCCCTTTAAGATCTAAATCTATGATTTCCTGATCTTATAACTTCATGGTGGAGGGAGCATTTGAGCTGACTCCTCAAGAATGAATAAGATGTCATCAGGCAGTCCTAAGGCAAAGGCATTCCAGGTGTAGGGAATTGTGTGAACAAAAGGCACAGAAATGGGAAAGTTCATGACCTCAAGGGCAACAGGAAGGAGTCCAATTTGGCTAGAATGATCAGTGTGTGAAAGAGAATAGTATGAGATAAGACTTAGACATGTAGCTTGGACCAAACTGTGGAAGGCCTTGAATACCAGGTGAAAGAGTTTTGATTTTATTGATTAAACATTTGAGAGGCATTGAAGATTTTTTTAACAGAAGAGTGAAATGATCAAATCTGAGTAAAAGAAAAATCTAATGAATAGAATATTTTGGAGCAGAATCATTAAGAAACCACTTCAGTGTTCTAAGTGAGAGAATCTGAATTAGGGTGGTAGCAATAAGAAGTAGCAAAGATAGATGCAAGAGATATTATGGAGAGAATACACAGAATAATTTTTTAAATTTTATTTTTATTGTCATGCAAAATCCATACTGGTCCTTGTTGTAAGACCCTCCTCATACAAAACCAAAACTCCAAAATAAGACCGTAAATACACTGAAGTGAAAGATAGTATGCCTCCACCAGTTCTTTTTCTGGAGGTGAATAGCATTCCCCCTCATAAATCTTTCAGGATTGTCCTAGATCATTGTATCTCTGACAGTAGCCAAGTTTTCACAGTTGATCATTATATAATATTGCTGTTACTGTGTGCAATGTTTTCCTGATCACAGAATAACTTAAAGAGAGAGCAGAATAGAACTTGGCTGACCACATAATGTCTAAACACTTGGTCAATACAAAATACTTAAATGCTATATTGGTCAGTGTGAGTATTTTAGAGTGAAATTGACAAATTTTATTAAACACAGGTGATCCAAAGAAAAGCAAAAATTAGTCCCTGCTTTCAAGGAGCTCAGACTCTGTTGGGGAAAACAATGTGTAAACAATATTTTCAGACACTGTGATAATGAAATTAAATCTGCCCTGCCCATCCTTAATTTAATCACCAAAGGTGAGAACATCCCCACTTAATTCACAAGTTGGGAGATCTATGACCCACATGTGCTAGAGTGAGTGGCGAGTCAGAATTTACTGACTGCCTCCTGGGCAGTCCTAAGAAAAGCATCTGTTGTGATTGGACACGTAAACTAAGAGGAAGGCACGGGAAGTGACACAAAAGAAGCCCCTTTAAAAGAGAGTGAAAACTTCCTGTAGCACTCTTCTTGTTCGTGACTTGGACCTGGAAGAGTGCTGGACCTGGGATCCTGAGACCTTGGTGAGACTGTTCTTAAATCTCTCCCTTAGAACTACATGTGGTGAATGAAGAAAGCTGACTACCTTAGCCTCCCTCGAGGCACTAGCCTCCTGGAGGCTCCCTCGATTGAGGGAAGCCCTTTGACTAAACCCCTTGTTAATTGACTTTTAGGCTCTCCAGCTGGGCCTCTGGAGCCCCGCCAGAGTAAATCCCAGACTTGAATACAAATCTAGTTCGTTAAGTTAGATCTCTTACTCTACCCTCTTCTCATCTCTCTATTTCCACTCTCTCCTATATTTTGTAAATAAATTACTAAAATCATTTAGGAATTGGTATTCATTCAATTCCTTGGTGACCACACCTTTAAAAATTAATATCCAACCAAAAAACCCCTTCTCCTCTCTTACAATACTCTATGTGCAAGATAACTTAGAGGTAACCTCAGAAGAAGGTGCTAGTATTAAGTGCAAATCACAAGCCACTTTGGACAACTCTTGTCCACTCCTATCACGTCCAACTCCTTTGTAGATATTAGACCCATGGCTGCTGGAGACCTTCCTCTGATTATCTTAATATTTTTCTGGATACTTGGTCATTCGCCTGCTATATTCCTCCTCCTCCTCATTGTAAATATGTCATATCTGATGCTCTTACATCACTTCTCATATTGGGACCCAGAGAATGCTGGAAAGAGACCTGGTGAACATAAGTGGATTGAGAAGAATTAAAAATATAATAACAAATACAAGTAAGTATTTGGAATCATGGAGTTAAAACAGCCAAATGGTGTTTTCAAATTCTGATCAAATTTCTTCTTCTTTTTTCTTTTGGCATCTGGGAGATAGCCATAGAAGGTGGCTTAGAAAATTCATTAAATAGATGTGAATCACAAGCTGAGAGAGATGTAGTAGTTAATGTGCTATATTTGTAGGAGAAAAGAAGAAAGAAAGGAAAGGCCTCACAAAGAAGCCTGGCAATGTTGCCTTGGTACCAATTGTCATTGGATCTTGACAGCAGAAACAAATCATTATTTCTGCATGATTTAGAGAATAATGAGACAAACAAGAAAGCAAGAATATACAGTAGCTTGATCCAAAGGCTGTTATAAAGGAAGCTGAGGCAAATGATCTAAGCCAGTGAGTCACTAATGAAGAATGTGGTTCAGGCCATCTGCAACTGAGATAAAGAGAACAGGATGGTCAGTGGCTTCATAGGAGCCAAGGCAAAAGGAAAGGATATCCTGGAGAATGCTGGGGAATTTCCATGTGTTAGCTAGCATATGTGGAAAACAAGCACACAAATAAGGACATGCTAGAAATATGTCCCTTGTTCCCTCATGAGATTTTTAAAAAAAATCTTTAACTTTTATTTTAAAATCAATACTCAGTATTGATTTCAAGACAGAAGAGCAATAAGGGGCTAGGCTATTGGGGTTAAGGGATTCATCCAGGTCCAAACTAGGAAGTGTCTGAGGTAAGATTTGAACCTAGGACCTGAGCAACTTGGTGCCCCCTGCATGCACTTTTAACAGAAAGTTATAATAACTAAAAAAGACCAAAGGAATTTAGGATGCAAACTAAAACTAGAATTGCTGAAGATTCTAGATTTGACATTCTAGTAAAAGCATAGACAAAGAACAGGATTGAAATCTCTGTAAAAAAGGATCATAAAATTTAACGCTTGAAAAATTCTTAGATGTGGATTATCCAAGTCCAACTTCTTAACCTTTTGTTTTCCTTTTTTTTAAACCCTTAACTTCTGTGTATTGGCTCCTAGGTGGAAGAGTGGTAAGGGTGGGCAATGGGGGTCAAATGACTTGTCCAGGGTCACACAGCTGGGAAGTGTCTGAGGCCGGATTTGAACCTAGGACCTCCTGTCTCTAGGCCTGACTCTCAATCCACTGAGCTACCCAGCTGCCCCCTTTTAACTTTTTTGATGTGTGTCATAGACCCCCTTTGGCAGTCTGACAAAGGACATGGATCCTTTTTCAGAATTATGTTTTAGAATCATAAAATAAATCACAGAGCATTACAAAGGAAACCAATTATACTGAAAGGCTGTTGTCAAAGTTTAAGAAGAAAAACATCAGGTTCACACACTTCTAGTTAAGATCCCTTGATCTAGCCCAACTCCCTCCTTTTACAAATGAGAAAACAAAGGACCAGAGAATTAAGGCAACTTGTTCAAGGTCCTCTTATTACAAAGTGGCCAATAATGCCATTTGATGACTTCTCAGTAAGTAGGGTTTTTTTTTATCTAAATGTTCTCAATTTCATTTCTCCATTCTTACCTCTATAGCACCCTGCTTGTTGTTTAGAATAGATATTAGGAATTGGCAAATCACATCAGAGTTCTTGTCAAACCAGGGTCCAATTGGCTATTACTGAATTCTTTGGCTCTTTGAGTTTCTTGTAAAGTTCGATCATCCTAGACCTATAAAAATCTTTCACTTGAATTTTATTATTTATTGTCCACATCTCACCTGGAGGATTACTTGTTTGTCATGATCATCATTCTAACATCTTCATTCCTTAGAAAAACTTGGATTTGGATTAGTTCAATTCTATAAATTCAACAAGCCTTATCATTATTATTATTTTTAATCCTGATCATTATTAAGTGACTACTATCAGCCAGATACTGTTTAGGCTATAGAAATACCAAAGCAAAAAGAAGATTATCCTTATCCTCAAGATGGACTTATTCAATTAGGCAGAGAGGCAGCATGGTAGATAGAGCCCAGGACATGGGAGTGAGGAAGACCTGAATTTAGCTTCAGACATTTAATAGCCGTGGACAAGTCATTTATGCTCTTTCTACTTCAATTTTCTCAATTATGAAACAGGATAATGAAAGTACCTACCTCCTAGGGTTGTTGCCAGGATCAAATGAAATAATACTGCTAAGGCAATTTTATAAATTTTAAAGCTTTGTATAAAGACTCGAAAGCAAGAATATGCAGTATTATATGTTAAAATATTATTCTTTTATATTATTAAATATTTTACTATTTTGGGCTATTATTCTACTAGGGAGATGGCATAGAACATGTATACAGATAAATAATATGTATAATTGTATAAAATATGTATAATATTATATATCATAGATATATGAAATATGTATAATACAACATATAATGTATTATAAATAATATAATATAACATAATAATTTATAATATAATAAAATATGTATAAAATTAAATACAAAATAATTTGGAGGAGCAGCATATTGAAATTAAGAAAATCAGAAACACTTCACATAGGAAACAGCACTAGAGCCAAGCCTTGGCAGCCTGTGCAATTATACTGAGATGGGAGAGAGAATGTAGACAATTGACCTCATTTTACAATTGGAGAAACTGAGGCTCAGAAGGAACAAGTGACTTGATCTGAACCCAGGCCCTTTGATTCTAAACCTCTTTGTCTTGTACTATGCTCATCTAGTTAGGCTAGAACAGAAAGCAGGAGCAGGGAGTAATTTGAAATCAATCTGGAAAGAGAGATTGAAGCTAGATTAGGGAGAGCTTTAAATGTCAGGGGAGTTTGTTTTGTTCTGGTTGAGGTGAATTATTATGTCATGCCCCAGGGAATGCTCAAATAGGTAGTTGCTTTTAGACACAGCAGCATCAACATGTATTTATTCCATACCTATTATATCCTTGAAACTCTGCTTGATATTGTGGGAGTAGAGAGAATCTGTGAAACATTCTAGAAAGTGGCTGCCAACTAAAATTGGGATTCTCAGGAGTGGAGGTGGTGGCTGTTTTCAGAGAACAGTCCTGTTGGGAAGACAAGACTTATTTATATAGCACTTTGTGTATATTATTTAATTTTCTCACAATAAACCTGTCAGTAGGTTTTTAAGGCATTATTATTCCCATTTCACAGATGAAGAAACTGAGGCCACCATCTAGTCAGAGGTGAGATTGAAAACCCAAGTCTTCTTGGCCTCAAGTCTAGCATTCTCTTCACTACACTTCATTAACCCATTTCTCTGGAACTAACTCCTTTTTTGCATCCTCCTCTTCTTTTGATATAATGGATTTGGAAGTTCATAAATGCCCTCTTTAGAAGGAGTTGGAGCATTAAGCATCATCATCAATTTCAGTCTGACATTTAAAGCTTTTCACGATTTGCCTCCAATTACCTGATTGGCCTCATTTGGTATTACATTTGCCTTCACACATGCTCAGTTCTAGCTAAAATGTTCTTAATTTTCAGCCCTCTCCTGATTCCATGTATTTGTGTAGGCTGTGCCCCATGTCTAGAACACTTCTGCCAGGTGAAATCCTTCTCTCTCTTCAAGGCTCACTTCAGTACCATCTCTTCAGGGAAACCTTCCTAGATCAATGTACCCCCTCTTTCCCTCAAGCTAAACATGTTGGGTTGTTGGGTTGTTTCTTTTTTCCCCCTCCTCAGATTTTCTTTGAGGACTTCAGATCTTTTATTTACCCAAGAAGGCAAATTTCTTGAGGGAAGAAATGATACTCTTTTTTATCTTTGTGTCTTCAGAGACATGTGTGTGTATTTTACGTAAAGTCAGAACCTAATACGATGGATAATCTAGAAATAAACAAATGTAAAAAACTATGATTGACACAATGATTGAACATAATTCCCAGAGGACCTTTAATGAAATATATGGTCTGTCTTCTGACAGAGGTGATGGACTGAAGGTGAGAATGAGACACATTCTGGGACATGAAATATGTTCATTTGATTTGATTATGAATGGTTGTTACAAGTGTTTTGTTCTCTCTGTCTCTGTCTCTCTCTCAGTGTAGGGAAATTAAAGGACAAAAATGAATACTATCAACATGTTATCTGGAAAAAAATATAATAAAAAGAATTAGCATTACTTCAAAGAAATGTTAAAAAAAAGAAAGAAAAAAGAAAATTTAATAAAAAAATGAAAACACAGAGAAAAAGAAATAGATGTGAGACTTCCTGAAATGAGGGAGGGAGGATAGGATGCTCTTCCAAAGAAACAGTTACTTGTTCTTCAGATTATAATAGAGAAGGTCCATAAGCATTGTTAGGAGAGTACTCATCCAGAAAAGATCAGAGGAAGAAGAGTATTGGTGATTGGTGACTCCCCCTGCAGTGTAACTGAGGTGGTTACCTGATCAGTATAATAAAAAAGGCCAGAACAAAGAGATTCTCAAGACTTATCAAAAGAATCAAAACTTATTAAAATAGATGAATTCTGCTTATTTGAACCAGCCTAAATGATACTACCAGAAGAAATTGTTGATGAAATAATCCACCAATACTTTGCTTAAATGCATGGCCAATACATATTTCTTTTATTGATTACATATGGCTAAATACAGAGGTTCTCTTCAGACTCTAGTTTTTGTCTGGAAAACAAGAATCGAGTAGAAGATGGAACAAAGCAAACTTTTTATAACCTTAGGGAAATAGAATCAAAGGATAGGAAGCACAGATTAGGAGGTGCAGTATAAGGATAACAGAGCATAGAAGTTGGGGAGACTAATGAAGTGCTGGAACTTCTCATGAAAGTAATGGATACCTTCAAAGGAGATTACTAATACTTAAGGTCTGTGGGAGCATGTGGTCTAGTCAGAGAAAGATAAAATAGTAATGGGTAATGGATTATTAAAAGTTTTACAAGCCTCTCTTGGAATGAGAAGGAAGAAGCATGGTGAAGAACATTTGGGTAGAGATCAGTGGATAGAGAAACAGAAGCAATTTTGTTATCAAAATATTCTTCAGATCATTTGGACAGAAAGAAGAAATAATCGAGAGTTTAGGAAACAAATAAGAAGATCAGCACAGATGTATGATACAGCAGTGATGGAAGATTTCAACTCTGCCAAATTCTTTGCCAAAAGTGGACCAGTAATAACCTAATTTGCCTTAACCTAACGATAGTTTCATCCTTCAAAAGGTAGAGGAGGCATCCAGGGAAAATGCTACTCTATTTCCAGTTCTCACAAATGGAGAAATTGACTTCTGTGGTGGAAATGATGAAAGGGGGAAGTGGCCATTGCCTTCAAGAATTTGTGATTTAGGAGGAGGGGAAAATCAAACATAGTCTGAAATTGTCCAGATTTTAGAGATTTAAGATAAAGGATAAAAAAAAAGTATCTTATGGACTAAAAACATTTAGGGGAAGTCAACTTAGGAACATTAAGAAGTTCTGAAGAATGAGCTTATTTTACTTAATTATTTTCTAAAAATTAATTTATTGTTAACATTCATTTAAAAAATTTTCAGGTTCCAAATTCTCTCCCTCACTATTGGCTCTCCTCTATTGAGAAGACAATAATATAATATCATTTATAAATGTGAAGCCACTAAGATCATATTTCCACATTAGCCATAATACAAAAAGCAAAACAAAACAAGAAAAATTAAAGTAAAAAAATATGCTTTAGTCTGCACTCAGAGTTTATCAGTTTTTTCTTTGAAAGTAGATTTCATTTTTCATCATGGGTCCTTTGAAATTGTCTTGGATCACTGTATTAATCAGAGCAGCTAAGTCCTCCATGGCTGATCATTATTATAATGGAGCCATTTCTATATACTGGTGTCCCTTCCACATTGTGGGAGTTAAGAGGCCCTGTGCTGTGCAATCTGAAAAATCCCCATAAAATTTTTTGGTCCTCCCTTTGTACCAGAGAAGAAGTTGGAAATGTTTATTTTTTTCTTTTATAGGGTGTTTAGAGTGCCTTATTGTAAAATTATACATAACAGTGCATACTTTTTATGTAACGATGAGTTACTAAATTTTTAAAGGTATCTCTATATTTCTAGTTGTTGTGTGTCTTCTGCTGGCTTTTCCATTCTTTTTGCAATCTTTTAACTTTTTACTTATTTTAACTTTAAAAAAGAAGTCATGTGTACTTAAGGTTTTAAAAGATAAAATATGTTGATATTATACAATACTACATATATATATGTATATATATATTTTTTTTTAAACCCTTAACTTCTGTGTATTGGCTCCTAGGTGGAAGAGTGGTAAGGGTGGGCAATGGGGGTCAAGTGACTTGCCCAGGGTCACACAGCTGGGAAGTATCTGAGGTCAGATTTGAACCTAGGACCTCCCATCTCTAGGCCTGACTCTCAATCCGTTGAGCTACTCAGTTGCCCCCTTACTACATATATTTTTAATAAATTTCTGAGTTTCTTTTTTTCTATGTTGTCTCTGGCCTTCATGTGTCATCTGTAGCTTTCATAAAACTCCAAAATTTCCATTTCATTTCTTATTCTAGTCCATGATACATCAAAATATCCATGTTGGGGAAAGTCAAAATGTAGAAGGAATATCTGCACAATGTTCTCCTGGTTCTGCTCTCTTCACTTTGCATTGGTCTTTATATTAGTCTTAGTCATATAAACCTTCCCAGATTTTTCTGAAACTCTCCTGCTCGTCATTTCTTAAAGCACAGTAGTATTCCATCGTGACCATACACCACAGTTTGTTCCATCATTCCCCAATTGATAGGCACTCCCTTGGTTTCTGATTTTCCAAAGGAATTAATGAAAAAAAATGGTCTACTGGTACTAGATTTCAATCAGTGTATTAAACCGAGTACAATACAAAACCTTTTTAATTTCAAATAATCAAAACTTTCCATTTTATTTCCTATGATTCTCATTTTTGGTCATAAACACTTCCTTTATTCATAGATCTGATAGGTAAAATTTTCCATGTTCCCCTTATTTGCTTAAATCACCCTTTATGTCTAAATCATGTAATCGTTTTTATCATATCTTGCTATAAGGTCTGTTGCCTAGTTTTTGCCAAACCACTTTCTAGTTTTCCCAGAAATTTTTGCCAAAAGTGAGTTCTTACCCTTAAAATTTGAATCTCTGAGTTTATCAAACACTAAATTACTGTGGTCATTGATCTACCATACCCGCTCCGATATACTGATTCATGATTTTGTTTTTTATCCTATATCAGATTATTTTGGTGAATGCTAAAATCTGGTACTGCTAGGCCACATTCCTTCAATTTCTCTCATTTATTCCCTTGATTTTTTTAAAACTTTCACTTTCTGTCTTAGAATGGATACTAAGAATTCATTCCAAAGCAGAAGAGCAGTAAAAGGTAGGCAATTGGGGTTAAGTGACCTGCCCAAGATCTCACAGTTAGGAAATATCTGAGGCTAGATTTGAACCCAGGTCCTTCCACCTCTAGGCCTGGCTTTCAATCCACCGAGACACTCAGCTGTCCCCTCCTTTTGATATTCTTGACCTTTTGTTCTTCCAGATCAATTTTGTTGCTATTTTTCTAGCTCTGTAAAATAATTCTTTGGTAGTTTGGTAAGAATGGAGTTATTTTAAAAATAATTTTATTGACATCTTTTTTATATCACCTTCATTTTACAATATCTCTCCCCCTCTTTCTTAAAAGAGTAATATTTTCTTATATGAAAAAGTAAAAACTAATGAACATAGGAGGGAAAAAGGACCATTTAACAAAACTAATCAAGAAACTCTCAGCAAATACCATGTTTTACAGCCATAACCCCTACCTCTTCAATGATGAAAGAGAAGCACAATTTGTCCTCTCTTCAATGGGTGTCCAAGTTTGCTTGTGATAATACAGCATTCAATTTCTGGTTGTCATTGTTTTTTTCCATTTACAGTATTTTAATCAGTATGTATATTTTCTTATTTCTGCTTACTTCCCTTTTCTTTAGTTCATGAGCCTTCCCAAGCTTCTCTATTTTATTCATAGTCATAGATTCTTACAGTACTGCATTATATTAATGTACCACAACTTGCTCAGACATTTCCTAATCAATGGGCATCTATTTGGTTTCTAATTCTTTCTTTTTTTCCCCCAGTAATATTTTATTTTTTCCCAATTACATGTAAAAATAACTTTCTTAACAGTTTCTAGTTTCACGAATGAAATTCTAAAGAGAGAGAATGAGATATGATGGAAAGGAAAAATAAAAGTTGTTTCAAGAGCCTGTACCTATGTAAAGAATTTACCAAACAACTTAGATAAATATATATATGTATAATATATATACAAAACATATACACATATATATGTATGTGTGTGTATGTATATACTAAAGAAGAAAGTCAGAGCAGGTAATAAATGAATATAAGACCATAGTGTGGTAATATAACAAGGCAGATTCTGGCATGAAAAAGTTTGGATGAGTTGGTATTGGTGAGAAATGCTAAGGAGAGCAACAAAAAACCAGTTATAAATTATAGTGGGGGAAAGAAGACATTCAAAGAAGGGATAGGATGGCTTCTTGGTATGGACAGGACTAAGATAGCTGGTGACAAAGAAAGCACAACTGTTCATTTCTTTCCCTCCTCCCCCCACCAAAAAAAAATTTCTCTGCAGAGGGGAATAAGCTTTGGGCTAAAAAGAAAAGATCAAAAATGGCTAATAGAAAGTTGGCACCCAAGGTAAGTAAGGAGTTAGTAAGAGACACGTATCTGCATTTGATAAATTCCAGTCACCTTACCCAGATAAACTATAGCCTTGGATCCTGCAAGAATTGGCAGAAGATCACCGAGCCACAATGAATGATTTTCATAGAGGTGCAGGACACCGAGGAAAGGTAAATGTTGACTCAATTTTCAAAAAAGGGAAGAGAATAGACTCTGAAAATTACAGGCTGGGAAACCTGTCTTTAATTCTTGGCAAAATAATATGTTCTGGAATATATTATTAAAGAGAAGGTTGTTGAACCAGAAAAAGAAGCAGTGATCACAAAGAGCCTTATTTCCTTTTGTGAAAGGTTTGCTGAAGCAGTTTACTAAAGTTGAGGAAAATTCAATAGATATAGTTTCCTTAGACTTTAATAATTCATTTGCTAGAAGTCCCTCATGCCATCCTCATGGAAATAATGAAGAGATGTGGTTAGATAATATAATTAGATTAATTTGTAACTGATTGAATGGCAGGTCTCAAATACTAGTTATTAATAGTTGATAGCAATTAAGAGGCTTCCAGTGGAATGCCCCAGGGATCTATAGTGAGTTCTCTATTGTTTAATGTTTTTACCAATAGAAGGCAAAGGTGAAATGCTTATCAAATCTATGGATGACACAAAGCTGGGAGGGATAGCTAACTTTCTGGATGACAGCCAGGATTCAAAAATAACTTACAATACTAGACCAGAGCACTGGATAAGATGAATCTGAATAGAGATAAATGTAAAGTCTTACACTTCAGTTAAAAAAATACTTCACAAATAAAAATTAGAAGAGGCATGTTTAGATGGCAATTTATCTGAAAAAGTTCCAGGGAGTTTAGTGGATTACAAGCTGAATAAACATCATCAGTGTGATTAATGTGTAAATTAAAAATGCTAATAACAAACAAGCTACATTAAGACAGTTTCTAAGAAAACAGAATAACGAAGCAATAGTAACCCTGTTCTCTGTACATATCTGTATCTGGAGGTTGGTGTTGAATTCTCTTCCACATCTAGAAATGATATTGTGTTATCAAAAAGGAGAAAAAATGTTCATCAATTGGTGAATAGCTGAACAAATTATGGTATGCAGTTGTAATGAAATACTATTGTGCCATAAGAAGTGACAAACAGGATGATTTCAGAAAAACTTGGAAAGACTTATATGGACTAATACAAAGTGAAGCAAACAGAACCAGAACAGCGTATACAGCAACGGAAACATTGTATAACGATCATTTGTGAAGGGATAAACTATTATCAACACTGCAAGGATCCAAGAACTCAAGGAACTCCTGATGAAAAATGCTATCCATGGCCATAGAAGGATCTGTCAGATTCTGAATGCAGATAAAGCATACCTTTTGTGACTCTATTTCCTTTATGAGTTTTTTTCTTGTGCGTGTGATATATGTCTTTCATGAAATAAGGAATATAGAAATATGTATTGCATGGCAATTCTGGCATAACCTATATCAGATTATTTACCATTTCTGGGAGGGAGGAGAGGAGAGAAGGAGAAAGACAATTTGGATGGCAAAAGTCAGAAAACAATTGTTAAAAATTGTTTCTACATGTAGTTGAAAAAAAGATAAAGTAAAGCTCTTAAATGACAATCTTAAAAAAAAAAAAGAAAAAGTTCATGATTTGTAATTCCTCAATCTCTCTTTATTCTAGTGCTTTCCTTCTATTAATTACTTCCTATTTATAGTGTATATAGCTTGCTTTCTTATTTGTATGTTGTCTCCCCCTGCTAGATTATAAGTTTTTATGAGGGCAAGGGCAGACTTTTGCCTCTTTTTGTACCTTCATTGCTTAGCATAGTTCCTGGAATAGATTAAGCACTTAATAAATGTTTGATTGCTTGGCTGTAATTGCAAAAACCTTGAAGAAAACTAATTGTCCAACAAAGGAGAAGAGTTAAATAAATAAAAAAGTTAAATTACATTAAGAATACCATGATGCAATTAAGATGGACAGCTATGAGAGTTACATGGGGGCAGCCAGGAGGCTCAGTGGATTGAGAGCCAGGCCTAGAGACAGGAGGACCTGGGTACAAACTTGGCCTCAGGTACTTCCTAGCTGTGTAACCCTGGGCAAGTTACTTACCCCCCATTGCCTAGCCCTTACTGCTCTTCTCTCACATACAGTATTGATTTTAAGACAGAAGGTAAATGTCTTAAAAAACCAACACACAAGTACACAATGAAATCTGGAGGAATTTTATGACATAATGCAAAGTGAGAAAAGCAAAATCAGAAATACAGAAAACACATTACTACCACATAAAGGAAAATTAAATGCTAATGAAGGGCCAAAGGATGGGAACTTGGAGTACCTGAAAAATGTCATTTATTTTTTTTTAAACTATATCTGTCCTTTCATCAGCATAAAGAACTCCCAGGGACCTTTCTTTGCCAATTGTAGGTCAGCTAACTCTCTGCATCTTACAGTCTTAGATAATTTCTGGGGGCACTCAGAGTTTAAGCAGCTCGTCCAGGGTTTCATGGCCAATATGGGTTAGAGGCCTGACTTGAACCCAGGTTTCTCTGAGTCCAGGTCCTTATCCACCATGTCATATTGCTTCTCATGATATTTGTTAATTTGAATTTAAGTTTTTGCAAAACAAGTGTAATTGGTTACATTCATGATTAATATTAAGTTTAAATAAATAAATGAGAACATTCTGAAAGTCAAAGCAGATCCATCCATTTGCCTTTTGGGACTTGGGATGACATGATTCCATAATTAGTGTGGGGATTGGTCAGGTCTAACTCATTTAAGTCTAAGATTCAATTCAACATTTTAAAAACATAATTTCAAAGTCAGAAGAACTGGTCATCTAATCAAGTCAACAACTATTCACTAAATACGGACTCTGTGCCAGGCACTGTGTGGTAGGCACTGGGGCCTCAAATAAAGATAAAAGCCACTATCTTCCCTCAAGTCGCCCACAGTCCAGTGAGCTGGAAAGATAACGTGCAAACAACTTTGTACAAACAAACAAGATCTATACAGGATAAACCCATATGCAAAAATGAATTCATGCTACAACATACCTGACAACTGGTTATCTGACTTTGCTTAAAAACTTCACATAACAATAGACTTTCTAACTCTCAAAACAGCCCTCCTTCCCCACAGCATAGGAGGCATTGCCCACCCAAAAACTCTGTATATTTGAATAACTTATTTACAAGTTTTCATTAATAGCAAGCCTAGATTTTCTAATTTGCAACTTCTGCCATTGGTCTTAGTTTTGTCTTTGAGAACCAAACAGACCAAGTCTAATCCCTCTTCTGGAAAATAAGTTTTTAAAATTTTTTTATTTGAATACAGCTTCTGGGTTGAGTCTTCTCTTCTCCAGGCTAGTTATTTGGGGATGATATTCTCTCAACAGTTCCTCCACATTTTTGATTGCTACCTCCTGGATGATCTTGAGCTTTAGGTTAAATGGTATGATTATTTTTTCTGCCTTTCACTGTATACTGCCAAACTCTTTTCTGAAAAGATCCTACTAGTTTGCACTCCCATCAGTAATGAATGATGGTATTTATTTCTCTACAATGAAGTCGGTTATAAATTTGTTTAAAATTTTTTTGCCAGTTTGGTATTGTGTGGCACATGAGAGTTCATTTGTCCTTCTTTGATTATTAATGGGGTTGACTATTTAAAAATGTTTATTACCAATGAGCCAGTTAAAATCCCACCTTCTATTAAGAAGCCTTTCCCAATCAGCCTTACTGCTAAATCCCTCCCTTCTGATGATTGTCTACAATTTATTTATATATATCTTGTTTGTACAGAGTTATTTGGATGTAGACTCTCCTATTAGATCATAAGCTCCCTGAGAGCAAGGACTGGTTTTGGTTTTGGCTTTTTGGCCTTTTTTTTTTTTTTTTTTTTTAAACCTTTACCTTCCATCTTGGAATCAATACTGTGTATTGGTTCCAAGGCAGAAGAGTGGCAAGGGCTAGGCAATGGGGGTTAAGTGACTTGCCCAGGGTCACATTTGGCCTCTTTTTTAATATCCCCTAGTGCTTAGCACAGTGTTTGGCACATAATAAGAATTAAAGGCTTGTTGACATGTATTTTTAAACACCAAAATTTATATTTATATCCACATATAATAACATACCTTGAATACACTGAAACATATCATGAATGTAACAAATAATATCTACTGCTTGACAAACTCATGTTTTAACAATTAAAATAGATCAAACCAGAATGAAATAAAGAAAAATCCAACAAATTGTACCTGTATATAACTCACTGTTATTTTAAAGAAAAAAGCCAAACCAAAACAGTAGTATCCCAATAGTTAAAACTGATAGGCAAAAAAAGTACTTTGAAGTATATATATATATATATTTTTTTCATGTGTTCCTATTCATTGACCATTTATCTATTAAGAACTGAAAGTTACCTTGTTAAAAAAATTAGTTGTTTTAAGAATATATATTTTAAATTTAAGGTTTATATTTGATATAATATACATAACATTTTCCTAATCTGTTCTCTTTTTCTTGATTATTTTGTTTTGTGTAGTACTTTAAAAAAGCAATTGAGACCATTTGTCTTGTCCCTGGAAATCTCCCTTTCATAACTGAGATTAAAAAAAAACTTTAAGAATTTATTCTCAAGTATCTCACCTCCTCTCTCCCCACACCATAGAAGGCGGTGCCTACCCTAAAACCCTGTATATATAAATTCTGTCTTTTGTGCTCCCGTTCATCCCATAACTGTGATTCATAATTCCAATTTCTTCCACTTTTTTATAGTCCATCTAGATGGACTTTGTTGAAGGATGTGGTGTGAGATGTGAATCTAAATCTATTTCCTGCTATGTTACTATCCAAATATGTTAAATCAGGAACCTTTTCTCCACTTTTTTTTTTCTATGAGTCTATCAACGACTAATACTTTATATGTCTTTGGTTGGATATCTGGTATTTCAATACTATTCAAATGATTGATTTCTCTATTCTTATAAATATTTTCACCAGAAAGATAGGTTTATTATTTTTTCATAGAAACTAAATTTTTGTCCTACGATGTGGCAAGGACAGGGAAGCAAATATAAAAATGCTGATTTAAACTCTCCTGTCTGGTTTTAACATCTGTCTACAGGCTATTAGACCTGGCTATTAGAAAATGAATTCCCCCCATACCCAAGGCTGCAGACACTCTTTTCAGACACCTGGCAAAGTAACTTTAGTAGAGATGAGAGTTGATCAACTCGTAGGATTTTAGTCAACGTCAGCAAGAACACATTCCCTTTCAATCCTGATTTCATTTCCTGATAAGCCCAATTTGGAATGCCTTCATTTATATCCTTTGTGAACATATACACCTACCAAGTTGCACACTGATCCCTCAGATGGTCTGGAATCAATTTTATAATCTTTTGAACATTCGTTTCTGTGAGTTCATCAGCTGACATAATAATTTGGGGAGATTTGCTTATTAAGGTTGGCAGCGGTTCTACCATGGTATCTCCTATAGAAAATCTGGGTTGGAATGTCTGCTTCCCCACCACAGGCCATCTCTCTAGGGAGAACTGCTTGAACCTAAGAGGAAACCATCTGGTCAAACTCATTTACAACTATAACCTTATAATGTTAAATGACAGCCCTGGGGAAAGTCTGGTGTAATGAATTCATTTGCTCATTCATTCAACAAATATTTATTGAGTCTTTACTTTGTGCAAGGCACTGAGCTGGATTCTAGGGGGGATACAAAGAAGAATGTCACATCTCCCTCTCTCCAACCAAAGGGCTAGAATTATCAACTATATAAGAAGCAACCATTCATTGTTTATCTATACCTCTGAAAGGATGGATATTCTTGATAGTTTGAAGGAATCATTTCCTCCCTAAGCTTTTTATTCTTCCCCTCCATATAGTTGACCATGAGTCTGACTGAATCCACCTAACCAGAACAGTGAGAATATGGAGATGAAGAGATTAAGGTGGAATGAAGTTTAAGAAATTGATAGCATTCTATTAGAGAAACTTTCTCTTTAACTGCAGGCAGAAAATAATACATTGAAATAAGTCTTGGCAATCTCTTGCTTGGGAAAATAGAACTCTTAGTTAATCTCTTAGTTTATAATAATAACATCAGCAGCAACACCCTGCAAGTAGATAGTGCTTTACTATTTAAAAAAGTGATTCTGCAAGCATTTTCTTATTTGACCCACAAGGCCAAGAAGATTGTTTAGAACCTTAGAAAATGTGAAAGAGATTTTATGTTCTTCTTCCTGGTATCATTTTAGATTTAGCTCTCATGCATCCACTGGGTTCTATTTTATATTATCCTTACGTGCCTTATCTCCTTTGCTGGGTCATAAGCTCCTAAAAGGAAGCACCACAGAGAGATTATCTTATTCATTTGTATCTCCTTCAGTGTTTTGCACATAGTAGACGCTTGGTGAATTGAATTAAATATCAGTTGTCAAGGAAAACAGACAGTAAGGTTGGAGAAACATATTGAGAAGTTGTATTAGCATTAAATTGTAGTGATAAAGAAAGCTGGTCACAACTGCTAAGTGAAAAATCATCCTATATTACCCTCTTTCCCTTGACATTTAAATAGTCTGCCATACCAGCATTCCATTATTAATACAGACAATTTATTGTGACTTCTAAAGTTAACACGACAACAGATTCACAATCAGTAATGGATAGACACCACAAGGTTGTTTCTATCTAGGCAGACAGTACGCTTTTCTGAAGCTCCCAGAAATAGCTCAGACTTTTCGCAAATAATCCAACATGCCTGTGTAACAGTTGCTTACTCAGATGTGCATGAGTCTTGGTAATAGATGAGAAAGCTTATTGATATAGGCAACTCACAGAATCCTGAAGAGACAGGAAAACTGCAGATTCTTGTGTGTCTGCTTCGTGTCTTGACCCATTCTTGCTTGGGGAGGTGGGTGAATAGTGTCCCTCCTTTTCCCTTCAAAATAAATGGAGATACCTTTTTCCCCCTCCTTTGCTTCATCCTTTATGCCTAAATAGATTTATGTAATTTCCTAAAGTTGAATCAAAATTGGGCCTGGGGAGTAGGGATACACATCATGCAAATGTAGCATCAGTATTAACATTACTTGCCCATTTAAATTAGTTTTAGTTTGACAAGTATTTTTAGGTGCATCCTAGTGCCAGGCACCGTGTAAAGGCAAGAGTTAAATAGTCACTGCCTTCAAGAGCTTATATTCTGCTGGAAAGAAACAACAAATAAAAGTAAATATAAAATATATTTAACATCGAGCAGCTTAATTTAGGGGACATTAACAGCTATGGAAAAGGTCTCTTATAAGAAATGGTGCCTGAGCTGATCTTGAACCATAGCCACAATAATACTACCCAGATAATGGAAATCTCCCACACTGGAATAAAAAGTCATCACTTATTAGAATTATAAAGAAATCAAAACAGTAAGCAAGTGCTTTTGGACATTTTAAATAAAATTGGAATTAAGGAAACCCATTCTGTATTTTTCCAAAATCCTTCCCAATTTCTAGGGCAAAGTAAAGAGTGAGTGAAATAAATTTAAGGGGTAAAACTACATGTCCTCTATTGCATTTTCTCTATAATTTGATAGGATTCTGTGGCCTGAAGTATATGATTAATATTTGTTTAAGTTTTAGCATGGCATAGTAGAAAGACTATTGGACTAAGCAGCCAAAGCCCTGGATTTGAGTCATGTTTCTGTTACTTGGATATGTGAGTTTGAACAAAATCATTTGAGTTTGCTGAGCCTCGATTTCCCCATCACTCAAAGAAGAATAAGAATAAGAATGGATTAACTACCTCACAGGATTCTTGTGAGACTCAAATAAGATACTGTATGAGAAAGCACTTGGAAATAACTATAAAGAACTACATAAGTATGAGATATTATTAAAGATTGAAGAGAAAAATTAGATTAACTTTACACATTTATATCAAACTAGCTATTCTTAGTGGAATCATTTCTAAGTGAAATAAAAAAAAGGAATATTATGTAACTTAAAATAGTACAGCCTAACTACGTAATTGAGGTTTTAAAATAAAGCTACCCTGTTTCCCTTTCTGAAGAAATTGAGTCCTTGGAATAGACAAGCCTCTGTGAATTTTTTACAGTTGATCACAACAATTATATGTACATTTTCTGAGCTTTGTTCTAAACAGGGCATTTTAAATTGTCTGGGTTGCAAACATTCACTTTCCTTAGGTAGTTTGCCTCTTGTGGCAGAAATAGGACACACACGTATGTATAGGTACATATACATGTATACATATGTACATGCATGAGTCAACATAGGATTAAATGCCCAATCAAAGGTTGGTATTAGTAATAAAGATTTGATGAAAGGTGAAAAAACAAATTGTGAGAAGGCTGCCTTGGCTACTGATTTAAGAGTTAATTTTGCAGAAAGTATTTTGCTTGGAAGGTCATACTACTGTGAGTCCTTTCCTCTATTCTCCTGATAAAGAGGTGAATGACCTCCAAAAAGCCAAGAGACACCTGGGACTTTTTCAAGGAAATAAGTTGTCTGGCATATCCTAAGGCCAGCACAAATTTAATTCTAGCACATTCTTTCTACATTCACAGAATAACACAACAATCAAGAAAAATTTAATTATTTTCATTGTTTCCCCAGGCAGAGGATTGTACACTACATTTTTTAAAAGACTCTTAAAATTACTTGAAACAAAAGGCAATTAAAGACCTAATTAAACGTTAACCTTCAGTCATCCAGAAAATTACCTTGTCCAGAACACCTCATTCTCTGAATTCTTTGACTATTTCAGGTTAAGTAGCACACAGTTCCAGTTATTGCAGAATTCTGGAGAGCTAAAAGAGATTTCACAAGAGAATCTGACAGGCTAGCAAATGCTTAAAGAAGTAGGCCTTTGTTTTGGTGATTTTTAAGCCATTCAAGAGATGGATGGTGTAAAGCGTTATAGAAAGAGGTACCCTTGAACTGGAATCGTAAGGGAAAATCACATTCAGAACAGCATGTGCAACTTTTTCAAACCAGAACCAAGGAAGGGATGCAACAAAGGTGAGACAAAAGTAGATGAAGGACATGAGTTTTACCAGCAGGTAAGACAGAGTCTGGCTCAAGCACATCTGACTGATTTTCCCTTTCTGATGTCACAGGCAAGAAGAAGTGGATGAATGATCAATAATGTTCCCCAGCCCACTCACTCTCCAGGGAAGTTTTCCAGGTGTTCCCAGAAAAGGGCAGAAAGGGGAGATTCAGGGAGTCCTGTCTAGAACTTGAGGCAGGACTGCTGCAAGTTACCAGAGACACCTCCAAAACCAGAGAATTATTTTAGATTCTCATACACATCAAAATGCTTTATTTAAATTTATCATTTATTTACAGAGTTGTAATCCCTTCTCACTTTCCATACTGTTAACATTTCTGTAAATTCAGTGAGCAGACACTGGTAGATCTTTCATACCAAAAGTATAATGTAACCCCTGGGGCATGAACAGCCAGAGTCATGAACAGAAAATCTGACAGCCTTCATTCAAGTCCAGTAGTCATAAATAATGAAACTGATCTTTTTGGTTTTTTTTTTAAAGCACACTGTAACATCTTTATTGGACCACAGAAACCCTGTTGTGATCTGCAATCACATCCCTTGCTCTGTTTGGCTGCCAAATTCTTGTCTCTTGCTTTGCCAGTGGTGAAATGGATGCCCTCTCCTTGGGTAGAGAAAGCCAAGGCTTGTTACTTTTGCCAATGACAAAAAAAAATATTTGCAAACCTCTAGGCAAAGTCTTTGCTGTTAGCATCCTTCAAATGGATCTCCTGGAAAGAGCTCAGATGTATCACTCTTTTAGTGATCACACCAATTCCACCCAACTTTGCTCCACTAGCCACCATGCACTGGGCATCCAGAATCAAACTGGATTAAATTGGTAATGTTGCCAGTCTTCAAGTCAATCTGAAGGCTGTCATTCACGTTGATAGGAGAAACTGGATAGCAGGTGATATGGGCATCATGGGTCGCCAGATGAGGAGATGCCTTTTGTGCCCACAAAGGTCCTTCTCACTCGGTACACACACTTTCACTTGTTTAAATCAGCCGCAATCTGGTGAAAAGCTAGGAACACAGGGGACAGAACCCTGGTTTGAGTTCAAATAGAGTCTCAAACACTTGCTAGTTAATGACCCTGGGCAAGTCACCTCACCTCTGATTGCCTTCACTATAAAAATAACACCAACTCTCCAGGATTGTTATGAAGGTCAACTGAGATCATATTTGTTAATATTAGTAAAAATTAACAAATAATAAATTAATAAGCTTAATAAATGCTTTTTATTTTTCTTTTGCCCTTCAAGTCCAACACTCTATACACTGTGCCACTTCACCTATTTTATGCTAACATACTTAGATTTCTGTGATTTCACTGGATTCCCCTATATCCAAAGGGTACAATTCTCATCCCATCCTGTGTGGGTCTTGTCCAGTCCTCCATCCTTCTGACATGAAGGAGATTCAGCATGTGAGATTGTCTATATGTTACTTTCTCACTATGGCTATGACTGGCTTCTTTCCATTTTCACAGACAGGTTAAATTCTTATGAACCCATAGCTAGCAAGGCACAAAAAAAGGGAGTCAACAAGTTGGACAAGTATTCACCTATAGCCTAGTGTAGAGCTCTTGTTTCTCCTGTTTGTTTGTTTGTTTGTTTTTTGAGAAGGGTGAGGGGCAGAAATGAAATACTTTATTAATTTTCTATTAAAATATTCACTCAACAATAACAGCCCTACCGAAACATCCTTGACAACAACATAGATTTTTCCCTTGTTGAGTTAAGCAAATCAAATGAACACATTGGTGGTGCCAGAGAACATCTGTCTCATTCAGCACCTGGGGGCTCCTCCCTCTGGTGAGAGCACCACGCCATGTTTCACTGACTCTTCTCAAAAGGCTCTTTCCACTAAAAATGGCTTTACTGAAGACTTTTCAGAAGTCATATTTTGGAGCCAGCTTTCAGTCTCTGATATCATCAAGAAGCATTCTCCCCCAGCTAGACTGCAAGCTACTTGAGAGCAGGGTTGGTCTGTTTTCTGTTTTCTCTTTGTATCCCCAACATCTGGCACTGTGCCGGGCACATGTTGTTGTGGAGTCATTTCAAGTCATGCTTGACTCTTTATGACCCTATTTGGAATTTTCTTGGCAAGGATACTTGGAGTGGTTTGCCATTTCCTTCTCCAGAAGAACAATGTGCCTGGCACATAGTACATGCTTAATAAAGCACTTGATGATTGATTAATAGTAATATACTGGATAGCAACTCAGGATCTTTTTTCTTTTTGGGGGGGGTATTGTTTGAGGAGGTCATGTGTTGTATAACTGATTTAGAAAGAGCTTTGGGAAAGCATGAGCACTTTTATTATAATACTTTTTGCTAGGGCATGATTTCTTTATCTGCTACATGTGGGGGTGGGATTATATGACTTCTTTCCATTGATATTCAGTTGTTTTTCAGTAGTATGTGACTCTGTAACCCAATCTGAGGTTTTCTTGGCTAAGATACTGGAGTGGCTTGCCATTTCTTCTCTAGCTTATTTTACAAATGAGGAACTGAGGCAAATAGGGTTAAGTGACTTGCCCAAGGTCATAGAGCTAGGAAGTAGCTGAAGTCAGATTTGAACTTGGGAAGATTCATCTTCCTGATTATAAACCTGGCACTCTATCCACTGCATCACCTAAGCTGCCCTTCCATAATATCTAGAGTATGTAATAATAGCTATAGAAAGAAAAATGGGCATTTGTATATAGCAAATACAAATTCAAAGTGCTTTCATATCGATTACCTCATTTTATAATTAGCTCTTGGGAGATACCAGTTTGATTTAGTAATCATTTATTAAATGCCTACTATGTGTCAAGTACTCTGCTAAGGCTTGAGGATGCAAAAAGAGACAAAAGGCAGTCCCTGCCCTCCAGGAGCTTGCACTCTAACGGGGGAGACAACAGGCAAACAAATGTATTCAAAGTAAGTTATAGATAGACTAAATAGGAAATAATTAAAAGAGGCAAAGCACTGGAATTAAGAGAGGTTAGGGAAGGCTTTCTTGGAAGGTGATATTTCCTGAACCCATTTATTAATAAAGATCAGGTGCTGAGCTATTGATAAGTGTTCCTTTCTACCTGTCTTGTCCTACCCAACACCAGAGGGAAGTGTAAGGATAATCACTGATTTCTCCATGGGTCTCCCCAAACCAGCCAGTCCCCTTCTCCCTTTAGCTCCACCCTTTCTAGAAGGCTACCTTATATCCTTGGCTTTATGTTTATATGTATGAATTACTCAATCAGATCTTTTATGACTATATATGTAGTCCTTATATTACTGGTTTCTTTTCTTTGCTATGTCACTGGCTCTGTGTTTTATTGATTTAAGAAAATACAGGTATCCCTTCCACATCATGACTTTCTCCATTGTGATTTTGATATATTCCGAGTTGGCATAGGAAATTAAATGGGAATTTGGGGGGGGGGAGTTTTGTGGAAGCAGCAGATGACATGGGAAGGTCAGCAGATGACACAAAAAGAAACACATTTTTTGCTTATCATTGACCTGTATATAGCCTATGACCAAATATTTAGCCCAAACTTTACAATAAGGTACTTTAAACATCCCCCAAAAGAAAAAGAAGAAAAATCTCAAATTCTCCTCTGGCATGAAGGGAAGGACAAAATTTTTTTTGAGGATTTTCCAGATGTTGGGTGGGAGAGAGGGTATACTGCACACCCCACCCCACAATGTGGAAGGGATACCAGTATATCATATATAACTTAAATCCAAATGTTACATAAATTAGTAAATCAATATTACCAGGTATCCACTTATCCCACGATTCTCCTCAAACTAGGCAACAATCCCCCTCTCTATCATGCCAAAACTGAGAAACTCAACCCCCCACACTTAACAGTTCCCCTGGGGGAACTGGAAAAGTATTGAGGGAATGTCTTTTCCACTCATGGTTTGACTTGGAAATTCAGAGCATTTCTGCTAGTCTTTTTGGAGGTAGTAAAAGTCTTATGGGCAGATCTGATCTGGTGCTTTATTATCTTGTATAGTTTAGAGAGCCACTTTCTCCATTCCTGGACTTTCAAATATTTTTGGAGGTGCTCATTTAATTTTTTCTAAAAATTATTATTAAAAAAATTTTTTAATTGTATCAGCAGTTGGATTGGAGTACTGAATACTGTTTTCATAAGAGTGGTCAGGGCTTAAGGCTCAACACTATTTGGAATTTGCTTCATTTCAGCCCTTGATATGCTATTATGAATTTAAAAAACAAAAACAAGCTTTAAAATTTCCATACCCAAAGAAGAAGATTGAATACAAAACCACAAATCTCTATTACGTGGAGTTCTTTTTTTTAAAAAAAGAAAGAACATATTAATTTAAAACTGTGGTACAAACAATGCCCTCCTTGTCTGTGTCCCTTTCTGAAATTCCTTTGCTTTCTTTAGTTTATTTTTCTAATGTTTGATTGATGCTCTTTCCTTAATTTTTTTGCAATGCTATAACCTCCTCCATAACCACTCCCATCAAAGATTCTTTAGTAAAAAATAAGTATAAACAAAAAAAAATAATGTTTATACATTAATCATTTCCAAAAATGTATGTCTCGTTCTCTGCCTCTAGTCTAAGGATTTTTAATCTTTTTTGTGTCATGAACCTCTCTGACAGTCTGGAAGGCTATGGACTCTTTCTCAGAATAATGTTTTTTAAATGTATAAAATACATAGGTTTGCATAAGAAACCAATTATATTAAAACTATTGATATATTTTTAAAAAATCAAGTCTATGCATTCTAGTCTATCACTTCTCTGCCAAGTGGTAGAAAGCTTGCTTCCCATCAGTCTTCTAGAGTCATTAGTGGTCATGGTAATGATCAGAGTTCTAAAGTCTTTCATTTATTTTCTTTCACAATATGATTGTCATTATAGAAATTATCCTCCTTGTTCTGCTCACTAAATTCTGCATCAATTTATTCAAGTTTTCCCAGGTTTCTTTGGATTTTGTCATATTCATAATTTCTTATGGCACTATAATAATTCATTTACATTCATATATCATAATATGTTCAGCCATTTTCAACTGATGGATACACACTTTGTTTCCAGTTCTTTGCACAACAAAAAGTACTTTTATAAATATATTTATATATAAAGGCCCTTTTAACTTTGATCTCTTTGGTAGTGTATTACTGGGTTAAAGAGTATGCATAATTTAATGACTTTGGGGGTATAGTTCCAAATGGCTTTCCAGAATGGCTGAACCAAAAGTGTTCCACCAACAGCACTTTTATGTAACTGTCCTCTCAAAGTCCCCCCAATAATTGTTCTTTCACTTATATGTCACTTAGCTAATCTGATGAGTATGAGAGGAGGCTCAGAGTTGTTTTAATTTGAATTTTTCTTACTAGTGTGATTCCAAACATTTTTTTCACATGGTTATGGATAGCTTGCATTTCTTCTTTTGAGAATTCCCTGTTGATAGTATTTGATAATTTATCTACTAAGGAATGGCTTGCATTCCTATGGATTTGCATTGCTTCTCTATGTATCTTCTATATTAGAACTTTCTCAGAGAAATTTGATGCAAAGATTTTTCCCCTAGTTAATTGCTTTTTTCTTAGAAGAAAATTGCTTCTCTTCTAATTTATTTTGTTTGTTCAAAAGCTTTTCAATTTTATGTAACCCGAATTGTCCATTTTTTTAAATGATCGTTTCTATCCCTAATTTGGTCTACAACTCTCCATCATTGAGAATACTGAAAGGTACAACACTATTCGAATTTTATGAAATGATGTTTGATATGCTCTTTTCTCGAGGTCTTATATACATTTGGACTTTACTATGGCAAATGGCAGAAATAATGCTACTCTGTTCAATCAAGGGTACAACTTTAATTTCTATATTTGCTTTTTTAAATCTCAGGCAAGTGTGAGGAACTGATCTCTTCCTACAAGGCACAAGCTGCCTGAGAGTTGTAAACCTTCCTAGGCTCCACATTTCCAATGCCCTTCTTCACATTCGTTTCAACTCTTATTTGAAATTGCCCATACATACCCTTAGCTTTTCTCTCCTCTCCTTGCAATAAAGCTTTGTGGCCAGGCCTTAGGCACGACATCTCTGCAAATCAGACACTAAAACCCAAGTTCACATTCCCCTGAGATTCACTGCATCCAAGGACCAGAAATCCAAACCATACATTTAAGTGGTATACATAGTGTTCTGCCTGCAAATAACCCAGCTGACACTGACGGCCTTGTACTTGAAAGCCAGTAGATTCTTTGGAAATGCCATTTAGGATGAAGGAAAAAAGTGCCTGGGAATATATATCTAAGCCTAGGGGATTCAAGGATACCTGAATATGCAAAAAAAGAATGAGCTCCTCTGTGAAATTGTAAACTCAGTGTGGTAAAGAACTACAAAGGCAGCAAAAAGTGGTAACACAATAAATCTAATCAAATAACAGTGTGTCCCAATTTAAAAGGCTATCACTTGGTTCATAGCCTTACTAATAACTTTAGTTTTGGATTTAGGCCACATTTTAACTATTAAAATGGTTATTGTTAACATTATTTAAACAGAGTCAAATTCTGAGCAATTGCTATGTGAGCAATTGCTTAGTTATTTTTTAAAAGGTTATGTTTTTCATAATTCTGTCTTTTCTGGATGGTTTAGAAAACTGATCACTTCACTCCACCCAAGATGCACGTGAATGTTCTATAATGACTCTCTCCACATCCCTCATGTCTCCACCCTGCTTACGCCCTTGCTTTGGCGCTGGACTTGCTATCTATGTCATGGGAGATGTCCATTAGCAATAAACACATGAATAGATTGCGCCGCTGGCGGCGCCTCCACTTGCAGCCCGCCTGGCCGCACTGAGACCATCTGGCTTCGGTTTTCGCCACTAGCACCTCTTTCTAGTGGTTAAAGCCTTGGGAACAGAATTCCCCCAAAGTTCACAGTGTAATAATAAGCACCTTCTGTTTCCATAGTGCCTTAAGCTTTACATTTCCTGGAATATAAATGTAAATATAAACCACAAAGAAAATAGATGATTGGAAAATGATGTGAAATGGTCATATAGTGAGAGTGAGGAATGACAGATGGAAATTTTGAGCACTGAGCTAACATCAATGAATATTAAAGGGCGTAGAGGATCATAGGATTACAGAGATGTGTTTGGAAGGGACCTCAGAGAGTATTTAGTCTAATCCCCTCATTTTATAGAAGCAGCTAGGTAGCACAATGGATGGAGTTTGGGACCTGGAGTCGGGAAGACCCGAGTTCATATTTGGCCTCAAGACCTCTAACAGTATTGTGATCCTGGACAAATTGCTTAATCTAAGTTTCTTCACCTCCAAAATGGGGATAATAATAGCACCTATCTCCTATGATTATTGTAAGGATAAACTGAGATAATATTTACGAAGTACCTTACAAATCTTAAAGCACTATATAAAACTAGTGATGATGATGATGATGATGTAACTGAGGTCTGGGGAGGGTAAGTGCTTGCCCAATATCACACAGGTAGCATGTGTCAGAGGTGGACTTTTAATCTGGGTTCTATGACTTGAGTTAGAATATTAATATATAATCTTTACAGAGGATTGATAGGAGAACAGAGAGAAGAATTATATAAAAATTTCATTTGCTCTATGATTCTTAGTTTATTTGCATAAAGGGGAAAATGATACTATTTTGCCTACCCTGTGAGATAATGCATGTGCAACTATAAGATTCTATTAAGATAGTCTCATGTTTAGCATGGTACTTAATAAATGCTTCTTCATTCATTTTTTTCTCCTCCTAGCCCTGTTCCTGACTTCTTCTGGACTTTAAAACTATGCCTGTGGGCATTTTCATCTCCCTCACTCTTAAGTTTTCTAGCTTCTTTTTGTGTGTTGTTTCCCCACATTCGAATGTAAGCTCCTGGAGAGTAGGGACTATTTTTCTTTCTGTTTGTATTTGTATTCCCAGCACTTTGCCCAGTACATAGCCCTTAGTAGGCACTTAAAGAAATACTTTCTTTGTTTCTTCATTTCTTTGTTTCTCCTTCTCCTTCCTTCTTTCCTTCCTTCCTTCCTTCCTTTCTTCCTTCCTTCCTTCCTTCCTTTCTCCCTTCCTTCTTTCCTTCCTTCCTTCCTTCCTTTCTTTCTTCCTTTCCTTCTTCCTTCCTTTCTTCCTTCCTTCCTTCCTTCCTTCCTTCCTTCCTTCCTTCCTTCCTTCCTTCCTTCCTTCCTTCCTTCCTTCCTTT
>NC_058130.1:422543020-422558408 GCF_016433145.1 Gracilinanus agilis
TCCTTCCTTCCTGGCATTTGTTCATTACTAGCATCTCTGTCTTCAGACTCTGCTCCCCTCTAAGTAATCTTCCTAATCTGCCTAATGAACATCTTGATATGTCAAGAACATAGCCCTTAATCCTTAGGAGATATAATCTAAGTTAGCCACAAGGCCATGGAAAAACACAGAAAAAAGGAAAAAGGAAAAAAATAACATTAATATGAGGCATGACAAGAAAAGAAAGCAGACCTGCCACTGGAGGTACAGATTGCTTCCCTTCTGTCACTTCAGTTCTCAGCCTAATGATCTACATGGTTAAACTGTCTTCTTTAGGGGTTCTTATCGTATCAAAAGATATTTCATTAAAAAAAAAAGCCTTGGGCACAAAGAGTAAACAAAACAACAGTTCATCACTTTGCCAGCTCAACAGACCATAGTGACAGCCAAAGCCCTCAGGTAAACAAATTATTAGGTTGCATTGAATTGACTTTCATTGTACAGCATACCACACTATCATGTAAATGTAATATGTCTTTTATTCCCATCGTGCTTACCCAAATTACGCCACCCTTGTTTCTTTCCTCTGTGAATCTGCCACAAAGAGCCTACCCAACATGTTAGGGGACCTTCTTCTAAATTCTTGAACTCTTTGTGGCTCTCAGTGGAGCCCAGGACTGGTCTATCTTTTTGATGATAACATTCTATATAGCACTTTTATGTAATTCCTCATTTGTGAAGTGTTGCTGCCTGTGTATGCCCACATATACCTTTCAATTGCCTTTTGGCTGATCCTCAGTTTTAATTCTTTAGACTCTTCAAAATTACCTGAAGAATATTGCTGTTAAAAAAATGGAGTCTTTCAACCTTTACCATTCATTCAGCTAATCAATCAACAATCATTTATTAAGCATCTACTGTGTCAGACACTATGCCATATGCTTAGAATACAAATGCAAAATAAAGATAGTCCCTGGCTTCGTGGAACTTACATTCTGTTAGGGAGATACAACATGTTTTTAGGTAAGTTAATATAGGGCATATTCAAAATAAACAGTGATGGAGGGAGCTCTCATAAGTGAGGGAATTAGGAAAGGTCTCTTGAAGAAAATCATACTTGAATTGACCTTTGACAGAATTTCAAAAGTTAGAGATAGGGGCAGAGAGCATTCTAAATGTGGAGGTTCAGCTTTTGCAAAGGCATAAGGACAGAAATATAACAAATACAGAGAATGGTTTGTCTAACCTGGGTGGAATAGAATGCATTAGGCAAGGGGAACAATATGCAATCAAGCTGTAGCCGGGCAATGAAAGGTTTTATGTGCCCAACAGAGCAGTCTGTACTTTATTCCAAAGATCATGGTGACCCAGTTAAGCTTCTTCACTGTGGCCCTGGAGAAGTCACTTAACCTCTCTCTGTTTTAGTTTCCTCAACTATAAAAAGAAGATAATAGTAGCACCTACCTCAAGATTGTTGTGAGGGTAAAATTAGATAACATTTGTAAAGTACTTAGGATACTTTGCCTTATATATGCTTATTTCCTTCCTTGAGAAGAGTGATATGAAAAGGTCAGAACTGTACTTTAAGAATATCGATTTTGCAGCTAATGGAGAGGGTAGATTTTTTTAGGGGAGAGATTGGATGCAGGGCAACACATTAGGAGATTATTACACTAATTCAGGTGGGAGGTGAAGAGTGTTGTCCATGTGTGAGTAGTAAGAAGGCAATATATGTGGGAGATCTGGAAGAGAAAGAATGAACAAGACTTGGCAATTGATCAAGTATGTGAGAAGGGAAATAGGGAAAGTTGAATAATTCCTGTGAAGTTGGGAACTTGAGTGAATAGTAGTGCCCTCAACAAAAATAAGGAGATTCTTGGGTAGAGTGGATTTAGAGAGAAAGAGAATGAATTCTGTCATGAATATGTAGAATTTGAGACACCTTTGGGATATCCAGTTCAAGATGTTAGATTAGCATTTGATACTCTACCAACTCAGAAGAAGGATGAAAACACTAGATATATAGATTACCATCCAGCCTTCAACTATATAAACATGGTAATTGAATCCATGAAGGTTGATGGGATCCATCAAGAGAAAATGTAGAGAATAGAGATCCTGGGACAGAGAGCCTTTTGCATGCATAAAGATCTTGTAAAGGAGGCTGAAGGATCATTTAGGTAGCACCAGAATCCCAATAGAGCAGCATCCCTTAAACCTGAGGAGGATTCTCTTACTACCTCCATATAGTCAAGAAAGTTGAGCTGTGCAGCTTTAATCAATATAACATTTACCTGAGTCATGGTAGGTGCTACAGCAGAAAATCAGGAAAATTTTCTAATTCTTAAAAGCAAAAAACAAAATGTAAATTTGCCTTCATTTTCAAAGAAGAACCCAACATCAGACAGATTAGTTTGTCCTGTATGAAAGAAAGCACAAGAAGGGACAGTTGGAAGAGATTCAAAAGAAAAGAACCTGCCAGGCTATTAAATATGATTTAACATCCACCAAAATCAAGGAGCAGAGAGCTTAAAATACAGTATTCCAGAAGGCAAAGGATAGATGTTTGCAACCAAGAATAACTTACCCAGCAAAACTGAGTATAGTCATAGAGGAAAAAATGGATTTTCAATGAAATATAGAACAGCTTATTGCTAACCTATTAAAGCCTTTTTATCCAACAAACTACTCTTTAATCATGCTTCCCTTATCTTGCACTTATGATGTTAATTTTTGAAAAGGTAGAATGTTCCCTTTTTCCCTTCTAAATTTTATCTTCTTGGGTTAAGCCCATTATTTTAGCTTGTTGATTCTATCATCTGACCTGTTAGCTCTGTCTCTCAGCTTTCTTTTATCTGCAGGTCTAAAAGCACTCAACGTAGGCAAGGAACAATGCACCAGGAACACACCTGCTGAGGATCAGAAGCTTGTCTTCATCCAAATCATTAATAATAATGTTACACAGAGCTGGGTGACAATGGATATCTTACTCTGCTTCTATCGTCTACCACCTCTTTGATAAGAAGAGGGAGATATGTTTAACCATCAGTTCTCCGAAGGTATTTGTCACTGCATCTATCAGAATTCTATTCTTCAATATATTTTTTTCCCTCTTTTATTTATTTATTTATTTTAGGTACGTAGGTAGTAGCCCTGAAGAATTAGATGAACAGTCATCTAATGAGCCAGCAGACCTCCTGAGCATGCTTGTAATAAATAATCTTTAATAATTTTTATTTATTAAATAAACAGTATTTATTAAATATTTATTAAACACCTACCAAACATATTTATTTACCAAATGTTTATTTATTTATTTTGTTTTGGGGGTGAATTTTCATTTATTAAATATTTATTCATTAAATAATTTTTTAAATAAACAGTAACTAGCATTTCTATAGTGCCTTATAGTGCCATTTTTATAGTTGCCATTTCCTTCTCCAGATCATTTTCTAGATAAGGAAACTGAGCTAAACAGGGCTAAGTGACTTGCCCAGAATCACTCAGCTAATAAGCAATTGAGGCTATATTTGAACTCAGGAATATGAGTCCTTCTGACTCCAAGCCCAGAATTTTCATCCACTGCACCATCTAGCTGCCTCACATTTATAAAGCACTTTGTAAATATCTTATTCCATCTCTCATGACAATTCTGAGAGGAAGGTGCCATTATTATCCCTATTTTAAAGCTGAGAAAGCTGAGGCAAATGGAAGTTGAGTAATTTTTCCGGGGAACATAAAACTAGTGTTTAAGCTGGAGTTGGACTCAAGGCTTCCAAACTCCAGGTCCAGTGCTCTATCCACTGTACCACCTAGCTACTTTGTCCAAGTTACTCCTCCATTCTTGTGCATGGAACTTCCTTGGTAGCTCCCCCCTTTTGGGGGCCTAGTCTTGCCTTTCCAAGCAACTCACTTTCTGCAAGGGCTTGGCTTGCTTTCGAAAACCTATTGCAGCAAAATGCCTTCAGCTAATGCTGCAGAAAGTGAAAGTTCAAAGTCTATGCTTTATTCCCTTTGCTGCTTCCTATCCTTTGCAAGCTTGCAATCTGGGATGAATCCCAAATTTACTTCCTAAGCTTCTACCTGGTTGATTCTGCCCTCCTACTTTGTCTTCTTTCCTAAATTAGCTCTCCATCCCCAGAGTCAGTCCAAACCGAACTTCCTGACTCTTTAAAATAAGGAGTACATACAACTCAGCCCTTTTCAATTTGAAGCTTTAAATAAAACCCACACAATAGAACCTAACATTTCTGAAGTAGAATTTAATGGCAGATAAATGAAATCTCAGTTAAGAGTTATTTATAAAGAGGGGCAGCTAGGTGGCTCAGTGGATAGAGAACCAGGGATGGAGCCAGGAGGTTCTGGGTTCAAATTTTCTAGACATTCTTAGCTGTGTGACCCTGGGCAAATCATTTAACCCCCATTGCCTAGCCCTTATGGCTCTTCCAACTTAGAACCAATACATACTATTGATTCTAAGACAGAAGGTAAGAGTTGTTTGTTTGTTTGTTTTTTAAGGGAGTTATAAAGAAGAAACAAATAAGTTGGGACATCCAGCTAATTAGAAAAAAAGGGACAAGTTGTTTTGCTAAGAGATTAAAGGGCTCACTGGATCAGCAGTGTTCTTTGGTTAGCTCTTATCATCCACAGAGCTATAGATCCATGGTATTGCCATTCCCCATGTTGTCTTCACAGCACTGATCCAATCTAAATCCCATACCCTATCTCTTGTATTCCTTTTTCTGGTCTGCTCTGCTTATATAATTTGGCTCCTCTCATCTTCTACCCACAAGTCCTCCTCCTTCCCCCCATCAAAAGGTGAGTGAGGTAGAGATGGGCATCAAAGTCAGCTTATTCTGACAGTGGCATTGGGATCCTCCTCCCAGATCACTTGAATTATTCTCTCCTATGGATATGACTGAAGGGCTTATTACACTTATATTATTGTGTTTATTGTGTAAATTTGTCTCCAGACCCTACTCATTTCATTTGGGGATCAATTCATCCATTTTCCCAAGTTTCTCTGAATTTGTCATCTTTGTCATTTCATATAGTTCAATAACCTTTTATTACATTCAAATATCACAGTTTCTCTGGGCAATTCCCAAATAATGGGTTCTTGCTTTGTTTCCAGGTCTTTGGTATCCTGAAAATTATTGCTAGTACTATTTTAGCATCTCAGGGACTTCCTTCCTTCCTTCCTTCCTTCCTTCCTTCCTTCCTTCCTTCCTTCCTTCCTTCCTTCCTTCCTTCCTTCCTTTCTTTCTTTCTTTCTTTCTTTCTTTCTTTCTTTCTTCCTTTCTTTCTTTCTTTCTTTCTTTCTTTCTTTCTTTCTTTCTTTCTTTCTTTCTTTCTTTCTTTCTTTCTTTCTTTCTTTCTTTCTTTCTTTCTTTCTTTCATTCTTTCTCTCCTTGGGGCATATGCCCAACAGTGGGATAGTGGAGCCAACCATTTTGTCACTTTTCTTGAATAATTCCAAGTTTTTAAAAAGAAAATGTTGAATTGATTCTCCTATTGCCCTGCTAACATTTGCCATTTTTGCAAATCTTATAGGTATGAGGTGAAATCTTTGAGTTGTCTTAATTTTAATTTTTTGAAACTCTTAATGACTTGGAACATTATTTTGTATAGTTATCAATGGTTTGCATTTTTTCTTTTGAAAACTGCTTCTTCATGTAATTTAATCACTTATTAGTTGAAGAATGCCTCTTGTTCTTATAAATTGCTTTAATTTTCTATTTATCCTAGATACTAGACCTTTATCAGAGATATCTGAGCTGAAAATTGTTTCCAACAGACAGTTCCTCTTCTTATTTTTAGCTGCATTGACTTTGCTCAACGAGTAAGTTTTCCCTTACCACATCTCCATTTGCCCTGAGTTCCAACTCCTTGTTAACTGTTTTTATTTTATCCTTCCCATTCTAAAAAATCATTCTCCTTGGAACGAAAGGTAGAAGCAATACAAGTTGAAGAATGACAGCTCTTCCTAATCTCATTAATATTGTTTCCTCTACCTAGTATAGTGAGGTGGATTTGTTCAAAGTCTGCAGAATCTCATGATCCTAAATCTTCCAGGGGTGGTAAATTGTCCTTCTTCTATTACTATGTTATGGTATATTTTGTATGATTATGTGATATCTTCTACAGATGATTAATTTTTATGATTAAATAAATAAGACATCTCTCTGGCTCCCAGAGGAGAGAACAGATCCAAACTAGAAAAAAAAGCAAAAGATCAGAGAAACCTAGGCAACTAGGAAGATGCTGAGAAAAAGTGAAAAGATTTTTAGTTTAGTGCAAACAGGGATCAGAAGTAACTGGTTTCTGTGTTTACCAGAGGCATTCATCTGGGAGTAGATGCTTATAGAACTCAGAAAGCCAAAGGAGAGATAGAAGAAATGGAAGAGGATGAAGAGGCCATTCAGTCCTCATTTTGCAGCTGAGGAAACTCAGGACCAGACAGTGACTTGCCCCAAATCATTCAGGAGGTATACAGTAAAGCTGAGATTTAAACTTGAGTCCTCAAACTCCATATTCTGTGTTCTTTCCTAATATTTGTTGTTGTTTAGTTGATGTTCAGCTATGTCTGATTCTTTATGACCTCTTTTGGGGTTTTCTTGGCAGAGATACTGGAGTGATCTGCCATCTCCTTCTCCAGCTCATTTTCCAAATGAGAAAACTGAGGCAAACATGATTAAATGATTTACCCAGGGTTACATAGCTAATAAGTGTCTGAGACAGGTTTTGAACTCAGTTTTTTCCTTACTCCAGGCCTGGCATTCTATCCATTGTGCCACCTAGCCGCTCCTCTTTTTCCTAATATATCACCATAAAAAATAGAGAACACAGACTTCTTTGGAGTATTTAGGAAATAGTTGGATGAAATGACTTTGAACATAAACTGCTGGTAAGATGTGTCTCTTAAGGCTGCAAATAGAGGAATTTGGGATGTCTTTCCTGTGTGACATAGTGGATAAGCACTGAATTTAGAGTCAGAATGGCTTTGAATTTTGACTCTTCTACATTCTACCTGTGTAACCTTGGCTAAGTCCTTCTACCTCTCCAGGTTTTAGTTTTCTTATCCATAATTGAGAGATTAGATGATTTTTAATTTCCCTTCAGGAATAAAACCCAAACTGCTAATTTGAATATAGCAATTTTTGGAATCCGCAAGAATATGTTACTATGATAAGGTGGGACATGGATGAGAAGAGAAAGGGCAAATCTCTTGAAGGTATTACAACCATAAAGGAAAGGACCCTGAGTCCTAAGTTTTTAATAACCACGGGTCTTGTAGCATCACTGTGGAGCATGGTATATACCCAATTTGCCTCCTACTTGGATAATGATATTAATTTAAAATTCTGTAGACTGAATTGCTCCAGATGGGATGAAAACTGCTCTCAGAGGAAACCAGGTCAAATGTAGCTCCATGAGACTAAGCCTCAGATGAGGGAGAATTCCCTTGCAAGAAGCTTCTCATCCTGGACCAAGCCTGTTGTTCAACATGATTCCTGACAAGTTACTCGTCTAAAAGTGGAATAACAAGAGAGCAAGTTAGGGAAAAACAATGGTCAGACTTACCAAATCTTCCAACAAACTATCCTCACCACCCAAAACGCGAATGTTCCGTCTGTTTACTTGTACAGGCGTGGCCTCGTGTGAGGGATGAGAAGGGCATTTCTGAGGGATGGCCTTTGAGGTCATTGGATCCTGATGGATGACTCGTTAAAAATGCTTGGATGGATTTCTTTCAGTCTGATGTGTTTTTTGAAAGAGGCACTACAATAATCAAGGGGAACCCATCTGGTATTAATACAGCTGTCATAAGCACTTCCATTTCAAGTCTGACTGACGCATTATTTTACAGTATTGTCCAGTTGGTTATTCCCACCCTTGCCCCAAATGACAGGCGAGTGGCAGAAGCCAAAGAATACTGACAAATGAAAAAGAAAATGCATTTTTTTAAGTAATAAGAGAAAAAACAGCAGGGCTGAGTCCATACAGTTCTGGATTTCTTCCAAAGGTTTCCAAAGAACAGAGGAATGTTTTTGCTGTTCACTTACACAGCTGACCTGGACTGTTGCCATGAAAGGGGGGTTGTGTTTATTTGGTTTTCACTTTTTAGCATGAAATATAGCCTGGTCTTGTTTCCTCTGCCACTGGGGCTCTAAGAATGTCTCTCACCAGAATCCTGCCATCCCATTTGCAAAGTGGGGAGGGCTTGCCGTGGGACTCAGAGTCCTGGAGGGGAGAGAGGGAAGGAGGAGCTAGTTTGGACTAAAGTCTCTGCTTTGTCAGTTTGGAAACAGAGTGTTGAACCTTCCTGGTGATGGTTCTCCATTGAGAGATAGCTCTAAGTTGGTATTTCATCTGTATGGGTCCAGGCTAATTTCTGATTTGCCTTTAAACTTAGGGCTCTGCCTCCTCTTGGGAGTTTTGGACTTTTTTCCCCCTTTATGGATGCTAACCAAATTTTGCACTCACACACACAAGGCATATATATAAAATACTCTCTGGGCAGTCTGAGCGTTAGTCCTCTGTGATTTTTCTTCTCCCAAGGTCATAGGCTCGTGGACTTTGTTCTTGAGAGGGATTTAAAGGACAAATTTTAATTGTCCAACCCTTTCACTTTATATTGGTTGATTCCACAGTGTGTTAGTCTCTAGAATACAGCATAACCCAACAATATTGAGTAGTATACACTGAGCTCTATGCTAGGCACAGAGGGGAAGGTTTAAATTTTATCTAAGATGGCCTCTGTCTGTGTTTTGGCACGTGTGTGTGTGTGTGTGTGTGTGTGTGTGTGTGTGTGTGTGTGTAAGAGATGAAAGAGGGGGTAGTGTCTAAGTCTGCAGATGTTTGGGTTTGTGTCTCCATGGGCGTGTATGCAGAAGTATGTGTGCACGTGGCTAGGCACAAAGAAACATCTGTTACTGAAGCCTACAGTCTGCAACAGAACCACACACAGAGGGAACTTAATATACAAGCTTGTAACTTGAGGACGATGCCCTAAATGATGGTGCTATGAAGACAGTGGGCAGCCGTGATCTCCCCTGCCTTCACTTCCCAAGCTCTCTAGTTTCAAGATATTCATGGCAGCTTGGGTGGATCTACCACAGTGGGGCAGAAGGCAAAGAAGGAAAATGTATCCCAATGGGCACTTTGTTTCTGTCTCTTTTGTGACAGAAACATCTCTATGTCAGATTCTAATTTGCTTACCGCTCTCAAAACCAACATTTAGTAGCTATGTGTCCTTGTCTCTTCATCTCTCCATGCCTCAGTCTCCTCATTTTTAAAATGATTTTTAAGTTAAAATTTAAATATAAAATTAAAAAAAATTTAAATCTCAGGATTGTCGTGAGGAAAAATGCTTTGTAAATATTGAAGCACACTGTACATGTATTTGAGGTTATATACAAGTTGTTCAGTCATTTTTCTATCATGTCCAACTCTTCATCATCCCATTTGGAGTTTTCTTTGCCAAGATACTGGAAAGGTTAGCAATTTCCTTCTCCAGATCAGTTTTATTTACAAATGAGGAAACTGAGGCAAACAGAATTCATTGACTTGCCTAGGGTCACTCAGCTAGTAAGTGTCTGAGGCTGGATTTGAACTTGGGAGGTTGAGTGTTCTTGACTCCAGAACTGGCACTCTAAGCACTATGGCTACCTACATATGTATATATACCCATATATAAATATCCATGTGTTTACATCCAAATATACAGCTCTATATATTATATATGCACAATTGACACCCATGTGTACTCATATCTATATGTATACACACGTACAATAGAGGTGACCACATTGCAGCATAAGCTTTGACCCCATAAGGATTGATCAAGGATTTTGGCCCTTTGCTGAAGGACTTTTACAACCTCAAATGCATGGATGACCAAATGGTGCGTCTGAGATGTACAAGTATTGGAGACATGAGTTTGAGGATGGTGACCCCTACAATCTCTCAGTCAATGCTCAGTTCCCTGTGGGAGTCGATCCCTGGAGTTCCTATAGTTCTTTTTTTTTTTAAAACTCTTATCTTCAATTTTAGAAATAATACTATATATTGGTTCCAAGGCAGAAGAGTGGTAAGGGCTAAGCAATGGAGATTAAGTGACTTACCCAGGAATGCACAGCTAGAAAGTGTCTGAGGCCAGATTCGAACCTAGGATCTCCTGTCTCTAGGTTCCCTCTATCCACTGAACCACTTTGCTGCCTCTCCTAGAGTTCTTTTAGGAGGAGATAGGAGATAACCCTCCACCAAGAAGATGAGACCAAACCATACATTGCCTTTTACTAGAAGATAAGGGCCTTGAGGGAGTTATTCAGGTCGTGAAAAAAAAAATAAACAAACAAAATGAAGGTGAAAGACTGACCATTAGCCCCCACAAAACATTTCATGTTTTGATAGTTTAAGTGTCAACTTCTTGGAAGAACATAATAGCACTTACTAGCCACGTTTTCTTATTTTAGGTCTTTGACAATTAATCAATAAACATTTATTAAGTACCTACTATGTGCCAGGAACTGTCAGTGTATGGCCACATAGCCTATCTAAATGTTTGATGAGTAGCTCAAAGACAGGAAGGATAAATATCTCTGGAATCTGGCCCACCCTCCTCTAGGGGAAACTATGATTTCCATTTTGAGAGAAGTGGAAGAAAAGCCATAATAGGGTCTTTTCTCCTTCTTATGCATATCTCCAAAATGAGTATTAGACTAAATACTATTTGTTCATCCATGCATTTGAAGTTGTATATATCCTTCCTTGTTCCATCCTTATAGAGTCAAATTCGAGAGATTAAAGACAAAAGATTTCTTCCTTGGTCACTTTAGCTTATACTTACCAGTTAACATCTTTCCACAAATCATATCTTTTATGGTGACACAAAAAAGCATTACAAATAGTAAACAACAATAATATCCAAGAAAATAATCCAATTTACCCAAGGAAACAGGAAGCAAAGAAGTCTTATATCAAATATACTAGAAAATACAAGAGTGAATGAGATGGAAATATACTGTCTCAACTCAAACAGGAGAGAGGCCCTGAGCTCCCCCAAGTGGCAATTTTCTTGCCAAAATAGGAAGGTAAGCTAGAAATCAAGAACATGTTGAAAAGCTAGCATCCCCTGCATGTCTATGGCTTCCAAAGTCTTTCTTTCCATGTATCTCTCCCAAAGAATCTCTGCAACCACATGGGTCTCTCTCCCAAGAAGACCAAATTTGGCACCAAATTTGCCTTTCATATAAGTGTCACCTCAACATTCTTTCAACCAATTACAAATCACATCTTCTTGTCAAAACTGAATTGTGCACAAAATACCCCAGGTATTTTATTTTTAATGCATTTGAAGCATTCTTTCTGTTGTTGAGGAAATAAATAGCTGCCCCAAATTTTATCTACCTTGTAGACAGGGCATTTTTTAAATCTCTTTGAAGGTGACTCTAGATATGAGCCCAAGTTTGAAGTGATTTCTCCTTTTTTTTTTTTAATTGGAGATTTAAAGAACCAAAGAATGTAAGAACTCTTTGGAGGTGAAAAAGTTAATGGCATAACTTAATCCTTTGTCATTCTGATTTCAAGCCCCAGCTCTTTCTTCACAATTTATGCTGTCTTTCAAAGTACTATATATACCTTCTGTCTTGGAATCAGTACTGTGTATTGATTTCAAGGCAGTCGAGGGGTAAGAGCTAGGCAAAAGTGGGGTTAAGTGACTTGCCCAAGTGCACAGCTAGGAAGTATCTGAATTCAGATTTGAACACAAGACCTTCCATCCCCAGGATTGACTTTTTATCCACTGAGCCATGTAACTGTTCCCCTCAAAGTATTATATTAGCATCAGGTCTTATTTTCATAAACTCTTTGATGGAAGAGACTACATAACAGGCAATATAATACCATGGAAAGTATTCTGGAGTCAGAGGACCTGGGTTCAAATTCTACCACTCATCTTTACCTTATATGACTTTGGCAGGTCATTCTTCCCAATGAGAGATTTGTATTATTTCTTTCTAGACCTGTGATACTCTTTTTTATTATTCAACTTTTTTATTCTCCCACATTCTCAGCACCATATCTTCTACCTAGTGGGCAGTTCAAGAAATGTTTCTAAGTTGAGAACACTGGTTATAGGATCATAGATTAAGAGCCAGAAGGGACCTTAGAGATCATATATTGCAATTCCTTCATTTTACAAAGAAGAAAACTGAGGCCCAGAGACATTAAGTGATCTGCCACGGCCACACAGATAGTAAAGTGACGAAGCAGGTTTTGAACCCAATTCCAACGGCACAAAATCCAGAGCTTTTTCATTGAATCACACTCCTGACAAAAGAAATGCCACTAAAACATAAAGCTTCAGCCATGGCTTTATCCTCCAAAGGGGAAAAAGCTGATAGAATACGGAACAACCATCACAGGTTACTAGCTGTAGACAAAGATGCCAGAAACAAAAGAGTTAATTTGGGGCCAAACAGTTTTCTCTTAAACTTGGTCCAGTTAACAGGAAGATTTGTCCTCCCTTGAGGTATCTTTGAGCACCAATTTGGAGCCAGTAGAACAGAAGTTCCCTCTATTCCAACCCAGCACTGCCCTTGTGGTCCCTTTGGGTACCTTTAGGCAGAAAACCAGACGTGGACATTTTTTTCCCAAAGAGATTTAAAAAATCCTTATCTTCCATTTTAGAATCAATAGTGTGTATTGATTTCAAGCAGAAGAGAAGTAAAGGCAAATATCTGAGGCTAGATTTGAACTCAGGACTTTCTATCTCTAGGCCTGGCTCTCAATCCATGAGACACCTGGCTGCCCCCAAGAAATTTTTTTTAAAGGAAAAGGACTCATATGTACAAAAAATATTTATGATAAAGATTTTGAAACTAAGCAGATGTCCATCAATTGGGGAACTGAACAAATTATAGTAAATGATTGTGAGGACTATTGTAGTAAAGAAATGATGAAGGGGATGGCTTCAAAAAAATCTGGGAAGACTTATGTGAGCTGATGTGAAGAGAAGTGAGGAGAACCAGGAAAACAATGTATGTGCTAATAGCAATATTTTAATGATGATCAACTTAGCAACTCTGAGCAATACAATGATTCATAGCAATTTCAAAGAATTCAAGATGAAAAATTATATCCACCTCCAGACAGAGAACTGATAGGCTTCAAGAAAATCAGTGTATTTTTTTCTTTTTCTTGCTTTTTCTCATTTTCCCCCTCCACAGCATGACTTCATATGTAGAATGGGCATCATATTTCTTGTCTTCTCAATGAATGGGTGAGGGGTGGAGGGAGGGAAAGAGTTTGGATCTGAAACATTTTTAAAAGAAAGGGCAATTTTTGAAGTGACAGAAGAGAGAATTTAGAACAGTAATCTGTAAGAAGTGGAAGGATCCACTGAATCCAACAGCCTCATTTTACTGAAGCAGAAGCAAGAGTCCTAAATAACCTGTGATGAAGGAGAACCGCAAGAGATCAATAATCCCAGCAGGCCCTCAGCTCTTTTCTATCTTGAGTTTTCACATAATTACCCCATCTCCACAGATTCAGGCTTTGAACTTAGGAGGATGGTCTGTCATTGCCATCGTTGATCCCTAGTGGTACTTAGTTACTCAACTCAATATCCCTTATATCCACCCAATTCCTCCTGGACTCTCCAATTCTTCCCTGTGTGCCAGGTCCCTTTTCCACTGTTTACCTGATACAAAATTCACAGAATTGGAATGGATTCAGAGGCTGACTAGTCCAAACTGTGCCTGACCAGCGTATCCTCTCCCGTGTCCTCATCCAGTAGTCATTCAGTCATTGTTTTTTGACTTCAGGTTGAGGCAAACCCACTTTCCCCTACTTTTGGATAAATTTAATTGCTAAGGAGTTTCCCTTACATTGAATTGAAATTTGCCTCTTTGAAATATCTAATTTTTGCTGCTTGTTCTGCCCTCCCCACCCAGGAGCCAAGCAAAACATGCATGTCTTAGTCTTTTTCCATGTGACAAGCTCTTTGAATATTTGGGATTTGAAGATGGAGGATTATTAAAAAAGAACAATCCTGGGTAAATTAGGGGAAGATGAAATTTCCAATGTGTAGAAATGAATTTCTGGTGTTATCTAGGAGGAAGTGTTCTGTAGTGACATTATCATTGGTTCTAGAACCAGACAACTTGGGTTCACCTATCCCTGACAGGTACTACTTATGTGAGCTTAGAAAATTCACTTCACTTCCATGAAACTCATTTTCCTCATCTGTACAATGAGGGTGTTAGATTAGATGACCTTTAAGGTGCTTTCCTACTCTAGATCCAAGATCTTGAAATTTTTATTCTAAATAACCACAATAAAACCACAAATTGCCTTGAATTAAATTGGGACCTACTCCCCACCCCCCCACCAAAACCCTGTTTCACACCCTCATGAGTGAATCTTGGTTTCTTCACTTCTTTTTCTAGGTAATCATGTGGACTCAATCATAAACCCCATCATGCCTGGAAGTCTCTGTATTACAACAGTTTCTTCCCAACACCAGGAGCAAACTGGCTTCTCTTCCTTTTTCAAAACCTGAATCCCATATTGGACCTCCCAGTAAGCTCCTGTTCACAGTTTATGGTATGCCTCCAACTCTCGGCTCATTTGCTAAACATAAATGACTGGCAGGCACTGATCTCAATGACTGGTCATATATTTCCCAACTCAGGGTCCCTATTCTGGTTCTCTTTCATGACTCAGGTGCCCTCCCAGGATACCTTTTCAGATTCCTATTATGATTATTTAATACTATCAAATGTACTTTACACATATGGTACTAATACTGGACAGTTTCTACCACCAGCAACAGTCTTTTCATCACACCTCTCATGAGCAAGAGTTACAGCTGTGTTTCATTAGAGAGCATGAAAAGCCATTGTCTGCTCTATTGTACCAGATGCTAAGTCTGAGAAAAGTTGTTGGAAATGGTTGAAGAGGCTTCCTCTTTTAAACTTGAGGTTTGAAACTATTTCTACTTCCCAAAGTTTGCTTACATAGCAGATAACTGACTGAATAATTTCTGGACAAAAGAAAGTGACAAGAGGACCATTGCTATCATTCACGGAAACATTGAAGGATGCTGGAACTAAGGAGCCTAAGCTGGGAGATATTAGACACCCTGAATTAGTCAAATAACTTTGGCAAAATCTGCCTTAAATTTCATGTCAGTAAAATAACTGTAGTTGCAAACTGTCTTGTGATAAAAGCACTTCATAATATTCCTGAGGAGGTGGGATTTATACCAGGAATGCAAGGATGGTTCATCAGTAGGAAAACCATCCACATAATTGACCATATCAACAAACTAACAAACAAAAATCACATGATTATCTCAATAGATGCTGAAAAAGCCTTTGACAAAATACAACACCCATTCCTA
>NC_058130.1:422561390-422571264 GCF_016433145.1 Gracilinanus agilis
CTCCTCCTTCTCTTCCTCCTCCTTCTTCTCCTCCTCCTCCTTAATCTTCTCTCTTAGAATTGAAACTAAGTTATTAAGGCAGAAGTGTGGTAAGGGCTAGGCAACTAGAGTTAAATGACTTGCCCAGGGTCACATAGCTAGGCAGTGTGAACACAGATTTGAACCCAGGACTTCCTGTCTTTAGATCTGGCTTTATATCCACTGAGTCACATAGCTGCCTCCAGCTCCATATTATTTTGAGGAGTGTGACATATTGGAGAGAAAACGACTTGGAGACACAAGACCTGGTTTTGAGTCCCAATCTCTGCCATCATTTGGTCATGTCCTGAGCTTTCCTAATCTACAAAATTTTGTTATTGTTCAGTTGTTTTAGTCATGTCCAACGTTTTGTGAGCCCATTTGTAGTTTTCTTTTTTTTTTTTTTTAAACCCTTGTACTTCAGTGTATTGTCTCATAGGTGGAAGATTGGTAAGGGTGGGCAATGGGGGTCAAGTGACTTGCCCAGGGTCACACAGCTGGGAAGTGGCTGAGGCCAGGTTTGAACCTAGGACCTCCTGTCTCTAGGCCCGACTCTCACTCCACTGAGCTACCCAGCTGCCCCTTGTAGTTTTCTTGGCAAAGATACTGGAATGGTTTGTCGTTTTCTTCTCCAACTCATTTTATAGATGAGGAAACTGAGGGAAACAGGGTTAAGTGGTCACTCAGCTAGTAAGTGTCTGTGGCTGGGTTTGAACTCAGGAAAATGAGTATTCTTGACTCTAGGTTCAGCACTGTATCCACTGAGCCATTTAGTTGCCCATATTCTATAAAACAGGAATAATAATATATTCGTTACCACATGGCTCTAATGAGATCAGCTGAAATAATGGAAGTTTCTTGAAACAATAAAACACTATACAAATGTATGTTACCAAGATTATTACCAAAGAACATTTTTTGTGTTATATCTATCCCTTAGAAAGTTTTGAAAGGTTGAGTCTCAACTAAAGGGTTGCCAAATGATTTGCTTTGAGTGTTTAATCCCTTAAAGTTGACATATGGAAGGCAGGGTTCTTAAGTTCTTAAAGAACTAGTCAACTTCTATTAATGGATAACAACTACATCTTTGCTTTCCTCTTATTGCTTATCCTCTATCATCATAGAATCACTAAATCTTTAATTCTTCCTTTTATATGTGCTTTTGTAACCAGAAATAAGGTTGAATAGATAGGATGAAGTAGTTACTGAGGTCCTTGAAAACCAAGTAGGGGATTCTGTGTGGTATGATCTAGAGCAGAGGGTTTGTATTATTTTATGTGTATATATGTCATGGGCTGTCTCTTTGGAAATCTGGAGAAACGTATGGACCCCTTCTTTTTTTTAATTATTTAAAGCCTTAACTTTGGTTTTAGAATTGATATTAAGTATTGATTCTAAGGTAGAAGAGCAGTTAGAGCTAGCCAATTAGGGTTAAGTGATTTGCCCAGGACCACACAGCTAGGAAGTATCTGAGGCCGGATCTGAACCCATGATCTTCTGTTTTCAGGCCTGGATCTCCATCCATTGAGCCATCTAGCTGCACATGGACCCTCCTTAAACTAAAATTTTTAAATAATTGAAGGAAATGCCAAATTTGAGTCATAGGTTAGTGCAAGTAAAGATACATTTTCCCATCCAAGTACACAATTTCCTTAAAAATCTCTTTATGAAGTCATTGGGGGTCTATGGACTCCAAATCTAAAACCCTTGTTTCAGAATGTAAAGTGACATGATAAAAGTATATGTGTGTTTGGGTGGGGAGGTCCCTGATTGCCTCCATATGAAAGCATTCTATTCCTCAAATATTCCTGGAGCTTTTTATATAGATCTGTTATTTTCCCATTCCAGTCTGCCTTTTACTATACTTATCTGTGTACGTGCTCCTATTCTTTCCTTCCTGCCTCCCCAAATAATGTAACTTTATTGAGAGAAAAGACTATGTAATACATTTTTAAATGCTGTATCTCCAGTGCCTAATATAGCACCTTACACAGTTAGCGCCTAATGAAGGTTGATGGAGTTGAATATGTTGATAGGCAGAACTTATTGAAGGAGGGTTACCTGGAGGTAGGGGGTTAGGTATAAGGTGATGAGGTCCTAGATTAGGATGATGGCATATGAAACTGAACTGAAAAACCAAAAGAAAGATATGAATGAAGAAACTACAGAACTTTGTAACCAACAAGATAAAGAGGATGAAGGCTAGTGAAGTCAGCCGAGACTGGTAGCTTGAGCTACTGGAAGCCTGGCCAAGAGATTTAAATGGGGCAATCCACAAGGGAAATAGATTTTGGGGAGAAGAGAAAACTGATCTCTTTTTTGGACATTTAAATCTGAGGGAATCCAATTTAATGTATCACCTGGGAAGGTGGAAATATAGGCCCAATGTAAAGAAATTTCAGGTCTAGAAATATATTAGGAAGTCATCAGCAATTTATTACAAGGGAGAGTTCTCTAGGTAGGAGAGGGAAAGAAAGGCACATATGAAAATAAAGTCAATATAAAAGATTATCAAGACATTTTAAAAAGAAGTCATCGGCATAGAAGTAACAGTCAAAGCAGGAGATTAAGGAGTTTTGCAGGGAGGTGAGTATGTTGGCAGAGAACTGACAATGCTTCAGAGCCTTGGAGGATAGTCCTCTCCTCTAATTTATGGATAGGAGAATGAAGAGGATTTATCCAGGGAAACAAAATAAGAAGAATGAGAGAAATGGGGAAAGAACTAAGAAAGTACCACTATAACAATAAAAACAACAATAACAATAACGAAAGTCAAGGAGACATATCGGTATTCCAGAAAGACACTGAATCCAGATTTAAAAGACCTAATTTTAAATCTTAGTTCCACCATTTACTATCTTTAACTGGTCTTAAGAAAATTGCTTAGCCTCCCTGGACTTCAGTTTCCCATTTTTGAAATGAATGTTAGACTAGATTGTTTCCCAAGAGGCTTCTCTTGGGGTATCTTTTGGGGGCTCTTAACTCCTCAATTTTGGGTACCTTTGGATCAAAACCATCAATTCTGGTTACCTGTGAGCTCTAAAATCTTCAATTTTGGGTCCCTTTAGACCTCCTCAATGTAGGCCTAAAGATGGGAGGTCCTGAGTTCAAATCCAACTTCAGACACTTCCTAGTTTTGTGACTCTGGACAAATCAATTTAACCCTCATTGCCTAGCTCTCACTGCTCTTCTGTCTTGGGACCAATACTTAGTATTAATTCAAGATGGAAGGTAAAGGTTTAAAAAAAGTATGCAGTAAAAAATCAGGGGAGCTGCTCCCCAGAGCAATTGCAGTGTCATTAAAGAGTCTTCCCTCTTTCCTTGCTCTAAGCATCCTAAATAGTAAGCTTCCCTGTGACAGCCCAGTTGTCTCAGGAGACCCCATTCTCCCAAGTGGTCCCACTGGAGGGATCAGAATAGAGTGGACTGGACTGACTCTGAAATTCCATTATTCTCTGTACAGTACTCTCTTGAAATTAGCTGCCCACTCACAATATAGCCTAAACTTCCCTTTGCCCCTTGCCTCTTTCCATTCACAACTAGGTCCCTCTAGAGGCAGTCCCTGGGTACTGCAATGAATTCTGGATTGCATCGCCAATGCCTTCCTTCCTTCCTTCCTTCCTTCCTTCCTTCCTTCCTTCCTTCCTTCTTTTTTTTTTTTATTACATTAACGTTTTATTTTTTTCCCATTTACATGTAGAAACCATTTTTGGTGTTCATTTTCTGACATTTTGAGTTCCACATTGTCTCTCCCCTCCCCCTTCCCTGAGACTGTAAGCAACTTGCTCCAATGCCCAATTTTCTTAAACAAGGGTCATTTTAAAATGTCTTTTTCCTCAGGTACCCTGTAAGGGTGCCTCTCATCACATTCTGTCAATTTGAGGCATTAGGAGACCTGGCAGGAATCCCAGATCTTTCTTATGTGTTTCCCTCAAGACAAAGGGGGCATAAATACACAGCATGGCCAGAGAAAAATCCCTGGCTCTCCCAGAATATACCAGAGATGAGAAGCAAATCATTTTCTTATAGGAACTCTGGGTTATGAAATAGTTTCTATCCCTTTAATTATGAATGTGCATTGATGCATATGGTTGTTTCTGAGTGAAATGCTCAAAATAATTCATCTCAAACTCTTCAGGTTTTTTTGTGGGCAAAGGTGGATCAGTAGTCTTTTAATAACTTGAGAATTCTCGTAACTTGGCTTCAACATTTTTTTTATGGTTATTCTTATATCTTACTAGGTGACACAACTCTTTTATGAATTTTTCTTAACAGTCCATTTAACTTATTGGTATTTATTTATGCCTAGATTTATAAACGTGTGTCAGGCTTTAAAAAATAGTCAATAACTCAGGTTTTTCCTCCCTTACTCTAACAGCGCTGGCTAAGGCGGGGGAGGGGTGGGTCTGCTCGGTTCCCCCTCTTCCCAGCACCTGAGGACATTATTGCATGACCCGCCCCTCTGTCCAGCCGCCCAAAGCCAGCACTTCCTCCCTCCACTCTCTGGGGTAATTGGGGTGGGGGTGGGGGACTCACGGGCAGCTTGAAGTTGCAATTTGAGTACCCGAACTTGAAAATCTTTGCCAGTGCTGTTCTAACTGGTCTCCACGATCTCCTACTGGTAGGCACTAGGGAATGTTTGGTTCCTTTTCACTCATAAGGAAACAGGATGAAATATAATCTTCTTGAGGGCAGGGATTGTTATTGCACCCAGCCCAATGCTCGTGGTAATTTAGAGATGTTTGATAATTACCTTAATTATCTCCTCTCCCACCCCTCAGGTTACAGACCACTCAACTTAAGGCTAAGTATTTCATCTATAAAAAGTTTTAAGAATATTATCTTGTCCTTATTAATATATAGTGTGTCTGCATTCAAATGAGATAGTATTTGGAAAGCATATAGTACAGTGCTTGGCACATAGAAGGTGCTTAATAAATGTTTATATTCCCCTCCCCCCTTCAACAAAGCCTCTTCTCTTCCTTTTAGAATGATAGTTCTCTTCTTTTTTTTAAAAAAAATAATTCTTATTGATATATTTTGTTTTTACATCACTTTAATTTCCAACTATATCCCTACCAAGAGTTATATTTTGTGCCCCTCACCCCCAAAAAAGGAAGTTGTTCAACAAAGCTAACCAATATTAATGGAATATACAATGAACTATCTTTCCAGTGAAGTCAAGAAGGTGAATTTTCTCATCTGTTATTTGAAGACCAGGTTGATCACTATAAACATAATTTTTGTTTTGCACTGTTTGTTGTTCTTTCTATTGGCATAGTTGTATATGTTTCTCCCATCTGCTTCATCCTACGTCAGCTCATGGATGTCTTCTCATTCTTTTTCGAATTCTTCATAGTCATCATTTCTTAAAGAACAATAAAATCCCTTTACATTCATGTACCACAATTTGTTGAGCTATTCCTTGACTGATATGTATCAACTTTGTTGCCAGTTTTTTGTTTCCAGTAGAAATGCTACGATAAATGTTTTGCTATCAATTGGACCTTTCTGCCTTTCATCTTCATGTGCCTACTAGGGTAGTCTATGGGCCAGAAGGTAAAGTCATTTTAGTAATTTTTTAGCATCATTCCAAATTACTTTCTGGAATTTCTGGGGTTAATTTAACAGTGTATTAGAATATTTAACTATCCATAGCCCCTCTAACATCGAATATTCTTCTTCTTTAGTCATATTGCCAATTTGCTGGGTAAATCCCAAGAATTGTTTTGATTGCATTTTTTTATTATTAGTTATTTGGAGTAATCTTTCATATGGTTATGATGATTTCACAAGTCTTCATTTGAAAAATATTTGTATCCTTTGACTGCTTCTCTCTGTCTCTGCCTTTTTCCTTGCCTCTGTCTTTGTCTCTGTCTCTGTCTCTGTCTGTATCTCTCTCTCTCTCTCCCCTACCTTGTATTCATTATAGAATTCGAACAATTATGAAGGTTTCTCAGGGCTCTTCTGCCACTATTCCGACCTTGGAAAAAGTTTTTGTCTCATGATAATTAACAGAATCCTAGCCCACATATCTTTAAATCTAAAAAAAAAAAAAAAAAAAGCCTCCAGGGTTAAATTATCAGTTTAGAAAGAAAAGAACAATATAGACAATTGCTACAACAATGTAAATGAAATGATCACTGAAAGTAAGTTGAACTCTGGATGGAAAAGGTAGTGAAGGGGACAGATAATGAAACATATTTTTCAACTCATGGCAGAGAAGTAGAGGGACTATTAGGATAGAATACTGTATACACCATAAGATTTGATTATTGCATTGAATGTTTTTTTTACTTAGTTCTTTTCCTTTTCACAAAGGGAGGACTTGATCTGTAAAAGTGGGCAGGATTTTTTCTTGTTTTGTTTTGTTTTCCTAGAAATTACTATTACTGAGTCCAGGCAAGAGGCATTCATATGTAATGGTGAACTGGTCGCTTACAAATTATATATACATATATGTATGTATATATATGTATGTATGTATATATTAAATGATAGGTTATGATGAGGCAAAGACTTCAGTGTTAACATCGTGCAAAGTAAGCTTTTAACAAGTGACACAATGATTTCATTATTATTTACATGAAGTTTGGTCTTGGATTTTCTTCCACTTCCTAGATGACCCACCCAGTAGACTAATAGGTCAATATTTGATCATTAGTAGCAGCTTTGCTAATAAGTGACATGTTAAGTCACCTACAATTTGGTTCAGCTTCCTGTCAACTGCAATGCCAAAAAATGGAGGCTCAGAAACAAAACTCCCAAACTTTTACCTTGGGCAATTGTCACATGAATTTAAAAAGAGAGCATGGTTTTTGTTTTTTAACATATATTTTCTTCTACAAAATATGAAAAAATGTTTTGCATGGTTATACATGTAAAATCTATATCAGATTGCTTACCATCTCAGGGAGTGGGGAGAGGGGTAGGAAGGGTAAGAATTCAGAACTCAAAATTTTAAAAAAGAATGTTAATCATTGTTTTAACACATAACTGAGGAAACATAAAATATTATATTTTAAAAGTATGTAACTTAGAAAAACAATCACAAAAGCAGACTCTAAAATATGTGTAAGTTTTCCTTTTACTTATTCACTTTGTTATTTCATGTGCCACAGCAAGCAGTCAGGCAAACTGAGTAGTTCTCAGGAAAGACTGGAGAGCTGGGTTGCCCTTTTAATATAGACTCAGGAATAGCAGCTGTTTCCTTCCAATCATCCTACTGCGAAATGTCCATCATCATATCTAAAATGTACCATGGTGACATGACCTATTCCTGCAGAAGAAATTTCAGGAGAAAGGCTGCCTTGGAATTGTTGCTTGTTCTGCCATGTCTCTTGCTCCAAATCCTGCTCTGGGAAAAGACAGAGGGTATAAGCACAGAGCTTGTCTGAGCTTGACGGAGAATGTCCAGGCTCATCAGGGCAAAATCTACTTTTCCAAGACTTCTTCCTAGACTCTTGGCCTGTAATGTTACTGCTTCCCTGCCTAACTATATAGGCAATTATCAGATAAATCTTTCCTAAAGCAGAATTTTGATCGTTGCCTTCCTCCCATGCCCCCAAACCCTCATTGGCTCCTCATTTTCTACCAGCTCATGTCCAAACTTCTTACTTTGGCATTTATGGCCCTCTGCAATATTGCCCTGCCCAGTCTTTCCCATTTTATCTCCTGTCACTCCCCATATGTATCCTAATCTGTCAAACTACACTGCTTACCATTCCCTGAATACATAAGCTTTGCTTTCCCACTTCTGGGCACATGCTACTCTCACAATTACTAAGATGCATTCTTCCCATCTCTACTCAGATCTTAATCATTTTTCAAAGTCAATTTTTTTTTTCACAAAACTTCTTTTGAGTCCCCCAACTGGCTGTGGTTTCTCTGTCCCTCTCCTCAACTAGCTTTAGTTTAGATCCCTCTTATGAATTACCATGTTATAATTATTTGCTAATATTTTGTCTTCTTATTAGATTATAATCTCTTTGCAGGGTACAGCAAGTGTTTTATCTTTATTTTCCCCAATTGCTATATATTCATATGCCCCTAACTCACCAATAAGTTTGTGGTCCATTAGTTACCCTCAGCTTGGTTTAGCCTGTCTGTCCTGTCAATTTTACTGGGGTGTGACCACTGCTTACACTACGGCTTCTTGGAGCCACAGATGAAAGTTGGGTGAAAAGTATCCACCTTTCAGAAGGAAACTAACCTCAGAGGAAAATCACTGGAGTGTAGGATGAGGGTTGGGGAGTTGGACTAGGAAAGGCCTTTTATATATGATGCTCTTTGAGCTAAAGCTTTAAGGAAATAAAAATCCAGAAGTCAGAGATAAGGAAGGAGAACATTCTAGGCAAGAGGGATAGCCATCAAAAAGGCACAGAGTTAGGAGAAGGAATTTCACAAGGAAGGAACATCCAGAAGGCAAGGGTGCTGTGTTCCAGAGAGCAAGGAGAGAAGTAAAGGGCAAGACAACTGGAAAGGTAGAAAGGAGCCAGATTATAAAGGGCTTTTAAAAGTCAAACAAAAGATTTAATATTTGATCCTGGAGGTGTTAAGGAACCACTGGAATTTATTGGGAAATAGAGAAGGCAACATTTGGCTATGAGCTCCCGAAGGGCAGGGACGGTCTTTTTACCTCTCTTTGTATCCCCAGCACTTAGCACAATGCCTGCACATAGAAGTTGCTTAATAAATACTTATTGACAGAATGATTGGTCTGTCACAAAAGAGGTGGTAGCCTAGAGATGTAGAATAAGATAGCTATTTTCAGATTTGAGCAATCTGTCAATTTGTTTTATTTACAAGGATAGATTCTGGGGCATGATGGAGGAAGGAAGCAGAGGAAAGAACAGGAGTGAGTGATGCAAAGAAAAAGATGTCAAAAAACCCCACTTTTTAAAAAAATATTAAAGAATTTATAACTGGAAAAAGAGGTGAGCTGATTAGGTAATGAGAGCAAGGTATCACCAGCCATTAGACTCCATTGGTGCCCATGTCATATCAAGAGACCTAGAGGAAGTCTTCCATCATGCTGGTTGAATCACTAGTGGGAGATTTATGATAGGACATGGACAAACATCACACAGGATGAAAAGGCATGAATGGTTTGCAATCCATTGGGAGGAAATGCCTGTCTTCATGCACTCACAGATCCACTGAAGTGTCAAAAGGGGAAACAAATGAAAATTTTAGTGATGACTGGACTGGACTGATTAGACTGCTTATTGTCAGCTTTGAAAGCAGAATAAAACAATGATAGCAGTGAAGTCCAGGGAGCTGCTATGGTTCAAGAAATACAGAGTATTGAAGGTTTACTGAAAAGAAGGAATTTCTCTCATGAGTCAACTTGCATGGAGCTGAAAGCCACAGAAAGTTATACATGTGATTCTCATTACTCAGCTAGATCTTTTCAGACAGAAGGCAGAAATAATTGGATCCATTTCTATTTTAATTGTAACTCTTTGTCTGCCTTTAAAGAAATTGCCAGTGGAAATCTGAAGATTACCACAAACACCACCATTTCAAATTCCCCAACCTTTGATGTGGCCTGGATCCCTTTAGCTGGAGCTATGGCTACTGGCCATAATTAACAGTTCTTGTTGTTGCAGACCAAAGCCCTTTTTACAAAGAAAAGACAAAATGACATCTTTTTTCTGTATCCCACTCCTCCACCCCTTTTCTCCTGAAACAGGGTCTTTTTTGCTTTATTTGCCCTTTTCCCTGCTGTACTGCTTTGAGAGCTAGAAAAAAGAAGAAGGAGAAGAAAGAGGAGGAGGAGGCAAAAAGGAAGGAAGGAAGGAAGGAAGGAAGGAAGGAAGGAAGGAAGGAAGGAAGGAAGGAAGGAAGGAAGGAA
>NC_058130.1:422574104-422589347 GCF_016433145.1 Gracilinanus agilis
GAAGGAAGGAAGGAAGGAAGGAAGGAAGGAAGGAAGGAAGGAAGGAAGGAAGGAAGGAAGGAAGGAAGGAAGGAAGGAAGGAAGGAAGGAAAGAAAAAAGGAAGGGAGAATGTTTTACAAGATTGAATTGGCATATGGCCATTCCATGGAACATGCTCGATTGCTTTTCCCAGGGACTGACCATATAAAACTTTTGAGGCCTCCTTCTGGCTAAAGACTAGGCTTTTGGTTTGACATGACAAACCCTGGGTGGTCCCTTGGTCTTCTACCCACTGACAGAGTTGTGTCAGATTTTTTTCATTTTTTCAATATATTCATTTATCTATCTATTTTTACTATGTTAGTTGAAAGAGGCAATAGCTTCTGGCTCAGTCACTCTTCCTTTACTTCTCTCTAGGTTGTTTCATGTAACTCACAGAAATCCGTGAGAGGTGGGAAAAGGCTAGCCCTCTCTACTCTAGCATCATAGAAACCTTGCCCACTTGGCACTTAGTGCAAAAGGTTCATTTAGGTGAGTTTATACTTGGTCCCTGAATGCTTTTTTGTCTTTTGTGATTGTTCTTTCCTGATCAAGGAATATATGTCTGGAGAGTAACATTTTAAGACTGGGAGTTAACCTTACGCTTTTTTAGCATATTAATTTAATTATACAGTTCCATGAAGAAAATAAGATATAAGAAAGGTAGAAAGGAAAAAAAAATCTCTTGTAAAGAGATTTAAGCATTTAACAGAGACTTTATATTCTACAGGAAACTTTCTTAACTCTTAATTTTAGTGCCTTCCTTCCCTTATTATGTCTTACTTTTCCTTTATATAGCCTAGTTGTACTTGTTTGCTTGATGTGTCTCCCCCATTAGATTATGAGCTCCTTGAGGTCAGGGATTCTTTTGCTTCTTTTTGCATCCCCAACACTGAGCACAGTACCTGACACATGGTAGGCAATTATATTTTTATTGACTGACTAATCCTGGAGTCAACAGGATGCCACTGGAGTTTATTAATTGGTGGCAGGGAGGGGGCAGCTTGCAACATGATCAGATTTGTTCTTTAGGAAAATTACTTTGGCTGCTTTGAGGATAAGAAGGAGTAAGGAGAAACTTGGGGCACAGAGAACAAACAGGAGATTATTTCAATAATACAGGCAAGAGGTGATGAGGGCCTGAATGTCTTCAGGATGGTGGTCATGTGAGCACAGTAATAGAGAGGAGAAGATGTATGCAAGAGATGTTGTGGATAGAGATAGGACAAAATTTAGCAACTATTTGAATATGTGGGGTTAGGGAGAGTGAGAAATCAAGGATGACACTAGAGTTGTAAACCTGAGTGACTGAAAGGATGGTGGTATTCTTGGTAATGGGAAAGATAAGGAAGGAAGAGAAGAAAGGAAAGAAGGAAGGAAGGAAGATAAGGAAGGAGGAAAGGAAGAAAGAAGGAAAGAGAGAGGGAGGGGAGGTAGGAAGGAAAGAAAGAGAAGAAAAGAGGTTAAAATAATCCTATCTTGTAATTATAGTCAATTGACCCATTCGCTCAATTGTGAAGTTTTTCGTTCAGCGTATATGATTGACTCACTGCAGTTTTACATTTGGAAAATAAGTTCATTTTATAGTTACAATTTCAGATCTGACAGCTGAAAATGGATGGGTAGGCTCAAGAACGGGTCTGATCTCATAAATTCTATTAAATTCTAGGCTTGAAATCTTTTCTAGTTTTATTAACACCCCATTCATACCATTCCACTATCCCTGTTTCCCATAGATACTAACTAAAAAATGTCATTTTTGGAACTGAAACTGGATAGCTCTAGAATACTCTCTCTGCTTACCAAGAGGACCCAGAAAAGAACAGGACAGCTGTGCTTATGTGGTTCCCCTCCTTACTCTCTAGTCCTTTTAAACTTTATTCCTCCCCTCAGTAAATGCTCTAATCTAATGACTTTGGCCTCTGTGTTGTTCTTCACATAACACCCTCTGTCTTCAGAGACTCTAGCCATTTTCACTAGCTGTTGTTTCTTCTGCCTGGAATGCCCAGATTCCTTGGCTTCCCTCAAGTCTCACTTTCTAAGGTCCCACTTTTTAAAAGAAATCTTTCTCTTAATAATAGTTCCTTTCCTCTAAGCTTCTCTCAGACTTTTTCATATATATCTATATATCTATATATCTTGTTTGCAATATGATTGATTGTGCATTATCATCTGTATTAGAGCTTGAAGGCAGGGACTGGTTTTTGCCTTTGTATCCTCACCACTTAGCTGAGCCTGGCACATCATAAAAAATGCCTGTTAACTTGCCTTGCCTTGCCTTGGGGAGATTTGACACTTCCAAGGTGAAGGAAGGGAAGACCTTTGGAGAATCCTTTGGGATTTCACTCCCATCCGAGTCCTCCAATCTCATACATGGTCTTGCAGATACCCAGAGCCATCTTCCTACAGCATGTATTGGGTGTTGTCCTCCCTGTTTATCTTGCCTTCTGGTTAACATGGGACATCAGGACATCTTCTTGGCATATGGTTTGTGCAATTTTAGACACAGCTTACAACCTCTCTGTGCCTCTGTATCTCACCCACAAAATGGGGTCATGAACACTTACCAACTGCCTCATCAGGTTATTTTAAGGTAAGTTAATAGTTCATATTCTTGCTGGTCTCATTGGTTCAAATTCCTGTAATTTTTAAAATAATGTGTCCCAGATGCTTTTCTCATCTTTAAAAGGACCTATTTAAATCTATTTAAATCTCCGCGTTAGAAGGGGGAAAAAAGGATATCACACTTTATTTCTTTCCCAAACTTCCAATGAATTCTGTCTAAGCTGATGAGTCATACATTCAAATTTCTCAATTTGCCTTGTAACCTTACTGTGAGGTTTTCATATCTGCCTGCCTTCTGTCCCCAAGATAAAGCCTCTGGAAGAAAAATTCTCCCCAGAAGCTTCTTTCATATCCAAATTGATTTTAATCCTTCCTTTTCTCTCCATAAATGTTCTCTCCTTTTTTGTTCCTCTTCCCCTATGAACTTGAAATATATTCGTTCATTTATTTAGCAAATTTTCCCCAAACAGAGAAAACCTCAGTTCAAATTCCACCTCTAATGCTTACTGATATGTGTTCTTATATAAGTAACAGCCTCTCTGGGCCTCAGTTTGCTTATCCTGGCTCTACATCTCTGACCCTAGGATAAATAAAACTCCCTTTATCTGATCCTCTTTTGACTTATCTATGGTGAGGGCTAGGTAGGTCCCCTTTACACTTTTGTTCAGCATAGCTTACCTTTTGTAGCAGGGGTTTAGTGCTTCCTTTATATAAAAACATGATTCTAAAGAGTTCATAGTTTTCATCAGACTCTCCCAAAGGGGTCCATGGCAACTGAAAGGTTAAGAACCTCTGCTTTAGAGAGAGACTCACAGGCAAAAATCTTCCTCTAAAATATTGTCCAAATGGTCCATTTTCCCATTTCTGTCTTTGCAATTTGGTTCATGAGTGCCACTTATTAATTAGCTTCTAAGTAGTCTGGGGCTTGAACGGCTGGATTTGGCCATCAGCTCACTACTTTAACCCACTTTCGGAGAACTTTTGAATAGAAGAAGATTTCAAACCTAACTCAGCAGAATTATTATCTGACAGAGCTCCTGCTTTCCCCACTTATACAATAGAAAAAGCCTCAGCGACCCAGGGCAGCAAGCCAAGGGCAGGAGAGGAGATGATTTTCAGTGGCACACAGGCTGCCTGCCACCAGAGCCCTGGGCAAAACTGCAAAAATATCTTTGGCGTCCTTCCATCCTCTCTTTTTCAGGACATTACACTGTCCCAGGGGCCTGTAGCTCTTACCCTTTCAATTATATATGCCTGCTACCTGTGATCAGTAACCATATGGATTCTAATTTAAATTTCTCTTCTGTACAAGAATGACCTTTCCATGGTATTTACAGTCATCTCAATTTGTTGTCTGTATTTGTGACATTTATTAAAATGGAATTTTTTTTAAAAATGCAGATCTTTGTCTATTAACATCAACCAATTCCAGTTACCTAAAACAACTGAGCCCACAAACAGGGAAGGCTAAACAAAAACCATATGTCTTGATCTATCTTCGGACAAGAATTTGGCTGGGTCGACCAGCAAGCAGAGTGTGTTGGGGGGTGGAGAAGAAGAGAATTTCCCAAGGGGAGCTTCCATGGAAATGGGGGAAGGGGGCCATTGAAACCATTATCTATTTAAAGCCACTCTGGGATGAAGCCCAGATTCCCAGTTTGACTTCAGGAGACAAAAGGAGAGGGGAGGTTGGAAGAAAGCTGGGTCTAAACCAAAGTCTAAAACACAAAGCAATATTGAGGATTTTAAGCTTGTCTTTATCTCACCTCCCAGTACAAGCCAGAGGGAGAGGGCCAGCCAGAGGGGGAGGGCCAGAGGAGTGGGGCTCCTTCCCAGAAGCCCCCTGTCTCAGTGACCCAGCCTCTGTTTGCAGCCAGCCATTGCTGTTCCCCATTGATGTAGAGGGTGCATTATCTCATTTCTGAGGCACCAATTATGTCAGTACTCCTCTTTTGCCAAACCAAATATCCTCGCTCTCCGGGACTTGGTTTTAAGCTCCTGGCATTGATATAAAGGCATACTTTTTACTCCTAACCACATGACTATTGCTGTGCTCGCCCTGTTTAGCTGGATCCCTGATTTTTGCTTGGATCTGTGCCCATACCTCATTGTCCTTGCCACTGGGAATTCAATACTTCATAACAAGTTCTTCTCCGGGAAATCCATTTCAAAAAGCAGTGAAAACTGAGGAAAGATTTTGAGTTTTCCATGATTTTGTGGTTGGAATTTTTCAGTAAGCTGCAGAATCCATTAAGCTATGTGGTCAATGAAGGGGGGGAAAGAGAGAGAGAGAGATTCCTGGCTTTGGGCAGCACTGGGTGGGTATTTACAACCTGGGTTGCAAGCTACAGAATGGACTTACTGGGGAACCATCACTAGCCTCCAGGAAAGTGACCTGGGCCTGCCTCCCCTTGGCTACAATATAAACAATGGAAAATCCAAAAATGAGAGAAGAATTCTCACTTAGGGGAGTTCAGTGCTCAGGAAAAGATAAGAGGAACCATGTGGTCACTTGCATGAAAATGAGGTAGAAAGATGGGAAGCTAAGTTATTTAATCTCTACCTCTCTCTCTTCCTTTTCCCATCCTCATCCCCCATCTCATTTCACATACCTAAGGTCCCAAGATGTTCAAAGATCACGTATTTTAGAGATGAAAAAAAAAATTCAAAGATCTTCTAGTCCAAATCCCTCACCCTTATAAGATGAGGTAAGTGAATTGCACAACTAATACGGAAATATATTTTGTATGACTTCACATATAGAATGGGTGTCATATTGCTTGCCTTCTTGATATGCAGGGGAGGGACTGGAAAGAGGGAAAGAATTTGGAACTCAACATTTTAAAAAAGAATGTTAAAAAAGGAAGAAATCAGAAAGAGAAAAAAAAAGAAGAAATAGTGACATCCCAAATTACACAGGTAGTAAAGAGAAGAGATGGGATTTGAACTCACCTAGAAGATTCCAATTTCAATACTCATTGAATACTAGAGGGTTGATACCTTATATTATAAGGTCCTTGAGATCTGGGGCTGTCTTTTACCTCATTTTGTATCACCAATGTTTAGCCCGGTATTTAATTTTTTTTTAAATGTGAGCTTATTTATTGATTTTTTTCATTTTTATTTTTATTTTGAATATTTTCCCATATTTACATATTTCATGTTCTTTCCCTCTCCCCAAACCTCCCTAACCCCCCTTAGCCGATGCACAATTCCACTGGGTTTTACATGTGTCGTTGATTAAGCCCTAATTCCACATTATTGATAATTAGGCTAGAGTTGTCATTTAGTATCTTCATCCCCAATAATATCCCCATCAGCCCATGTGTTCAAGCAGTTGTTTTTCCTCTGTGTTTCTCCTCCCACAGTTCTTCCTCTGAATGTTGCTAGTTTTCTTTCTCATAAGTCCCTCAGCCTTGCTCTGGATTCTTGCATTGCTGCTAGTAGAGAAGTCTATTATGTTCGATTGTACCACAGTGTATCAGCCTCTGTGTATAATGTTCTCCTGGATCTGCTCCTTTCACTCTGCATCAATTCCTGGAGGTCATTCCAGTTTACATGGAATTCCTCCAGTTCTTTATCCCTTTGAGCACAATAGTATTCCATCACCAACAGATACCACAATTTGTTCAGCCATTCCCCAATTGAGGGACATTCTCTCATTTTCCAATCATAGTGGGTATTTAATAAATGCTGATTGATTGATTCTAAGGAGTAATTAGAGGGGGCATTGGTAATCTCTATCCAAGGACTGGATCTGGTATGAGTTAAATTTAATATTATCAAGAGTAGATACAACTTCCACATATAATTGTGAAAAGGCAACCTGACTTTGAAAGGTCTTGAGACAGATGTGCTACTAAAAAACTACTGATTACTCTATAAAGAATAAAGTGAAAACTCCTAAGTCTAGTATTCTAGGTCTTATGAAAACTGGTCCTCACTTGTCATTCCAGGTTTATTTAGCAATACCTCTCGATGGGACCTTCCCTCAACTCCAGCTCCATTGTGATCTGGTGGCTTTACCTTATGCTTTTTTGTTTCTCCATGACCTTGTCTGTAATGTCCTTGCCCATTAGTCCTGGGTTTCTCTAATTCCAATTCATTCTTTAAGACCTAGATAAAATCTTATCTCCTTAGAGAAGCCTTTGGAGATAACCCTTGCCCAAGACTGTACTCCCCTCAGTCATGATAGTTTCATAATGTTTTGCTCACTTGCCCCTTACATACTAGCTTGTATTGGTAGTTAACTTTTCTTATTGTATGTGTTATCATTATTAGGTTTTAAACTTTGAGGGTGGCAGAGACCAGGTGTCTAGAACATATAATTTGCCCAAAGTTAATGATCACCCCTCCAAGGAGCATGATCCTTATGTATTGTTCCCCAATACAAACCTATGGTTTCTAATCAATTAGTCAACAATTGGTGAGCATTTATTTTTTTAAATTCTTACTTTCTATCCTAGTAACGACTCTAAGAAGGGCAATGGCTAGACAATTGGGATTAATTGGAGGTCACTTAGGTAGTAAGTATCTTAAACCAGGTTTGAACCCAGGCCATCCCAACTCCAAGTCTAGTTCTCTATCCACTGCGCTACCTTGCTGTCCCTCAACAAGCATTTATTAAACACTTACTGTGTGTTGGGCACTGTGATAAGCAAGGGGATACAAATAAAAGGAGATACTCTCCCCACCCCAAGGAGTTTATAATGGAATAGGGGAGACAACACATAGAAAAGTCAAGGCAATGGAACTGGGCTGAAAAGTAGCTTCTTTAAGCAATAACTTTGAGGACTACATCAGACTCCCATCCACTTTGAGGCTCTTTACAGGTTGTACATATAAGGTTTTTTTGGGGGGGGGGCAATTAATCATGCCTGATTCTTCATGACTCCATTTGGTATTTTTTTGGCAAATATACTTGTCTGGTTTGCCATTTCCTTTTCCAGCTTATTTTACAGATGAGGGACTGAGGCAAACAGGTTAAGTGACTTGCCCAGGGTCACATGGCTAGTAAATGTTGGATTTGAACCCAGGGCCTCCTGACTCCAGAGCCAACACTTTATCCCTTGCCCCACATAAAAGGTTAGCAGACATGAATGTTTGGATTAGTGTTGCTTTTTAAAAAAATAAATTTATTATTAATTTATTTTTAGCATTCTTTAATAAAAATTTTGAGTTCCAAATTCTCTTCCTCTCTTCTGCTCCTCTCCCACTCATTGAAAAAAGAAGAAATTCAATATTAATTATATGTGGGAAATCATGCAAAATTATTTCCATATTATCCATGTTGCAAAAGAAGGCAACCCAACCCAACCACCCAGAAGCGAAAAAAAAGAATCCTTCAATCTGCACTCAGACTCCATCAGCTTTCTCTCTGGAGGCAGATAGCATTTTTTTGAATGAGTGCTTTGCAATTGTCTTGTATCATTCTAATGATCAGATTAACTAAGTCTTTCATGGGTGATCATAGTTACAATATTGCTATTACGATGAACAATGTGTTCTCCTGGTTTTACTTACTTCGATGTACATCAGTTCATATAAGTCTTCCCATTTTTTTTTCTGAATGCCTCTTGCTCATCATTTCTTATTGTATAATAGTATTCCACCACAATCACATACCACAACTTGTTCAGCCAATGCCCAGTTAATGGGCATTCCTTCATTTTCCAATGGTTTGCCACCACAAAAAGAGCTGCTACAAATATTGTTGTAGGTTATTTGTACTTTTCCTTTAATCTCTTTGAGATATAGACCTGAGAGTGATATTTTGGGAGCAAAGGCTATCTATAATTTTATAGCCCTTTGGAGTTATAAATTGTTCTTCAGAATTGTTGGACCAGTTTACAACTTCACCAACAATGCATTAGTGTCCCAATTTTTCCACATTCCCCTCTTTCCAACATTTATTATTTTATTTTTCTGCTATGTCAATCAGTCTGATAGGGGGTAAGGTGCTACCTCAGAGTTGTTTTAATTTGAATTTCTCTAATCAATGGTAATTTATAGCATTTTATATGACAATAGATAGTTTTGATTTCTTCTGTAAAAGGCCTGTTCATGTCTTTTGACCATTTAACAATTAGAGAATGACTTATATTTTTATAAATTTGACTCAATTCACTATATTTTTGAGAAATGAGACCTTTATCAGAGAAATCTACTGTAAAAAAAAGTTCCCACCAGTTTCCTGCTTTCCTTCTAATCTTAGTTACATCTGTCTCATTTGTGCAAACCCTTTTTAATTTAGTAAAATCAAACTTATCCATTTTATATCTTATAATGCTTTTATTTGGCCATTAATTTTTCCCTTATCTGTGGATCTGACAGGTAAAATTTTTCATGCTCTCCTAATTTGTTTATGATATCCCCCTTTATGTCTAACTCATGTTTGGATTCCTATTCTAAACTGGACTGTTGTGCACTTTTTTTTTTTTTTTTGCAAAGTTGGTTGTCAGTGGAGGAAAAGGGAGAGGGTACCTGGTCACAGTGTTATAGAATGCATCTAGTGTCCCTGTAGAGCTGGGGAAAAGTTTATATTGATATTACTCTGGGCTATTTGACCTAGGGAAGGTAGTTTTTTGGTTTTGTTGTGTTTTGTTTTTGGTTCTAGGCTGTGCTATAAAATACCTAAGGTCTTTGGCTTGGAGAATATAAAATGTCAAGGTACCTGAAAATGTGTTTTACCAGAGAAGTAACTACGATGTCTTTTATGATACCTTTTGAGCCCTTCTCTAATTCTCTGTTTTTTGCTCATGTTAGAGATTACAGGACCCTGACATCTCCCTGCCTCCTTCTGCCATAGGCTAGCCGGCAGGTTGTAGCCTTTCTTCTACATGCCACAATAATTCCACCCCTCCAAATGTTTGATAAATGCTTATTAGTTGATGTTATTCAGTGAATGTGACTGTTTTTCTGGAAAATGAGATAAGATGTTGCCAACTTTCCAGAGTAGGATTGTATAGTTTGTTTCCTTGCCCTCCTCATTTAAAAAATGGCAAAGAGAAGATTTAAAAAATACATGTGCTTCTAAAGTTTAGGTTGAATATAAAAATATCTTTCAGAAATGGCAATTTCTGTCAACACTTATGTTATTTAGTAAACTTAGGGTTTTCAGTTTTTCCCTGAAAAAGAGAAGCATTAAGCAATGAGTAAGATCTTGCAAGAAGCAAACATTCAAAGAGAATTTTTGCAAGTGCAGGTAATACTTGTCTGTATATTAAAATTTAGATTAGATATTTGTCAAATGTGCAAATGACATGAAGCAGGGGAAAATAGACATTATATTGGATGCCTTCCTTGGGATCTCAAATATGATCAACAGGCTAGAATTATTGTCCAAGTTAAAACAGGTAAAGATTTACTTAGGACAAATGTAAAGGGGGCAACTGAGTGGTTCAGTGGATAGAAAGCCAGACTTGAAGACAGGAGGTCCTTGGTTGAAATTGGCCTCATACTCTTCCTAGCTGTGTGGCCCTGGGCAAGACATTTAACCCCAATTGCCTAGTTTTTACTGTTTTTCTGCCTTGGAACCAATACTTAGCATTGATTGTTTGTTTTTTAAAGGATGAATGTAAAGTCTTCTATATTGTTTTAAAAGCTCAAAAAATACAAGTAAAGGATGGGAAAATGTAGATAAAAAGTCATTAATATAAAAAAGGCCCTGGGGATTTTAGGAGACTCCAAGATCAATATTCATCAACAGAATAATGCTCATGTAATCTTAGACTGCATTAGTAGATTAAAGGAAGGTGTAATCCTTTGTTATTCTACATGTGTGGCCATGTCTAGAATTATCTGTCTTGGTGACACTTCTTAAGGCTGATGTGGACAAGCTGAATTAAGTCCAGAAGAGAGCAATCATAATAGCCAGGGGATCAAAACAATTCTTAAAAGTTAAGCTGAAGGAACTCTAAATAAGAGAAGAGGAGAGTAGAGGAGAGAAGATTTGGAGGAGATAGGACGGAGAGAAGGATCCATTGTGCTCCTCAAATTTATAGACAAGGGATTAGATTTATTCTGCTAAATAAATGGTAAGCATCAAATAATACCACAAAGAACAACATATATCATATATTAATAGAGAAGAGGAAACTTGCTCTTGATATAGGAATTATCCTTGAACCAACTGGGTAGAGTTAGGCCATTGTCTTGTAAGTCAATAAATGTTTAATTAAGTACCTACTATGTGCCAGGAACTATGTTAGGTACTAGGGATACAAGGAAAGGCAATCCCTCCCCTCAGGGAGCTTACATTCTATGATGGAAGACAAGAGTTTCTCACAAGAGAAACTGAGTAGGGGGATGGTGAGGGAGAAAGGGAAGATACTTAGAGCAAAAGCATGGATGTCCAGTGGAATTTAACCCATTGGGCAAAGGATCTTCTCAGAGCAAAGAAAAGAATTAGTAATAAATAAACAAACAAATAAATAATGAAAAAAAGATGCCATATATACTTTTTTTTAAACCCTTAACTTCTGTGTATTGACTTATAGGTGGAAGAGTGGTAAGGGTAGGCAATGGGGGTCAAGTGACTTGCCCAGGGTCACACAGCTGGGAAGTGTCTGAGGCCGGATTTGAACCTAGGACCTCCTGTCTCTAGGCCTGGCTCTCAATCAGCCATATATACTTGAAACAACTTAACCCTGAACTATTTAGACAAGTAATTGAAAATTAAAACTGGGAAATAGACAATAGAATTGATTCGATACCGACTACAATAATTTTATCTAGAAGTTTCGCCAATGAAAATAAATAGCTACAACAAGGAAGCCCCAAATACTCAGAAAGTGCTGATGTCATCAGATATCTCATTTTCCTTCCAAATGGAGAGAGAGGCTGCCAAAAGTAGTGCTTCGTAGAAATATAAAGTAGTTTTAAAAATCTTGTAAAGAAAGATTGCAGATGGCTAGGAGTGCTATCATCTCATAATGCAGAAAAAAGCAGTGAAGGAGTAAAACAGTTTAAAGAAAGTTTGGTGAAATAGCCAACTAACTGAAGTCATCCTAAGGCAATTCAAAGATACAAATGGAAGGAGGATTACATGAAAAAAATGAAAAAGATTTATAAAAATCATTACAGAAAAGAATTGTCTCCATGCAAGGCAGTGAAACTACCAGGCTTGAACCTTAACATTCCAGATGTCCTTATAAAAGAGGGATAAATGCTATAAAGAGAGTAAGGGAGGAAAAACAATTAAACTGGACCAAGTGTATTCACAGAATTTCTAGGTGGAGGCAACACAATTATAAAGGCATTAGTATATATAAGGTACCTGAAGTTGGGGAAGATACAAAAAGTATGAGAAAAAAAATTTGGACCAAAAAAGATGTCTGAGAGAATGTTAATAGCTACTAACTAGCCTATATGGCTACTCTTCCATCTATACAAAGTCTTTATGAAAGTTATAAAATTAAAAATAACTAAAATTTATATAGCACTTACAATATGCCAGGTATTGTGCTAAATGTTTTACAATTATCATTTCATTTGATCTTCACAACAACCTTAGGAAGAAGAAGCTATTATTATCTCTATTTTACAGATGAGGAAACTGAGGTGAATAGAAACTAAAGTGACTTGCTCAGAGTCACATAGTTAGGAAATATTTGAGACTAGATTTGAACTCAGGTCTTCCTGAAAAAAGGTCCAGTGCTCTATTCATTGCACTACCTAGCTGCCTATACATGAATGAGGGGCAACCTCAATAAGGACTTTAGTAGGGAATAAGCAGGCTTTCCCAAGTATTATTCAACAACAAACCAGATCTTTATCATATTCCAATTGACTGAAAGATATAAATAACATAAAATCGAATTGTTCTTATTGCTTGTTGAAAAGTTATCTGATAATATTGTTTGTAGACTATGCTGCCTTGCAGGTTCTTTTAGGACAAAATGTCATTACATTAAAATCCATCAGCTCCTTTATAAGATATAACAACAGAAACAACTCTGTTCAATGACCCTCTGACAGTAAACATCCAATGGGGCATAAAACAAAGAGATATATGTTTACTAAAAAGTATCTTTCACTGTGATGGAGGAAATCCAGTACAGACCCCAAGTTGAAGAGGGATTCCCTATTAATGGAGAGGTTTTCTCAATGCTCCCGTTTGCAATGGAAATTGTGTTGATCACAATCAGCCCCAGCACAATGCATAGCTTCCTGGGAGGGAGCTGTAATCTCCTTTTATGTCAACAAAAGAAAGACCAATCATCCAAACCCAGATTTCTTGATCTTGCCAACTCTCATAGATGCTCTACCTCCATGTTCCTTACCAAATTGCCCCCTCTATCATCCCCATGCTTTCATTTATTTTTAACCTCTCCTTCTCTATTGGTTCATTTCCTACTGCCTACAAACATGCTCATGTCTCTCCTATCCTAAAAATACCACTGTTTGAGCCTTCTATCCATGCCATCATCCTATATCTCTTCTGCCCTTTGTAACTAAACTCCTTGAAAAGACCATCTACAAAAAAGCCTACACTTTTGCTCTTCTCATTCTCCTCCTAGCTCTTTACAATCTGGCTTCCAATTTTATCATTCCATCAAAACTGCTCTCTACAAAATTATTCATGATCTCTTAGTTGCCAAATCCTATGGTCTTTTCTCAATCCTCATTCTTCTTGACTTCTCTGTAGTCTTTGACACTGCTGATCACTCTCTCTTCCTTGTTATTCTCTTATCTAGATCTTTAGAACACTACCATCTCCCGCTTCTCCTCCTACCCACCTGACCCTTCTTTTTCTGTCTCCTTTGCTAGATCCTTCTCCATAGTACACTCTCTAACCAAAAGTATGCCTCAGGTTTCTGCCTGTCCTCTCTTCTCTTCTCCCCATATACTATTTCACTTAGTGATCTTATCAGCTTTCATGGATTTAATTACCATCTCTCTGCTGATGAGGTTTCTCAAATCTACCTTTCCTCCCCCAACCTCTCTTCTGACCTCCAGGCTTGCAGCTCCAACTTCCTTTCATAATCTTGAAATGGATGTCCAGTAGACATCTTAAATTTTTTGTGTCCAAAATAAAAGTTATTATCTTTCCTCCTGAACCTTTACCTCCAACTCCTACCTTTCCTATTACTATAGAGGACATCATTATCCTCCCAGTCCCACAGACTTACAACCTATTATCCTGGATTCTTCACTATCTCTCACCACTCCCATCCCCCAAAGTCAAACTGTTGCCCTTGCCAGTCCATTTTACCCTTGCAACATCTCTTGACCGTGTGTCCTCTTCTCTCCTCTGATACTGCCACTAGTCTAGAGCCCTCATCACCTCATGCCTTGATTATTGAAGTAGGCTGATGGTAGATCTACCTGCTTCGAACCTCTCACTACTCCAATCTATCCTCTATTCAGTCACTAACATGCACAGGTCCAATCATTATCACTCCTCCCCTCCAATAAACTCCAGTGGCTTCCTCTCATCTATCTCTAGCATCAGACACAAACTACTCTGTTTGGCATTCAAAGCCCTTCATGACCTAACCCCTTTCTACCTTTCCAGGCTTCTTATACCTTATTCCTTGACATGTACTCTTCTTTGATCTGGTAACATTGACCTTATGGCTCTACCATGAATAAGACACTCCATATTTCTGCTCTGGCATTTTCTTTGGCTGCCCTACATATCTAGAACACTTTCCTTCCTTTGCTCTGACAACCAATCATCTTCATTTCCTTTAAGTCCCAACTCATCATTTAGCAAAGTGCCTGGCACATAGTAGGCAAGGTCCTTAATAAATGTTTATTGATTGATTGATCTTTTCCCAATTTATATTTAAACCTAATTGTATATATACATATACATCTGTCTGTGTGTGTATGAGACAGGAAACTGAGGATGAATTCAGAAGTGGCACCACCTCATAAGAAGGTGTGAAGGAGCCCTAATGCTCAGAGCAAGCTAAGAAACATGATGAAGGTAAGTGACAACAAAACACTCAATCCTTTGGCAAGAGGAAAGTCAGAGAAAGTATATGACAGACAGAAAAGGTAGAAGTATTCAGCTCTCCTTTTTATTTCTTTTTTTTCCAATCAAGTAAAGAAAGACTGATCAATATGTTTTAAGGAGGTGCAATTTCAGATAAGTGAGACATTAAGAGCACACCTATCTGCTCTCAGTGAGTGTCTGAGTCTCTAGGCCTGTAGTGCATGAAAGGACCGGCAGGTTCTTTTCAGATTTCTGAGCAATTGGCTGATTTTGCCTGAGTGACTTTAAACAAGTCTCAAAGCCTCAGTTTCCTCATCTGTAAAATGAGAAAGTCAGACTAGAAATGATCTGTAAGGTCCTTTTCAGCCCTAGGTTTACAAGTCTGATCTCATCAAAATTGTAGTGAGCTAGAAAGGTGCTCCAATATTGAAGATGGAAAATGTCTCAATTTTCAAAAAGAGAAAGAGAGAGATAGACAGAGAGAGACACAAAGAAGGACATAGGGAGAGACACACAAAGAGAGAGTGTATTGATCCTTCAAATAACGAGTCATCAGCTTGATTTTAATTACCGAAAAAAAATCTAGAATGAATTATTAAAGGGAAGTTTGTGAGCAGTTAAGAGGGAAGAATTTAAGAGCCAGTATAGATTTTCCAAGAAAAGTTCATGTTAATCTAACTTCATTTCCTTCCTTCTTTTCTTTCTTTCTTTCTTT
>NC_058130.1:422593761-422606653 GCF_016433145.1 Gracilinanus agilis
GCTCAGTGGATTGAGAGCCAGGCCTAGAGACGGGAGGTCCTAGGTTCAAATCCGGCCTCAGCCACTTCCCAGCTGTGTGACCCTGGGCAAGTCACTTGACCCCCATTGCCTACCCTTACCAATCTTCCACCTATAAAGTCAATACACAGAAGTTAAGGGTTTAAAATAAAAAAAAAAAATTTAAAAAAAAAAAAATACTAGAGTGATTTCCATTTCCTTCTCCAACTTATTTTACAGATGAAGAATTAAGGTAAACAGGGTTAAGTGACTTACCCAGGGCCACACAGCTAGTATCTGAGGTAAAATTTGAACTCAAGAAGATGAATCTTCCTGACTCCAGTCTACTGTACCACCTAGCTGTCCTTCTTAGTATAATAATTGGCACACACACGTATGTATACACACAATATTGGGAAGCACCACCAAAAAAAAAACCAACTTCATAATTTCCATATCCACACATATTTAGAGAAAGAGAAAGAGAGAGAGAGAGAGAGAGAGAGAGAGAGAGAGAGGGAGAGAGAGAGAGAGAGAGAGAGAGAGAGAGAGAGAGAGAGAGAGAGAGAGAAGAGAGAGAGAGAGAGAAGAGAGAGAGAGATTGAATGTTGTGTCTGGCTGTGCCAACTGTATTCTGACTGCATCAAATGAGACAGTTGAGCCAATAGACTCAGGTTTTATTAAGTTGAGCCAAGGAACATGTTGCTACATTACTTGTTAATGGATCAAACCAGCTGTTTATGAGGTAAAGAATCCATATAGAAACAATATACTTTTTCTTCAGCAAAGGCACTTCTGGGTCCTTGAAATCCCAAGCTCTGGGATATTAATAAACATTTAAACAACTGAGACACTCCTCACTCAGGATGAAGATATTTACTAATACTGAATAGGCAGACATAATTACAAATATTCTAGTTTTGCTTACTCTCACACATTAACCACGATTCATTTCTGCTCAGGTCGATGTGAACAATTTATACAGTTCTTATTATAATCAGGGCTCCAGTGGTGATGAATACAGACCAGCCTGGGAAAGGCCAGAATTTGGAGTCGGGGCATCTCTGCAGGTTTGGGCACAGGTTCATTGTTGGTGTGCAGCCAGATTTTGCAGGGATATGAGTCTACAAAAATAGCTACATCACCAAGGATTTAGTTTTTAGATGAAATGACAGGCAGAATGTGATTCTGTTAGCTAATTTCAAGCAGAGCACAACACTCATTGATTAATCAATTTACTCATTCAACCAAGAAACCAATTTTACAAGTACAGGACAAGAGAGGGTATGGTTAGACAACAGATCCTGTGGAACAGAGATTCTGGTGTTTTTAATGCACTTTAAATCCAATATGAGTCAACAACGTAACATGGCAGCCCCCAAATCTATTATTATCCAAGGCTGCATGAAAGCTGGTATAATGGCCAGAATAGGAAAAGTTAATAGCTCCACTCTCTTCTGGGCACCACATCTTAGGAAATATAAAGACAAGATGGAGCTTAGTTAGGAGAAATCAACTAGGATGATATGAGGGCTGGAGAGCATACCACATGATGATTTGGTAAAGGAACTGGAGATGTTTAGCCTGAAGAGGAAAATGATAAGGGGACAGTCTTCATGTACTTGAAGGCATATCATATGGAAGAAGTCTTTTTTAAATTGGATGCAGAGAGGATGCATTGTAGAAAGGATTCTTGGTCAAGTATGGGTTGGACCAGAAAGCTTCTGAGGTCTATTCCAACTCTGAGATATGTACACAGATAACTTCAATATGTTGTGGAATATAATAAGGACAGAGGAAATGCATAGAACATTCTGAGAAGGTTTGAAGAGGGAAACATCACTTTCATGTGGGAAGATCAGGGAGCTTCATGGAAGAGGTAGCACCTGAGCTGGGGACCTTGAAGCATAAAGAACGTTCTTAATAGGCAGGGAAATAGAGGGAATCACAGAATCAAGGAATTTGAGAGATAGGCAGGACTTCAGTGGTCATCCAATCTAACCCATAGATGAAGGAATCTCTATTTTAACATGTCTAATAAGTGGGTATCTTACCTCTATTTGAAGATCTCTAAGGAAGGCAAGCTATTTCACTTTTGGACAAATTTAACTTATAGAAAAATTTCCCTGACATCAAGCCAAAATGAGTCGCAGTGCAATTTCCTCATTTTTGGTTTTGCTCTCCAGGGTCAAACAGAACAAACCTAACCCTTCCTCCCCAATGACAGCCCTTTAAATACTTGAATAGGGTTATCCTATACTCTCTGAGTGTTTCCTTCTGTGGTCTAAACATACCCCGTTCCTCCAACCAATCCTCATTTGTAATGAACTCAACACCCTAATTGCCCCTTTCTGGAAACTATCCAATTTAATAGTCTATTTCTTAAACTGAGGTATCCATAACCCAAACAGCTAGGTTGAGAAATAGATTGAGTGCTGGGCAAGAGTAGGAAGATCTGAGTTCAAATTTGGCATCAGACACTTATTACCTGTATGACCCTGGATAAGTAAGTCACTTTGCCCTGTTTGCCTCAATTTCCTCATCTGTACAGTGAGCTGGAGAAGGAAATGACAGATTAATCTAGTATCTTTGCCAAGAAAACCCCAAATGGGATCATGAAGAGTCAGATATGATTGAAACAAATGAACAACAATGCACTCATAATTGAAAACAGTGTTTCAGATATGCTTTTACAAGGGCAGAATACTGTGAGATTTATTACTGACCTGCTCTGGAAGCTAGGCTCTTCTTAATGCAGCTTGAGATCGCATTAGTGTTTTTGACTTCCATATTACACATCATTCACCTTGAGTTTACTGCCCAACCTCCCAGATCCATTTTAGTCTTACACAAAAGAATAGATGTGGAGGAGTGTAGGTAGAAATTGGGGGACTACTTAGTCCATTGAAAAGATACATGGAAGAACTTTTAGACAGGTTATAAAGGTTCTTGAAAGCCAAGACTAAGGAGTTTGGATTCTACCCCTTACAGAAAGAGAACCAGTTAAGATTATTGAATGGGGTGGTGACATTTTGACATTGTGCACATTGATTTTTCAGTGGTGGGAAGGATAAATTAAACTTGGAGAAAGGAAAACCTGAATCCTGGGTGACCAGTTAGGAGGTTATTACAATAGCCAAGGTGAGAGATGATAAGTATGGTGATGTCCATGTGAGTGGAAAAGAAGGAGTAGATTGGAGAGACATTTCAGAAGTGAAAACAGTAGGACTTGGCAACTGAGTGGATATCTCCATGGAAGAAGAAGGAGTCGAATATATAGATAAAAAATAGAGAAATTTGCAGGAGGAGCAAGTTTAGAAGGAAACAGAAGTTCCAATTTGCACAATCTGAGTCTAGGGTTTCTAGGGGATCTCTAGGAAAGATGTTCAAGAGGCATATGTAACACTAAAGCTCAGGAAAGAGACTAGGGAAGTTTCTGCAGCTAAGTAGTACAGTAAATAGAGCACTTGGGCTGGAGTTAGGAAGACCTGAGTTCAAATCTGACTTCAGATACTTACTGGTTGGGTGACCCTGAGCAAGTCAACTCACTTATATTTGCCTCAGTCTCCTCAAATGTAAAATGTGAAAAATAATATCGCCTTTAGTGGCCATCCAATCCAACCCATAGATGAAGGAATCTCCATTCTAACAAGTTTAATAGGTAGGCATTTTTCCTATATTTGAAGACCTCTAAGAAAGAACCCACAACCTCTCAAGGCAAGCTATTCCATTTTGAAATTTTTAAGTTTTTAGGAAACTTTTCCCAAGCTTGTTGTGAGGAACAAATGAGATAAAAATTGTAAAGCTCTTGACACGGTGCCTCACACATAGTAAGCACTATATATTAGCTATTATTATTATTATTAACTATTCTGTATAGAGGTAATAAGTAAAGAAATGAGAATTGAGAAGAACATCAAGGAAGAGTATAGAGAAAAGAAGAGAAAAGAGATGAGGACAGAATGGGCAATACTTACATTCAGGGAGTAGGAAAAGGAAAACAAATGGATGGAGACAGGAGTAACTAGAAAGGTAAGAGAAACACAAGGAGAGAGCAGCATCATGAAAACCAAGTGAAGAGAGAATCTTGAGTAGGTAGACAATAATTTTGGATAAAGATTAATAAAGTGCCATTGTCTGGGATAATCAAGTTGTCATCTCAAAGCAATTGGTTTAGTAATATGGCATAGAAGTCAGAGAGCAAGAGGTTGCTGTGTTGGGTAGGAGATGAGAAGGTAAAGGCAGTAAATAGAGATGACATTTTTCCAGAGTTAGCAATGAGGAAGAGAACCAATATAAAATGGCAGCCCAAGTAGGTGATAGAGTCAAAGGAAAGTACTTTTTTTTTAAAGGAGCATGCTTAAAGGCATCAAGGAAGAAGCCAGTAGATAGGGAGAGATTAAAAACCAAAAGGATGATTAATGGAGCAGCCTCTGCAGTCAGATAGAAAGAGTGGTAATCTAAGGCCCAGGAATAGGATATACTCTGGCAGGCAAGAAGACCATGCCATTCCTCTTACACTTGGTCTGAGGATTGTATAGGTGAGATTTTAGAAGTTTTAGAAATGTAGAGAGAGAAAAATGAAGGTGCTAATAGAGAATGACCTCTATCTTCACAGTAAATGTTTTTTGATCTCTTTAATTCTTGCTTCACAGGTGATGCTATTCTAGCAAATTCATTTTGCTAGGAAAAATATCAGTTGCCAAGCTGATAGTCAAGAAGGTACCTTGGTAAAGTACCTTGAAGATACTTGACAGCCTAACCAGCTGATTTCTATAGGGGTTTTAGCACATTATACCCAGAATGCGCTTTCCTTTGCCCTTATAAACAAATACTTTCATTAGATGATCAGAAGTCAACATTTCTTGCCTTAAAGGTCCGTGACACAGGAATTGATGCTTGGTGGCTGCAGAGAACTACCTACACATGGCTTCATTCTTCATCATTGCTGATGGTGTATAGCTAGCAGCAGGCAGATATATAGCCAATGAACAGCACTACATTTTAATTTTTACACAGTTTGAAAATGTGCAAAGGGTTCCTGAGAAATAACATGGGCAAAACTCCAGCCACTGGCACAAGGAGGGGAAAAAATCTGAGAAGTTCTCCCGGGTAAGAAAATAAGATTTCTGAAAAGAGATGTGCAAATTCTAAGAAGATGTGCTCCTATGGTGTTAAAATTTTTTGAATTTGCAATAGGAATGTTATTGAAGAAATCAAGGATATATTGTCAGGAATTGTGTTGGAGGAAATTTGTCTTTTTAACTCACCATTCTATGTATTCACCATTCAGCAACTCACTCCAGGTGTTTAGGGTTTTTATGATGCCTTTTGCATGTCCAGGGGTCAGGAGTCCACCCTTGTCTGATTTCCATTTATTTTAGATTGTCCTCTTCCCACCCACTTTCAACAAATTACCTAGTTGCCCTCAATTAGTTCAAATCATCATGTCCAGATGAACTATATATCCTAGGATACTGAAAGAACCAGCAGGTATGATTCCTGAGTCACTGATGGGGATGCTTGAAAGACCATGGACAACAGGGTAGATTCTGAAAAAACAACTGTTGTCCAATTTTAAAAAAAGAAATAGAAAATAATGACATCTACAAACTATAGGTCAGTGAACTTGACTTTGATAACAGAAAAAGGAGATAACATGAGCATTTAGAAAGGGAAGCAGTGATCACAAAGCACCAGCTGGACTTTTCCAAGAAAGGATCATTTTTTTTTAAACCCTTGTACTTCGGTGTATTGTCTCATAGGTGGAAGATTGGCAAGGGTGGGCAATGGGGGTCAAGTGACTTGCCCAGGGTCACACAGCTGGGAAGTGGCTGAGGCCAGGTTTGAACCTAGGACCTCCTGTCTCTAGGCCTGACTCTCACTCCACTGAGCTACCCAGCTGCCCCGAAAGGATCATTTTTAATAGAAAATTAGATCAGTAGAATAGAATAGACATACAACAAACAGTCATAAAAGATTATGATAACCTTGTGTTTGACAAAGGTAAAGATCCAAGTTTTGGGAATAAGAATTCTCTATTTGGCTAAAATTGTTGGGAAAACTGGAAAGTAAAGTTTGGCAAAAACTAGATAAAGACCAAGGTCTTAACACCATTTACCAAGATAAGATCAAAATGGATACATGACCTAGGGATAAAGGGAGATATTATAAACAAATTACAAGAACAGGGAACATATTATCTACCAGGTTTATGGATAGAAGAAGAATTAGAATTTATAAACAAAAAAGATAGAAAAGCATTGTGAAATGCAAAATGGATAATTTTGAATATATTAAACTGAAAAGGTTTTGTACAAATAAAACTAATGTAGCCAAGATTAGAAGGAAATCAATAATTTAGGAAACAATTTTATAGACATTTCTTGGATAGAGGTCTCATATCTAAAATATATAGAGAACTTTGTCATGTATATGAGCCATTTCCCAATTGATAAATGGTCAAAAGATAGGAACAGATAATTTTTAGATAAGAAATCAAAGCTATATATAACTATGTGAAAAATGCTCCAAATAATTGTTGATTAGAGAAGTGCAAATCAAAACAATTCTGAGATATCATCTTACACCTTCCAGATTGGTTAAAATGATAAAAGAGCAAAATGAGAAATGTTGGAAAGAATATGGAAAAGCAGGGACATTAATGTATTGTTGGTGGAACTACAAACTGATTCAACTATTTTGGAGAGCAATCTGGAATTATACTCAAAGAGTTATAAAACGGTGTATACCTTTTGACCCAGTAATACTACTTATTGGGTTTATTTCCTAAGGTAATCAAGGAAAAAGGAAAAGAAATTATACATTGTAATATATTTATAGCAGCTCTTTTTGTGATGGCAAAGAATTGCAAACTAAAGCAATGTCCATCAGTTGGGGAATGGCTGGACAAGCTGTGGAATATGTAATGGAATACTGATGTGCCATTAGAAATGACAAGATGATCACAAAAAACCTGGAAAGACTTATGTGAAGTGATACAAAGTGAAGTGAACAGAACCAGGAGAACATTGTACACAGTAACAACAATAATATACAATGATCAACCATGAATGACTTAACTATTTTCAACAAGGCAAGCATCCAGAACAACTCCAAGGCACTCATGATGAAAAATGCTATTCACTGTCATAAAAGGAATAGTCCAAATACAGACTGAAACCTACCTTTCTTTACTTTATTTCCTCCACATATTTTTCTTTGGTGTAAGGAATATGTGTCTTGTTTCACAACATGACAAATGTAGAAATGTGTTATACAATAACATATGAACAACTTATATCATATTGCTTACCTCCTTGGGGAGGGAGGTAAAAAAAAAGAATGAGATATAGATTTTTGGACATAAAAAAATGTGAGAATTTGTCTCTCTTGGATAAGCATATTTATTACAATTTATTACACATTTATAACAAATCATGTGTATTATGTTATTATTGTTGTTACATATTATATTATATATAAAAAATAAAAGTAAATTGTAATAAAAAATGTCATTTCCTTTTTTGACAGAGCAACCAGAAAGGCAAGTGCTATAGACATAGCATACCTAAATTTCAAAGGGGCTTCTGACAAAATCCCTTGTCCTAACATTGTGGACCAAACGGAGATTATACAGTCTAGTTGATAATACAAGTAGATGGCTTTTGAAGTGTTTGAGTAACCAAATTTAAAAGGCTATGTCAACAAGGAGGAGAATCTCTAAAAGAGTTCTCCAAGGACCTGACCTTGTTTTTAAAAATGATTTTGATCTCTGACTTGAATGAATGAAAGGACATCATGTACTTATTAACTGATGGTATGCTTGTCAGATTTGCAGATAACACAAAACTTAAGAGGGAGAAATTGATGACAGAAAAGATTCAAAAAGATCTTGACAGGTTGAACTATGGATTCAGTCTTTAATTGGAATAAATGTAAAGTTCTACATAGTTTCAGAAATAAATTTCAGAAGTCCAGAATGAAGGACACATCTCTCGACAGTATTTCAGGTGAAAAGAGACTCAGGTTTTAATAAACTTAAGGTAGCTAGGTGGCACAGTGGATAGAGCACCAGGCCAGGAGTCAGAAAGACCCAAGTTCAAATAAGACCTCAGACATTTACTAGTCATATGACTCTGGGCAAATCACTTAACCTTTATCTGCCTCAGTTTTCTCAGCTGTAAAGTAGGGATAGTAATAACACATACCTCCCAGTATTGTTGTAAGGATCAAATTAAATAATATTTGAAAATAAATAGTACAATATATGCTTAATAAATGTTTTTTTCCTCCCTCTCTCAAAATGAGTCAAGAATATGACATGGCAGGCAAAAAGCTTGATCTTGGGCCACATTAGATATGTCATCCAGAACAAAGAAGTTTATAATCCTGTTTTATTCTGCTCTGGTCATACAATTCCTGGGTACTATACTCAGTTCCAGGCACCACATTTTAGGAATGATGTTAAGCTGTGTTATGTCTAGAGGAGAATGACCAAGATGGTGAAAGACCTGAAGGCCAAGCCATAAAAGACATGCTGAAAGAACTGGAAAAGTTTAGTCTGATGAAAAGAAAACTTGGGGTTTGAGGTGAGAGGATATGGGGCTTGAATCCTATGTTTAAGTATCTGAAGAGTTTTCGTATATGAAAGAGGGACTAACCATGTTCTATGTGGATACAGAGGGCAGAATTAGGGATAATCAGTGAAAGCTGTGAAGGCAAATTTTAGCATTTTGTGTGGAAAAGATTACCAAGAATTAAAACAATCCAACAGTGCAAAATCTACTTGAGGAGGTAAGTGTGTACTCTAGTCCTTTCCCCCTCTCCTTTCCCTCATAGTCAATGACCACTTTTTAAAAAGCTATGGAAGGAATTCTTAGTTATGGGTTGAACCAGAGGGTCTCTAAATTCTCTCTAGCTCTGGGATTCTGTAATTCTAAGGTCAGGTTTTCTGACATAATTGCATGATGGGAAAATTTACTAAAGAGAGCAGGGACAAAAGATTCCTTTGTGTAATCAAAGATGAAGGAAATGCTTTAGGATGGATATGGATAACCCGTAATTCAAGGAAGAAGAGAATAAACCAAAAAGTATAATCCTGCCCCACCAGTAAATCACTCTACTCAAGGAAGAGTCCATTTATCTTTCTGTGCCTCAATTTCCTTTACTGTAATTGGAGGAGGTTGAACTTGAGGTTTTTTTCAAGTTTCTCTCTGCTCTAAATCTATGAACTTGTCAGTTTATGAAACTCGCAACCGCACATCTCTCCATGTTCCCATCCTTTCTGTAGTACCGGGAGGCTATGCTGTCTAGTCCTGCCCTATATTTTACCAAGAAATGTCTCCTATTCCTTTTCCTGGGTTAGGGTCAGCATCCCACCCATCAAGCTAATTGCCCATGCCACCTTCAAAGAATGATGCCAGATCAGGAACATGAGCCAGTGGAAAGCATGGCAGCCGGAAAGGAGTCTATCCCACAACTAGTGTGTATTTCAAAAAATGTTGGTTAATGAAATGAGAAAAGCAGATGTGAAATTTAAGTTCCAAACCAGACCTTTCAAATCATTCCAAATTCCCAAATATGAATAAAAATTGAGAGCTAATGATTAGTATGGTGATTATTTACTTCAGTCAAAGAAGATGAAATAAGTTCATGGATATAAACCTTAAACGAAAAGCTTTGTATCCTTGGACCACACCATTGTTCTTTACTAGAAATAATATTTGAACCTAAACTACTGTGAGGAAAAGATGACCAGTAAAAAAAAGCAAGCTTACCATTATTCCCATAAAATCATTTCTTTTGTTGCAGTGAAGACTAGTTCAACCATTATCCTCATGTGAATAAGCTAAACCGGAAGTTGCTGTTCAACTCTGAGCACCTTTCCCCACTACTCAGTGTCTCCCTTCATCCTTTGTTCTTCACTATAATTTGAGTTATAATTTAGGCTAAACAGATTTTTATTTTAAATATGTAGTATGGAAAAATATTTATCTTTTATTAATATTGTTTGAACCTAGTTTTAGGTAGATAGAAAATTGTCTAACCCAAAAAGCTTACTGGAGAAGTCAAGTTGACCTCAGAAATGCTCTAGGAAAGCCCAGTGGTTCTAAGGAATGCTTAGATCCTACCTCGTACTTGTTTAGTGTTCACTTAGGTCTTTTTTTTGAGTACCTCCAAAAGCTTGTGTTTTGGGTTCTCCAAATTAGATTGATTTAACTGCTGATAAACATCCTAGTTAAATCAAACATTCTCTTGGAGACTACTTACTGCCAATGCGAAGCCAATTGTGAAAATATCCTTGTGCCCTAGCCTGAATTTAACCTCACAAAAGCTTGTCGAGGGAGGCACATCTTCTTTACAGTTGCCTCCCTACCAAATAATCTAATAAATTTTTTTCTAAAATTATTTTGAGTTTTTGAAGTTTATTCTCAACGCTGACAGTAGTATGACCAGTCAGAGTTCTGGGCTTAGAACAGAGTTCAAATCCTGCCTCATACTTGCTCTGTGATCTTGGGCAAACCTTAATTTCTATGTGCTTCAATGTCCTCATTTAAGAAGTGGAAATAATAACACCTACTTCACAGGTTGCTTTGAAGATCAAATGGAATAATATTTATTAAAGTGTTTTGGGAACTTTAAAACTTAATATGAATGTTATAGTTTTGTTTTTTTCTTACAGTGGTCATTAAAAAAAATCCTTACTTTCCATTTTAGAATCAATACTGTGTGTTGGTTCCAAGGTAAGAGCTAAGCAGTGGGGGTTAAAATGACTTGCGCAGGGTAACCCAGGTAAGAAATGTCTGAGGCCACATTTGAACCCAGGACCTCCCATCTGTAGGCTTGGATCTTGATCCACTAAGCCCCCTAGCTGGCCCCTTACAGTTGTCTTTTTTTAAAGCATGTTGTTCCTTTATTCCTTCCTTCTTTTTAAAAAAAATTCCATTTTTTCCAGGAAATACTTTAAGCCTATAGAAAATAACTCCATAGTTTGGATTACACACTAGACATTCTCCATGAAGGTGGCAAATGCCTTTGGAAGACACATTTCTTATCTTATGTTTCATTTGATATGAATAATGAAATGATCACAGAACAACATTCTCTCTGTTGTTGCATCTCTCAAGGAATCTGGTATGACTTAATACACAAGAGAAATCCCTCAGAGAATCTGTTCTCAGAGGACATAGTTCTGATTGCATCAAGCCCAGAAATATGACCAAGTAGATGAAGAATAAGAATGGTTAAGTTCCAGATCACAATGATGCAGTTGGAAGGACAACCCAAAGAGAACTCACTATACAGGAATGAGAAAAGGTGGTGGATTGCATTTGGAAAATTGCACAGGTCTTTAATGACCTATTCCAAACAAGACTCACCATTTTTTTAAACATCAATATTCTTTGATAATGGATGGATAAAAGGACTGGAATTCCATAGTTTTCAAAGGATAAAATTGCAGATCACCCAAAGGAGAAAAAAAGCTGGTCCATGCATTGCAACACACTACAAATAATGGATTGTTCACAAATTTAATATAACTGGGATTGAAAAGTGGGACACAAGGATAAAGTGAAGGATGGGGAATGCTGGGGGAAATTGGATAAAGACCTATGGGAATCTTCTGCAGGTTGTCATTCTTTATGCTTCTCTTCCCATCTTTCTGACACCAAATCTATAAGCCAAGTAATACAAGTATTATATAATTTTATAAATGTAGGAAATTGAGAGGTTAAGTGATTTTACCCATAATCACATTGCCAGGACAAGCTTGAAACCCAAGGCCTCCTCTTCTGGTCTCTCCTTCTATGTATTCCTCTGTCTCTTGGAGAGAGATGAGAGATAGGAAAAAGTCTGCAAGTTGGTTTAGAGCATGTTTATGTTCCAGCCTGCTATGTTCACTTCTGCTCTGGGCGTCAGAATAAGTTATCACCAAGTTTTGAAATTATGATGAGCTCTCTGCCAATTGAAAATAACATTTTTTGCACTAGTAGACAGCCTTTTTCATTTTAATTTCAAAAGGTACTTTTGAAATAAAGGCTTATTTTCCCAAGGAATTCCAAAGGTCTTACTTTTAAGTCTTCAAAATGTCAGGTATATGCTAGTTATTCTTGAAAATTCTTTTGAGATGCAAAAGGTGTCTAGTGAGTTTATCTTTGTTCACAGGAAGGATAGATAGGGTGTACCCATTTATTCCAGCAGTACTGGTAAGGTGCAAATGGAATGAGCATTTTTCATTATGCTGAGATTTGCTTAGCTATCATTTTAACAAAGCTGAAGTTTTTGGCCCATTTGAATCCTAGGGGGGTAAGAGAAAATGGAGAAGTTAAAACAAAAAGCAACCACAGGAAACAAAAAAGCACTCTGATAATAACACGGAACATCTGCTAGGTCCAAAAAAGAGCGAGATGCTAATCCTCTCCCTCTAAAGAGGCTTCTAACAAGGGACTCAGGTGGAGACCGAATTGATATCTGAAGGAACAAGGTACTTAAAGAAAGGAAAGAAATATTATCCTTTTTTTCTTGAATTCATTAGATCTTTACATACCCACTATGAACTTCCAGAGAAACTCACATGAAACTTAGATTTAGTTCATGTTTAGCATCTTCCCAAAAAAAGGGATGAGGAGAGAAAAGTACTGGGGGGGGGGGGGAATCAATTATAGGTCAGCTATTTATTTCCTCTACAAAAGAAATGATAAAAACACAAACTACTTTTAAAAAAGGTACAACAAGAAGCTGGTATTTTGAAAAAACAGATAAAATAGACAAAGTACTAGTCAATCTAATAAGAAAAAGGAAAGAAGAAAACCAAATTGACAGTATTAGAGATGAAAAGGGAGACCTCACCTATAATGAAGGGGAAATTAAGGCAATCATTAAGAACTATTTC
>NC_058130.1:422611120-422621906 GCF_016433145.1 Gracilinanus agilis
CAGCTGAAGAGCCCAATTTAATAATATCAATTAACCCCAGGTGGGTCCTGAAGGGATAAACCACTTTGACCTGAAGGATCCTGCCTGGGCAACTGTTATAAAGGAGAAGTGCCATCTTATCATCTCTCTGTACTTCAACTTAATATACATCAGCATCAAATAGAGTTAGTGACCTTAATATAACATATGATACACATTTCCTTATTCATCATGTTGTGAAACAAGAGACATATTATTACTTGATCTTATACTATTTTGTGACCTCTTTCTCCCTTCAACCCTTTCCCCAGTGCATTAATCATCTTTTTAATGCTGTAGATGACTAAGACTTCTAAACTCTATTCGACTCTCATCGATAGGAAATTCACTACCTTATGAGACATTCCATTCCACTTCGAATGCTTTAAGTGGTAGAAAATTCTTTCCTATATTAAACAAAAATCTTTCTCCATATAGCTTCAATCTACAGGTCCTAATTTTCCCTCTGAAACATTATAGATTACTCTTAATTAATCTTTTATGGTATTACCCTTCAAATATTTCAAAGTAAAGAATCACACATACTTAGAATTGGAAAGGGCCATATAATCCAACCATTCCTGAAGGGAACATCCATTGATATACCTGACAAGGGGTCACCAAGTCTCTGCTTGAAGTCCTCCAATAAAGGGGAAACCACTATCTTCAGAGGTATCTATTCTATTTTCTAGAAAGCTCTAATAGGAAAATTTTTTCCTGATATCAAGTCTAGAATATCTAGGGTCTGCCCTCTGGGTCAAAATAGTACTGTTTAATTTCTCTTCTATATTGGAGCTCTTCCAATAATCATCAGACACAGTATATATATATATATATAACTGGAACACTTAAGAACTGAATACATTACTCCAAATGTGGTATAACTGTGGAAGAGAACAGAGGAATGGATACTTTCCAGTTTCTCAAACTATCCCTCCCTCTGTCTTTATTTCTATCCCTGTCTCCATCTCTCTGGGTCTCTCTGTCCTTGTCTCTGCCTCCTTCTCTTTTCCCCCTGTCTCTTTCTTCCTCTTCCTCTTTCTTTCTCTTTGTTTCTCTCTCCCTCTTCCCCCTCCCTCTTTTTCTGTGTCTGATCTCTGCTTCTGTCTCCATCTCTCTGTCATTATCTCTGTCTCTATTTCTTTGCTTCCTGCCTGTATCTCCCTCCCTCTCCTCCCTCTCTCTGTCCTTCCCTCCCTCCTTTGTCTCTCCTCTCCTGTCATTTTAATCCTACTTTCCATATTAAACTCTTCCTTTTAACAAAGAAAAACAATTTGGCACAGACATCTGACAGATTGAAAGTAACAATGTATGCAATATTGTGTCCTAGTAGTCCTCTGACTCCTTCTGTGATATGGGAAGTATATTTCATTATCTCTTCCCTGGGGCCTTCACTGGCTTGATTTTTTTTTTTTGGTTTATTATTATTTTATTCAGCTCCACACACCCTCTCCCCATACCATAAAAAAAGCATCACCTGGCAAACAGATACGTATATATAGATTATGTCTTTTTTGTTTCTATTTCTCAGCTCATTCTCTGGAGGTGAACATTTACAAGTTATTCTTCCAATATTAAGTCTGTAGCTGTATATAATGTCCTCTTATTTCTACTCATTTCATTCTTTATTATCTCATGTGGTTCTTTCCAAGTTATAAAAACATTAATCTGCTCATCATTTCTTATGGTATGGTAATCCATCACAATCATATAGCACAAATTGTTTAGTCATTCCCTAAATGATGGGCATTCCCTCAATTTCTAGTTCTTTGCCATCACCAAAAGAACTACTATAAATATTTTAGATCATATAGGTTCTTTTCCTTTTTCACTAATCTCCTTAGGAAACAGGCCCAACAATAATACTGCTGTGTCTAAGGTTATACACAGCTTTATAACTCCCTGGGTATCATTCAAAATTGCTCTCCAAAATGATTGGATCAGTTCACAGCTCCATTAAGAGTGTATCAGTGTTGCCACTTTTTCACATCCTCTCCAATATTTTGTCATTTGCCCTTTTGTCATTTTAACCAATCTGGTGGGTGGGAAATGATGACTCAGAATTGTTTTGGTTTGCATTTCCCTACTAAGTAGTGATTTGGAGCATTTTTTAAGGGACCTATGTGTGAATTTGATTTTTTCATCCAAAAACTGTTTATATCTTTTGCCTGTTTATCAGTTGGGGGATGGCTCTTATTCTTATAAATTTGACAAAGTTCTCTAATATTTTAGATATGAGACCTCTACCTGAGAGACTATCTATGAAAATTTCCTCCCAATTTTCTGCTTTCCTTCTAATCTCTGGAAAAACTTGTCTTATTTGTACAAAATCTTTTCAATCTAATATACTCAAAATTATCCATTTTACATTTCACAGTGTTCTCTATCTCTTGTTCCTCTCTTATCAATAAATCTGATAGGTAACATGCTCCCTGTTCTTCCAATTTGCTTAGGATATTTCCTCTTAATTCTAGACCATGTATCTGTTTTGATCTTATCTTTGTGAATGATGTGAGATATTGATTTATACCAGTGATGGCAAACCTTTTAGAATCTGTGCCATGCCCACCACCCTTATCCCACACAAGGGAGGGAGAAAGCTCTCTCATTGGGCTGCTGGACAGAAAGGTGGGGAATGTGAAAAAATGTCATCAGGTATGGTGGAGAGGGGGAAGGGAGAAGTTCTTCCCGAGTCCCTCTGCATTTCTAGTAATGAATTGGAGCAGGAGGCAGCATGTATACTCACAGAGAGCACTCTGCATGCCATCTTTGGCACATATGTTATAGGTTCACCGTCACTGGTCTATACCTAGTTTCTGCTGAACTACTTTTCAGCTGTCCCAGAAATTTTTCCCAAATAGTGATATTTTTTCAACTGGATCTATATTTTTTTCAACTACAAGGTACTATAATCTTTTACTACTACTTGTTGTATGTCTATTGTATATCATCTTTCTTTTTCTTAGCTAATATTGGATAGTTTTAATATTTTCTGCTTTAAAATAAAAAAACACTTTAAAATCTGATATTGGTAGACCTTCTTTTACTTTTAAAAATTAATTATTTTGCTATTCTTGATCTTTTCCCTTCCAAATGAATTTTGTCATTATTTTTTCTAGCTCAGTAAGATAGTTTTTTAGTAATTTAATTGGGGTAACACTGAATAAGTAGAGTAGTTTAGGTAGAATTGTCATTTTAATTATTTTGCATCTATCCATCCATGAATAATTAATATTTTCCCAATTATTTAGATCAGACTTTATTTGTGACAAAAGTGCTTTATAATTATACTTATGTAGTTCTGAGGTTTGTTCTGGCAGGGCCTTTACTGGTCTTTAAATCATACACAATTTTATTTCTTTTTAGTGAACTTTTCATTTATATTTTTGTAGTCATTGTCTGTGTGTGTGCGGGTCTTATTTTGTTCTGATTCAACTAATAAATATTTCTATGTTTCTCTGAATTCCTCACATTTATAATTTCTTTTTATTGACCAATAATATTCTACTCCAATCATAAATTACATTTTAAGTCACTTTCCAATCAATGGAAACCCATTTTATTTTGAGTTCATGACTTCCACAAAGAGAGTTGTGACAAATATTTTGGTATATATTTCCTAGGGATCCTAGTTTCTCTATTTGACTTCCTTAGGTATTGGAGCCACCTCAAACCAGCTCTTGAGATCTAATTTTTAAGTTTTCCAGTATGAACATTAATACACCTCAGAAATTGGCACTTGCCACAAAACAGGGCTCAAATTATTGTTTTGTTGATTTTCTAGACTTAAGAAAAATGGAGACTATATTAGTAATGCAAATTAAACTTAAAAGTGTGTCATACATATATAGCCCCCCCCCCAATCTGGTTGCAAAGCATTTACCAGTACCTTCTAATACCCTGTAGTAGGATCACTGGGTTAAAGGATAACAATAGTTAATTCACTTTTGTTCCGTAATTCCAAATTGATATCAAGAATTTTTGGATCACTTCACAATTCCATTAACAGCGTCTTAGCACATCTTGCTCCCACTTGTTATGAATTGCATTTCTGTAAATCCTACAAGAAGAAAATAGCTCAATTATGTTAAGTCTATGAAATTCCAGAAAAGGAGCCTTGTAATTTATTGAGAAGGCTGAAACTAAATAAGAATGACCCTGGTATCTACTTTACTTTTCCTTCAAAATACTGCATTAGATATATACCTTGATTACCAGATTTCTTGATATTTGTCTGTATAATATCCAAAACTATTGTGGCCTTTCCTGATATGTATGCAATGTAGAATAAAGGAATAAATAATCTGACAGCTTTGTTTAAATTTTAAGGGGAAAAATACCCCACAATTCTGAGGGACTTATGATAAAGGATGCTATCCATCTCCAGAGAAGAAGTAGGAATGCAGATGGAAGCATATGCTTTTTCAGTTGTTTATTTGAGTTTATATTTTGGGGTTTTGTTTTATAAGATTATTAACTCATGAAAATAAATAATATGGAAATGTTTTGCACGAATAATCCAGAAAAAAATAAAGGGACAGGAGGAAAAAAAAGCAACCACACATTAGTGTGTCTGTCTTCCCAAAGCCTCTCTAATACTGATTGCTCCCTCTTTTAGTAATTTGTGATCATTTGTAATGTGTGAGTGAGAAAAGTTGTATTAATTTGTATTTCTCTTACTTTTAGTGATTTGGGGCATCTTTTTATGTGGTCCTTTATAGTTTGTTACTCTTCTTTTGAAAACTGTTTATTCATGTCCTTTGATCATATATATATAAGGGAATGGCTGTTATATATTGTTGTGTCAATTTCCTATACCTTTTGAGGATATTTAATGCAAATATTTTCTGCTTTGCTTTTTCTCATTTTTTCTTTGATTTTATTCACAATTCAAAAACATTTTAATATTCCATAGACAAAATTGTTAGCTGTCCACATTCCTACTGGGTCACCATATCACACTGCTGTCTGGAATAAATCTTCTAGTCCCTAAAACCCCCAATTCTTTTTCAGTCAACTTGTTTGTTTTTTTTTAACCATTACTTTCTGGCTTAGAATAAACACTAAATATTGGTTCTAAGGCAGAAGAGAGGTATATTTTAGGCATTTGGGATTAAGTGGCTTACCCTGGGTCACACAGCTAGGAAAAGACCAGATTTGAACCTAGGGCCTCCCATTTCAAAGCCTGATTCCCTAACTACTGAACCACCTTGCTGCCCTAGACAATTGCTTTTTAATTTAATTTAACTTCATTTCTCTTCCATTTGTGCTTTTGGAGCTCTTTTTTAAAATTTTTATCAAACTAAACCTTTACCCCTATTGAATTTCACCTTAATAGATTTGACCTGATATTCTAGCCAGCATCTTTCTGGATCCTAACTCTATCATCTAGTGTATTAGTCAGTCCTTACATCTAACTCATCTGAAAATTTGATCAACATGACCTCTATATGTTTATCAAATTAATTCTATGATGACCTGCTTATCGCAAAGATAGTGAACATTACCCCCAAGTTTTCTTTTTTCAAGGTAAAAAACTTGCAACCACTGTTGTCACTTGAAATGGTTTTAAATCCCTTTATCTTTGGGATTCCCTCTTTCAATGTATTGTGTCACTCCTAAAAGTCACTCAGAATGGAACACAGAAAGACAGGATGAATAGAAAGTTGGCTTTGGAATCCTAGATTAAGACCTGGATTAAAATGCTTATTCTGATGTACAATGGTTGTGAGAACATAGGAAGTCAATCTCTAAATGTCCCAAGCAACTCTCTGAGGTTGCAAGTAAGAAGTTGCTTACCACCATTGGCAGGGAAATTTCTCCACACTGGGGATTCTCCATATTAAAAAATTTATAAATCTGAGACCCAAAACAGTCTCATTGGGGCAGTACAGTAAGACTATGGTCTCTTTTGTCTATGATTCCTTAATTCTCCTAGTGAATTGTATGATTGAACTAGTTTTTAAGCATACCATTATTCTTTCTCACACTGAAGCTTCTAGTAAAAAAAATTCCCACAGTTCTTTTTTTCACATGAATGAATTATTAGTTCATATCTCTTTGGCTGTACCTGAGAAATGGGATTTTAAAAATCTAATGAAGAACTTAACATTTAAATGTATTAGATTTCATCTTGTTAGATTTAGTCTATTATTCCATCCTGTCCAGATCATTGTGTATCTTAATTCTTTAATCTGATGTATGAGTTGTCCTTTCTTGTTTCACATCAGTGACAAATTTGATGATTATGTTCTCCATGCCTTCATCCGAGTCATCAATAAAGACAATGAATGGAAAGGATCTCAGGAGAGAGCCTTGAGTCATGATCCAGACATTCACAATACAGTGGGTGAGGCTAGTCATCAGGGTGTCATGCTTCTGAGGTGGGGAACATGTTCAAAATGGCTGAAGGAACATCAAGGATCATTATCTGGTGAAGCAAGATCATGACTATGGGATAATGCCTAGCATCAAGAAACCAGGAGGTATATAATCTGTCCATCAGTAAATCTGCGTTAAATGGAAGGCACTTTGCCAGGCACAGGGGATACAAAGACAAAGATAAAATAATTCCTACCCTCAGGGAGCTTACCTTCTATATGGAAGAAGGGAAGAAGGGGAAAAGAAAGTATGTGAGGACTATATAGACACAAAAAACAAAGTAATGAGCCAGAAGAGGTGAGATAAAGAAGACCTTGGAAGAGAACATGCTTGGGATCAATCACAAAAGAACCTGGAACTAAATCCAGTGGATGGAGAAACCAAGTTTAAACCAACCAAGTGAAGAGCAAACTGACAACCTGATTTGCAGTTTTGTCACTAACTATATGCCTTAAAAGTATTCCTTTTAAACCAAGATTGCTAGAGCTGACCAGTGCTCCCTTCTTAAAGGGAAAGAGCTGCCAAATAATGGGACTCGCACAAGAACAGCACACCACTAGTGACCTCTATTGGTTAACATGGATCTAGCAATTGGGTACAATTAAGAAAACATTAGTAATTCCTGACCCACATGCCCATATTCTCATCTCTATAAGATCCTAATTATAATTATCCATACTCAAGTCAAGAGCATCCTTGATTTGGAAAAAAATAAACACAAGGGGCAGCAGATATTTTTAGACACTTCCCCTTAGTAAGCCACTATATCTTCAGGATCAGTTGATTAAGGGGCAGAGGGAATATATAATTCCCCTTTGTTTTCATCATTGGTTGATTACAATAAAGTATTTGACTTGGAAGAACCAAATGAGTGCCCCAGCATGACAAGGAAAAGAGAGGAAGTTCAGAAAAGGGTCCTTAAACAAGGAGACCAAGAAGAAGAGAAGTTAAACTCCTAGAGTAAAATCCTCCTTTTATCCCCCACTGCCACTTCTCTCACCAGCCCTAATGCTGATCATCTCAATTCTAGTCCCAATTAAATTTCTTCCCCCTTCACTCCTCACTACAAAGCCACCTAGCTAATGTAATGAAATGCTGAGCCTTTAAAACAGGGATTCTTAACCTTTAGTGCAACATAGACCCCTTTGGCAGTTTGGTGAAATCTATGGACCTATTCTTAGAATAATATTTTTAAATGCATAAAATAAAATACAGAGGAATCAAAGGAAACCATTTATACTGAAATGTAATTACCTAAAAACATTTTTTTAAGTTTATAATGCCAGGTTAAGATCCTCTGCTTTGAAGCAAATGTGAATTTCTTCATATTTTTGTGAACTTTTGTCTTTCTTTATAGGATCTCAGTGCCAAATGAGAAGTGATAAGCATAGGAGAGAGACTTTTTAGCCACTTACTTCATCTCCTTCTCAACTGCCTCAGTAAAAAATAGCTCCCAATGGCCATTGAGTTTGTTTCAGGGAGGTGAGGACATAGGGAAAGTAAGGAAACTGCTAGATCTTCATCAGGTCCTGGGAGGTGAGAAAACTCATCAAAAGTAACAGGTGATGGCAAGGGAAATGAAAGAATGTGGGTTAATCCTTGGGGCTTGAGGAAGAACACTCCAAGGAGAGGTATTGTTCACTTGGGAGCAGTCCACCACTAAAAAGGAGCTGGGGAGGGCATATACCTATAGATCACTCCCTTATCTCTTCATCTGTTTGCCCCTTGCATTCCTTCCTCTTATCCAATAACCTTCCCCGTATCTCTGTCCCTTTCTTCCCTCCAGAATCTCTGCATCTAACACTATGGAAACTCCTCAATTGCTCAGTTCATCCTCACCTCCTCTAGGCTTAATGAAATTCCTGATAGCCTGTTACTTCAACAATCCAGCCCATGAAGGAAGTCTGGAGAGTGCAGAGAAGAGGTCTCAGCCCCTACTATTAGAGTTGTTGTGATGGAAAATCAATCAAAATCAGCCAGTTTACAGACATTTGTTAAACAGTCATTGTGCCAGGGACTAGGTTGGGTCCTGGGGATAGAGCGGAAAGAGGAGAGTCCTTACCCTCAAGAATCTTACATTCTAGCAGGGGAGAATGTTATAGTAAAAGGTACTGATGCATCTGAGAAAGAAATAGACCTGATGACCCCTTCAGTCCCTTCAAACATTGGGATTCTGTGACTCTCCAGCTCTAGCTACTTGTGTTGCCCAGATGCATGAAGTGAGGCAATGAACCCAATCTGGAAAAAGTGGACACTAGAGGGAGCTCAGGGAAAGTGAGAGAGAAAAATAAAATCACAAATTGGTAGAACAGAAAGCCTGTGACCACCCAAATTAAGGTTATAGCTTGATACTAGCCTGGTCCCATTGGTGAGGGGCAACCTGGGTGGGGAGAGGAACTCCCTTAATCTCTTGCATTTATGGAAGCTCTGTATGATCCTCCACTCTGTTATGGGAGGTGGGAGGAGGTAGAACAGAGTAGAGAATGTATTTTGCATTGAACAAATACTTTTCTCTGCTTTGTCACAGATTTAGGGTCCAGGACCCACCTTAGTCTGATAGACAGATTGTTCAGTCATTTTCAGTCATGTCTAACTCTTTGTGACTTCATTTGGAGTTTTCTTGGCAAAGATACTAGAGTGGGTTGCCATTCCTTCTCTAGTTCTTTTTACAGATGAAGAAATTGAAGCAAATAGGGTGAAGTGACTTACCCAGGGTCACACAGCTAGGAAGTATGTGAGGTCAATGAACTCCTGGGACTCTATGTCTGGCACACTATGCACTTTTTTTTGTCCTTCATTTTGTTTTTATTATAGCAGGTTGCTTAATTTACAACAAACCAAAAATAAGGTAGGTCTTTTTGTTTTGATCTAAACATTGATGTTTTAAAGATTGTACACAATATTTGTTAAAAAGAACATGTAAAATACCTTCTCAAGAGCTTTTATAAGAAAGAAAATATAAAATTTAAATCCACCTACCTAGCTGCCTCAGAAACTTTGCATAAGTATTTTGTTTCTGTATATGTAAAGAAAAAGAAAATGTGTTAGAATGTATAGAGAAGATCCTCCCTAAGGTACTAACTAAGCAAGTCACTTAACTTCATTGGGTCTCAGTTTCCTTAGCTATAAAATGGGAGAATTGGGATCTGAGGGTCCCTTCTAGCACTAAATCTATGATCCTATGACATATGTAAATGCATGCACGCATACAAGTGTGTCTATATAACCCCACCCCACATATATCTGACGTTTGCAGAATGTTTGTTCACAGTGTCTGAGGAAGGATTTGAGCCCAGGCTTTCCTGACTTAAGACCAGCTTCTCCTTGTACATTATAAACACTCAATAAATTTTTGTCGAATGAATTAATTTTGCCCATAGACTTTTAGAAGTATTGCATTCCTGAACATAAATCCATTTTGGGGTAGTCTTTGGTCTGTTCTTCTCCATATAACTTCTCTGATTTCTATTTACTGCTTACTTTGACTAAGGGGTTTATTAGCTCCTTTTTGTATTGCCTTTTCTTTTTTAATTTTTTATTATATTTTTCTTTTCCATATTACATGTAGATAAAATTTTTAATAATTGTTTTTATTAGCTATCCTTAATTATCTTTGTAATTAACAGTTTTGTGGGAGGGAGCAAGGTGGAGAAAGTAAACTAAATATTGCCTTCCCCTTAAAAATGATCAGGGAAAGTGGCATTTATCCTGAGTTCTTAAGTATTGTATCTCTAGATTACCAATATTTGATATGTGTTGGGTAAATAGCATTCTAGTTTGGATATAGGTCATGAAAAGAGCAGAACAAGCACCCAGCAAGGACCCTCCTCCTGCTCCCCACAGAGGCAGAAGCTGCAATCTCCCTTGGAGAGGGAAGAGAGGCCCCAGGTGTGTTATGTATAGGCTGAGCTATCTTTATTCAGGGTGTTCCAAAAGTCTTAGTGGGCTTTTAAGCTCTAATAGCTTAAAAATATATAACATTTTATCTTTTAAAACCCCACTAAGACTTTTGGGAAACCCTGCATTCAGACACCAACAACACATATATCTTACACAAATTACATACAGGAAGTACAAGGCAGTTTGAGGGAAATGGTAAAAGCTGAAATGATCAGGAGAGGACTCATGGCTGGCAGAGCACTGAAGGAAATGATGGATTCTAAGAGGAGATAAAGCAGGAGTATTCTAAAGTGAGGAACAAGTGCTTTCTCCAGGGGTAGAGGACAGCTTGTAAAAAGCAACAGCAAAACTGAGAGAAAAGGGAAGGGGAGAGATAGAATGGGGTAGATTATATAACATAAAGAGGTATAAACAATCATTACAGAGAGATATAAAGATATATATATATATATATATATATGTATATATATATATATATATAGATATA
>NC_058130.1:422641863-422664371 GCF_016433145.1 Gracilinanus agilis
AAGGAAGGAAGGAAGGAAGGAAGGAAGGAAGGAAGGAAGGAAGGAAGGAAGGAAGGAAGGGAGAGAGAATGTGTAGGCTTCCCAATTAGGCTTCAAGATTCTTTTTGTCCTTCCAGAGACTAGAACAATGTCCTGCCGCAAGAGGATACTCAATAAATGCTTATAGAAGAGAGGGAGGAAAAGAAGGAGGAGGAGGAAGAAAAGTGAGGAAGAGTATAAACTCTACAAAACTGAAGGGTAGAAGTGCAGAAAATACTTCTGCCAGAGGGTGGTAGCAAAGAGCCATAGCAGACGGTGTAATCAAGATGACCAATAGGAAAACAGTTACTTATGCCCCATCCCATGGGTAAACAGTCTGTGCAAAATAAATGTTAGGGAGTCATTGGGTAGATCACTTGTCCTCTACTGGAGTTCATGGTGTTTCAATCTAGCAATCATATTACCTAGAGAAAAATGTTGGTTTAAATCTAAAAAGTTTTGAACTTTGTATTTCTGATTCAATAATTTCCCTATAACCCTAGAGGCCCAGGTATTGAAAATAGGCTAAAAGTTAATATTAATTATGACTAGCATTAGAATGGGTAGCTAGGTGGTGCAATAGGTAACAGCATCAGGATTGAAGTCAGGAAGACTCCTCTTCCTGAGTTCAAATCTAGCCTCAGACACTTACTAGCTGGGTGACCCTGGGCAAGTCACTATTTGTTTCAGTTTCCTCATTTATAAAATGAGTTGGAGAAGAAAAAGGCAAAACATTTAGTATCTTTGCCAAGAAAACCTAAAATGGGGTCATACAGAGTTGGACATGTCTGGGGAAAAAAAAGACTGAAAAACATTAGAAAGTTAAAGCTAATTATACCTAACATAAATTATATGGAGCCCAGCTTTTCCACAGGAAAGGATGAGATGTAACCCTGTAGTGGGGTGTCCTGGGAAAATCTTTGAACATTGGGTATATCTGAACTAAGTTCCCTTTGGCTTGTGCTCCTTAGATTATAAGTCTTCATCTAGAGGCATGGTTGGGATAGAAAAAGTGGAACAAGCTATTATTAAGTTTCTACTATGTGCCAGGCACTGTGCTAAGTGCTTTTCAAATATTATATCATTTGATCCTTGCAACAATCCTGAGAAGTACATCCTCTTTATTTCCTTCTCTGTTGAGGAAATGCAGAGGCTGAGACGAAGGGAGGATTTGGATTCAGATTCCCCTGACTCTAAGTTCATTGTACCACCTAACTAGTACTCTGTTCTAAATAATATAGATTCAGCTCAAATAGGAGGGTGAAAGACCATTATCTGAGCCCTTGCCATTGAAAAGCAATTTGACTATGTTAAGCCATTATCTAATATGAACTAGTGAATTGATGGAGACCTTGTAAGGCTATTGGACAACAAGGATGTTAAGGATGGGGGGTTCTAAAGAAGTTATGGAATGTGTAATCCTAGTATCTGAGGCTCTTATTTGATGGGAAGAGTCAAGGTAAATCTTAGGGATATTTAGACACTATTTCTAATAGTTAGGGGTTGGAATGGATAATCTTTGAGATCCCTTTCAATTCTAAGTCTCTAGAATTCAAAATAATGTAGAGGCTTCCCTTCGGACATACAGAGTGTGTTATCACAAACTCCTTGCAAGCACATCATTCAACAAGCTCAATGAATAAAGATTTGTTCACAGCTCAAAAGAACCCATATAGGGTCCTATCTCTGCCCAAGAAAACTTAGAATACTTGTCAGTGAGCAAGGAATCCAAGAGGCTGTATAGTTTTAGTCCCTCACAAGATTGCTCTTGGTAGAACTTCAGCCAGGAAAATGAGGGTTCCAGATCAGGTTGGTACTCCTCTCTAGGGCCTCTCTGGCCACCTGCATGCACAGTGTTGTCCCATTTGGACCCTAGGCCTTCTACTTCATTACTCTGTCTACATCTCATTCCTATAGTTCTCTGTTCATAGTAGATGACCCTCACCATGGCTCCCCATTGGGGTTCTATGTACCTTCCTTTTTTTTAGCCCTTTCCCGCCATCATAGGCTGCCCCTTATACTTTTTACAATCATTCTGCCATTTTTGTAGCTCCCAACCAAAAATGACAAATTTCTTCTGCTACTTTGTGTAGCATCCCATTTTTACTACCTGTTCTTGTGCTAAGGTTCCAGTAGCTAGTATAGTTATTATTCCTATGTGCTATAATAGATAGGACCCAGGGTTTATAGTCAAGAAGTTGTGGATGCTCAGTTCTTTTCAGTCATGCCCAACTATTTATGACCTTATTTGGGGTTTTCTTTTTTTTTCTTTATTTCCTTTTTAAATATTTTTCCATGGTTACATGATTCATGTTGCCTCCCTCCCCTCTTCCATCCCCCCCTTCCCGGAGTTGATAAGCAATTCCACTGGGTTATACATATATTATCACTCAAGTTCTATTTCCATATTACTCATTTTTGTAATAGAGTAATCTTTTAAATCTAAACCCCCAAATCGTATATATTTGGGATTTTCTTGACAAAGATACTGGAGTGGTTTGACATTTCCTTCTCCAGCTCCAGCAAATAGGATTCAGTGACTTGCCCAGGGTTACACAGCTAGATTTGAACTCAGGAAGATGAATCTTTCTGACTCCAGGTCCAGCATTCTATCCATTGTACCACCTACCTACCCTGGAGTCAGGACAACCTGGGTTCAAATCTAGACTTCAAACATTTAGTAATTATGTGACCTTGAGCAAGTCACTTGAAGTGTGTTTGCACAGTTTCCTCATCTGTCAAATAGGGATTATAATAGTATTTTACCTCCAAGGGTTGTTGAGAGTATTAAATGAGATAATAATTATATGGCAGTTAACACAGAACCTGGTACCTATATAAAGGTTAGATGCTATTCTTCTTCTCTTAGGAGCAAGTCTCCAACACAGTCACAAAGCATTAGAGAGTCTTTACTGTATCATAGTATATCTCAGATCCCAAACATGGCTCCAGTCTTGTGTGCCTTGGTTTCAGGAGCTTTCTCCTGTACTATATTCCTGTGACTTGGGGCTTCAAAGAAACATGCCCAGCCATTGGGAATAGGCCAGCTTCCATCTTCTGCTGTAACTGCACCCAAAATATGCACTTCCCTTTGTTCCAGAAATTCTGAAGATCAAGCTAGTCTTCCATTACCTCAGTTCCCCTTAATTCTGCTGCTTTGGGAAGTACCATGGGGAGAGAGGCAGGCTCTCCAATCACTGCCACACATTGGGGTGGGAGATATTTATAGTCTCCAATATAAATGTCTTCACCAATGGGTAAAGGGAAGAAGCAGCACTCACAACTGAACCCCCTTTACTCAGGCAGAGGTTTTCTTAACTCATGTAAGCTAAGACCCACTATCTACTGCTGCTACTGCCATCATTAGCCTCTGTAGGGCAGGGGTCAGCAACGTATTGCTCTTGAGCCATATCTGGCTCTTTTGAGGGCCAGATATGGCTCTTTCTGCAGGAGCCATAAAGTCACTTTTTTTTTCAGGCGCTGTTACAGGAGCGCGCACTGTGAGCACTGTATGGCTCTCACGAAATTACATTTTTAAAAATGTGGTGTTTAAGGCGCTCACGGCCAAAAAGGTTGCCGACCCCTGCTCTGGGGGATGCTTTTTTTTCTCCCTAATTCTCTAAGGTTGAGTGTGAATCCATTTTGGTCTCATAGTTTCCAGAAATCAAAGGCTGGGGCTTAAAAAAAGTTTTGTTTTTTCTAAAGGAAAGGTAAAATAAAAACTACATCTAAAGCTATAAAATATTGGGTTTAATAAGCGTTTAAATATTATCTTAAAATACTTATAATTTTATCACACTGGATGGCATAATCTTCCTCCCCCTTTCTTTCTCATCTTTCTTTTTCTCTTTTTCTTCCTTTCTTTCCTTTCCTTTTTCATACTTTCTCCTCTTCTTATTTCCTTTCCTTCTTTTTTCTTTTCGTTCTTTCTCTTTTCCTGGGGCTTCATGAGGTGAAATGACTTGCCCAGGACACACACACATAAAAACTACAGTATATGTGTTAGAGTTGAGATTTCACTTGAGGCCTGGCTCTCTATGTTACTCTCCTACTCTGCTTTTCTTGGTATAACTTCTATAGAGCCTTCACTTGGTCTCTCTTTAGTTTTGCTTCCCTTATCCTGAAAATACTAATTAGCCACTAATTAAGATCAAGTCTGTCCTTCATTTTTTAAACCACAGCTTCTTTGCCACTTTTAAAAATTTTAAATCATATATATTTTAACAAATGAAAATTATTTTCTTTCCCCACTATTCCACTCCTATTGAGAAAAAGAAAAAAAAAAAACCCTTGAAACAGAGCCTGGTCTAGAGTCCAGCACATAGACCACTCAGTTACAGATCAGGCAAAAGTCACTGGAACCTGTAATTTATCTCAAAGAGAGGTTTGGAGGAGAAAGGGAATTTCTATCACTATTTACTAGCTAAGTATCCTAGGAACTAAACCTTTGCGAGCAGGGTCTTCACAGATTTGATGGACTACTCTATTTCCCTCTCCTCTCTCACCTAAAACCCCACCTCCTGAACTCTAAATCTAGCTATCCTACACTAAGCAAACCTCTCTTGATTATTATTAGAGGTATTGGTCTGTAGCAGATTAGACAGGGACCCAAGGGAAAGGTCCCAAGTCCAGATGGACTCAGACCTCTGCTTACTGACATATACAGATAGCTCGATCTTGGTTGAGGCTAGCTTCAGGTTCAAAGATCTTCGTCCAAGGGAAACATGGGTCGCAGCAGCAAGGACAGGTAAAGAAACTCCACCAGATATTTGGCAGCAACTCCTTCCTGGTGCTTGCAGTCAGCAAAACCCCAGAGAGAGAAAGACTAACAACTCCTGAGTTCCAGCTCATCCCTTCCTTCAATATTCCAGAATCTTTCCCCATGCATCTGTCCTCTGCAGAACATCATCTCTTACTATAACTCTCTCTTTCTTATAACAGGAGTCCATTACATTTGATTGTACCACAGTGTATCAGCCTCTGTGTACAATGTTCTTCTGGTTCTGCTCCTTTCACTCTGCATCAATTCCAGGAGGTCATTCCAGTTCACATGGAATTCCTCCAGTTCATTATTCCTTTTAGCACAATAGTATTCCATCACCAGCAGATACCACAATTTGTTCAGCCATTCCCCAATTGAAGGGCATCCCCTCATTTTCCAATTTTTTGCCACCACAAAAAGCACGCCTATAAATATTTTTGTGCAAATCTTTTTCCTTATGATCTCTTTGGAGTATAAACCCAGCAGTGGTATGGCTGGATCAAAGGGCAGACAGTCTTTTAGCACTTTTTGGGCATAGTTCCAAATTGCCATCCAGAATGACTGGATCAATTCACAACTTCACCAGCAATGCATTAATGTCCCAATTTTACCACATTCCCTCCAACATTCATTACTCTCCCTTGTTGTCATTTTAGCCATTCTGCTAAGTGTGAGGTGGTACCTCAGAGTTGTTTTGATTTGCATTTTGATAGACTCTGTTCTCATAGGTCCCTCAGAATTGTCCTGGATCATTGCATTGCTGCTAGTATAAAAGTCTATTACGTTTGATTGTGCCATAAATATTAGTCTCTGTGTACAATGTTCTTCTGGTTCTGCTCCTTTCTCTCTGCATCAATTCCTAGAGGTCTTTCCAGTTCACATGGAATTCCTTTAGTTCATTATTCCTTTCAGCACAGTAGTATTCCATCATCATCAGATACCACAATTTGTTCAGCCATTCCCCAATCGATTCCCCCCTTATTTTCCAATTTCTTTGACACCACAAAGAGCACAATTATAAATATTTTTGTACAAATATTTTTCCTTATTATCTCTTTGGGGTACAAACCCAGCAGTGATATGACTGGATCAAAGGGCAGGCAGTCTTTTAAAAACCCTTTGTGCATAATTCCAAATTGCATTCCAGAATGATTGGATCAATTCACAATTCCACCAGCAGTGCATTAGTGTCCCAATTTTTCCACATCCCCTTCAACATTTATTACTTTCCTTTGCTGTCATATTGGCTAATCTGCCAGGTGTGAGGAGATACCTCAGAGCTGTTTTGATTTGCATTTCTCTAATTCTGAGAGATTTAGAACACTTTTTCATGTGCTTATTGATAGTTTTGATTTCTTTATCTGAAAACTATCTATTCATGTCCCTTGCCCATTTATCAATTGGGGAATGGCTTAATTTTTTGTATAATTGACTTAACTCCTTATAAATTTGAGAAATTAGACTTTTGTCAGAGGTTTTTCTTATAAAAATTGTTGCCCAATTTGTTGCTTCCCTTCTAATATTGTTTGCTTTGGTATGGTTTGTACAAAACCTTTTTAATTTAATGTAATCAAAATTATTCATTTTATATTTTGTAATATTCTCTGTCTCTTGCTTGGTCTTAAATTCCTTCCTTTCCCATAAATCTGACAGGTAAACTATGTTCATCTAATTTACTTATAATTTCCTTCTTTATATTTAAGTCATTTACCCATTCTGAATTTATATTCGTATAGGGTGTGAGATGTTGATCTAAACCTAATCTCTCTGATACTGTTTTTCAATTTTCCCAGCAGTTTTGTCAAAAATTCTTGTCCCAAAAGCTGGGGACTTTGGGCTTATCAACCACTAGGTTGCTGACGTCACTTACCCCTAATCTATTCCATTGATCCTCCTTTCTGTCTCTTAGCCAGTACCATATTGTTTTGATGACCGTTGCTTTATAGAATAGTTTAATATCTGGTACTGCTAGGCAACCTTCCTTCACATTTTTTTTCATTATTTCCCTTGATATTCTTGATCTTTTATTCTTCCAAATGTGATAATTAGATTAAGTCTATACTGCCCATCTTTAGATTTAATCACCAAAGGTGAGAGTCCCTCCAATCTTGGGAGGTCCTAACCCACGTGTGCTGGAGTGAGTGACGAATCAGAATCGACTAACCTACTCCCTGGGCAGTCTATGAGAATCATCTATTGTGATTGGACATGCAAATTAAGAGGGAGGCACAAGAAGTGACTCATAAGTGACTCCTTTAAAAGGAGAAGGTCCTCAGTCAGCTGAGGTCTTTGGTGGAAGAGGGTGTCTAGTAATGGGCTTCTGGTTTGGTGAAGGGGACCTGAGGGAGCTTTGCTGATTCTTGACTGAGAATGTTCCATGTGGTGAGTTTAAAGACTGAATCTTGCTGAACTTCTATTAAGAAACTTCTTTTATAGACTCTGTGAATGACGTTTGCTCCATTCACCTCCAGGCCTCTGGCCCTTTAACCCTTGGTTGAGGGTTAAGATCTACATGGACTAATCAGTGGGATAGATTCTTATTTCATTACTTCCCTTCTCTCTTCTCATGCAAATAAACTTCCATAAAAGTCAATTTTGATTTGAGATTATTCTTTTTTTTTTTTTAACCCTTGTACTTTGGTGTATTGTCTCATAGGTGGAAGATTGGTAAGGGTGGGCAATGGGGGTCAAGTGACTTGCCCAGGGTCACACAGCTGGGAAGTGGCTGAGGCCGGATTTGAACCTAGGACCTCCTGTCTCTAGGCCTGGCTCTCACTCCACTGAGCTACCCAGCTGCCCCCCTTGAGATTATTCTTAATTGAGGATTGATAATAGTTCAATCCTCTGGCAACCATCTTTTAATATATTGAACCCATAAAACCTCTTTTTCACCCTTACACAAATGAACTTTGTTATAATTTTTTCTAATTCAATAAAAATGTTTCTTGGTAGTTTTATAGGTATGGCACTGAATAAGCCAATTAATTTGGGTAGGATTGTCATTTTATTATGTTAGTTCATCCTACCCATGAGCAATTAATGTTTTTCCAATTATTTAGATCCAGTTTAATTGTGTGGAAAGTGTTTTGTAGTTGTCTTCATATAATTTCTATGTTTGTCCTGGTAAATATATTCCTAAATATTTTATATTGTCTAGGGCAGTGATGGACAAACTTTTTAAAGAGGGGGCCAAAGGAAAGGAAATGCTCATCTGTCAGTCTGTTTCTAAGGTAACTCTTTTGAAGTTTCATTGTATTGTATCCTACTCATTGTATTCGTCAGATTAGGAATAATGTAGCAGGCTAGATAGAACATTTCAGGGGGCCACATCTGGTCCCTTGGCCGTAGTTTGCCCATCACTGATCTAGGGTGATTTTGAATGGTGTTTTTCTTTCTAATTCTTGCTGCTGTGATGTGTTGGAAATATATAGAAATGCTGGTGATTTATGTGAGTTTGTTTTGTATCTTGCAACTTTGCTAAAGTTGTTGATTATTTCCACTAGCTTTTTCATTGATTCTCTGGGATTCTTTAAGTAGACCATTATATCATCTGCAAAGAGTGATTCCAGGGGTTTCTTAAAGACTCCAGCACAAAGCCCTTTCACCTCCACCCCACACCCCACACCCTTGATTCCTTTTTTTTTTTTTACTTTGAAGTCTATTAAAATTAAACCCTTTTCCAGGAATATACACAAAATTGGGATATGCTCATTATGGAAAAGGAGTGGACTTAGAACTAGTGAGAGACAGCAGGAAGAAAGGTGAAGTTACTTGGCAACCATCAAAGGCCCTGGCAAGAGGCAACACAATCCAGGCTTTTAAAGAATCTCCATGGTTGCCAGTGGGATCAAAAGAGAAGCAAAACCCTGTGGTATTGCTCAGACTATGGAAGTGCTAAGTCTACAAGTTTTTGTTGGTGTCAGGAGCGCTGGCTAAGTGTAGCAGGAAATGGCATTGAGCTGAATCAAACCATAGAGTGAAAGGGGAAGAAGAAAACTGAACTGAGTTGGGGTAAATCTACTGGAAACACGGGGGAAAAAAAAAAAACTTTGGTCAAAATCTAACTGGAATAGCAAAGGTGGGTAAATGTTGAGACTGATGTTTACATGTCAGAATTGAGTGTTTCCTGGGCTTCTTTTGTAAAGGAATTATTAGAGGATTATGCCCACCCATTCCAAAGATGGAATTCCCATGGAATAACACAGGACACAGCATGCCACTCTTAGATTCTAGCTAGACAACTGTGATTTGTCTATCGCAATAACATCATTGTTTTCTTTTAATGAAATTTCATTTTAGTATAATTGTGTGCAATATGTTTAGAAATGAGGGTTTTAGTGCCAGTCATTCAGTCTGCTATGTGCTGGGGACTATAGTAAGCATCGGGGATTTTTTTTAAAAGACTTAAAAATAGTCCCTAGTATAAAGGAGCTTAAAAACTAATGGGGGAGACAATGTGCAAATAATTTATGTACAAACAAGATATATACAGGATAAACTGGAAATAATCAGCAGAGAATAAATGCTAGAATTAAGAAGGATCAGGAAAGGTTTTCCACAGAAGACAAGATTTTTAGCAGGGTTTTGAAGGAAGCCAGGGAAGTCAACAGGCATAGATAAAGAGGAAGAGCATTTAATGCATGGAAGACAGCTACTAAAAATACTCCAAGTTGGGAGATGGAGTGTCTTATTTGAGGAATAACAGGCAGGCTAATGTCATTGGATCACAGAATACACAGTAAGGTCCTGAGGGGTAGTGTGATAAGACTGCCAGAAAATTAGTTTTCTAATGCTTTGATCTTCTCAAGTTTCTGAATAAAGGATCAAGAAATGAGCCATTTCTTAAACTGTACTATAAAGCAGTGGTCATCAAAACAATATGTTAGTGGCTAAGAGACAGAAGGGTGGATCAATGAAATAGACTAGGGGTAAATGACCTCAGCAAGCTAATGTTTGATAAACACAAAGAGCCAAGCTTTTGGGACATGAACTCACTATTTGACAAAAACTGCTGGAAAAAATTGGAAAACAGTATGGGAGAAATTGGGCCTAGATCAACTTCTCACACCCTATATACCAAGATAGACTCAGAATGGGTAAATGATTTAATATAAAAAGTGAAATTATAAATAAGTTAGGTGAACATAGAATGGTTTACCTGTCAGGTCTGTGGGAAAGGAAGGAATTTAAGACCAAGCAAGAGATAGAGAATGTTAAAAAATGTAAAATGGATAATTTTGATTACATTAAATTAAAAAGGTTTTGTACAAAAAGGTTTGTAATGCAAACAAAATTAGAAGGGAAGCAACAAATTGGGAAAAAAATCTTTATAACAAAAACCTCTGACAAAGGCATAATTTCTCAAATTTGTAAGGAGTTAAATCAGTTGTACAAAAAATCAAGACATTCCCCAATTGATAAATAGGCAAGGGACGTGAATAGGCAATTTTCAAATAAAGAAATCAGAACTATCAATAAGCACATGAAAAAGTGTTCAAAATCTTATAATTAGAGAAATGCAAATCAAAACAACTCTAAGGTGCCACATCACACCTAGCAGATTTGCCAATATAACAGCAAAGGAAAGTAATAAATGTTGGAGGGGATATGGCAAAATTGGGACTAATACCCTAGTGGTGGAGTTGTGAATTGGTCTAACCACTCTGGGGGGCAATTTGGAATTTTGTGCAAAGGGTTTTAAAAGATTGCTTGCCCTTTGATCCAGCCATACCACTGCTGGATTTGTACCCCAAAGAGATAATAAGGAACAAGAATTGTACAAAAATATTTATAGATGCTCTCTTTGTAGTGGCAAAAAACTGGAAAATGAGGTGGTGTCCATCAATTGGAGAATGGTTATACAAACTGTAGTATCTGATGATGATAGAATATTATTGTGATGAAATGAACAATGAACTGGAGAAATTCCATGTGAATTGGAAAAACCTCCAGGAATTGATGTAGAGCAAAAGGAGCAGAACCAGAAGAACATTATACACAGAGATGGATACACTGTGGCACAATCGAATTTAATAGAGACTTTTCTACTAACAGCACTGCAATGACCCAGGACAATCCAGAGGAACTTTTGAGAAAGAACACTATCCACATGCAGAGAAAGGACTGAGGGAACAGAAACACAGAAGAAAAATATGTGATTGATCACGTACTTCAGTGGGGATATGATGAGGGTTTTGATGTTAAATGCAAATATAAATAACATGGAAATAGGTTTTGAACAATGATACATATAAAATCCAGTAGAATTGCTTGTTAGCTCTGGGAAAGGGGGAGGGAAGAGGAGTGGAAAATCAGGAATCATATAACTATGGAAAATATTCTAAATAAAAAAAAATTAGCCATACATGAAAGTAGAAATACTTGAGAAAAGATATGGGTCTGTTATTCCATGAGTTGTTTTTTTCTGTTTTACAAATGGGCAAATAACAAGGAAATATTCTCAGAACAATACATGGTGAAAATACTCATCTAAAGTAGTTTTGACCTAAATTATTCTTTTAAATCTTTTACGCTTCCATATTTTTGAGAGAAAAGTGCTTATTAACAAACACAATAATGACAAGAACAACATAATTATTGATTAGATAATGCTTTAAGTATTACAAAGTGGTTCAAGTTATACATAATATCATTTGTTTTCCTCTAGGGATTACATAAATGTCATACATTATTGTTATGATTATCATATGAACACATAGACAGGGATATTTTTAGACAAAATACAGCTCCAAAGCTAGGAGATTCTGTTGTTGACAGCTATACATAACAAAATCAGTTATGGAGGCCAAATGGGTAGAGAACAATGAACTTGCCTCTTTTACTTAGCTTTTATTCTGGCTTAAATTGGTTTTCTTGCCAAGCCAGTTGGTAATCTTAGGAATTTCTCACCCTAAATCAGATTTTTGTCTGAAACAAAGGCTATATTTCCGAATCAGATGTATAAGTCATAGGTGCCATGATTAACAAGAAAAATGTCTGATGTCCAAGTTACTAAGAAAACTTTATTCAAATAATTATTACCAGATATGACAGAGAGGTCAGTTGACTCATAGAAGAAAAATCCATTAGCTAAGTAAATTCTTAACAAGTCATTTCCTCTCTAGCATTTATACTCTTAATTGAAGAGTAGTAAGTCAAGAGCAGTCAAACTAAACTCCAAGTTATCTGAAGATAGACTTGGAAAAGGCAATTTTTTTGTGTTCAAGGAGAAGAAACATATTCGATAAACTGTCATTGGTCTCAGAGCTTGAAATAGTAGTTTCTGTTTAACTCAATGGATGATCTTGCAAAAGAGATGGGGTAGCAGTAAAATATATACTCAGAGAAGTTAATATGACTCTCATTCCAATGAAATTAAGGCTAATTCTTTTTTTAAATTATAAACTTAAAACCCACCCAAAAGTTTGTCTGCATGCATAGGTAAGTGGTACAGTAGATAGAGCAGTGGATCTGGAGTCAGAAAGACCTGCATTCAAATGTGATCTCAAACTCTAACTAGCTTTGAGACCCTGGACATGTCACTTAACTCTTTTCTTTAGTTTCCTCATCTGTCAAATGAGCTGGAGAGGGAATGACAAACCACTCTAGTATTTTTGCCAAGAAAATACTAAATGTGGTCACAAAGAATTGGTCATGATTGAAATAACTGAACAATAACAATATGAAAATATGAATTTCCATTTAACATAATAAAATTCACATGTTACTTTCAAAACTGTCCTGCTTGTCTGTGTTTTCTTCTCAACTTCTTTTTTCTTCCATTCACTTAAAAGTATTTCAATTGATCTCTTTTTGAGGGCAGTACAATGACTATTCCTGCCCACCACTAAAAAAAACAAAAATTTTAGGGGGAAACCTCATGATAAGCATAATTAGGCAAAATGAATCCATGGCTAAAACAAACACAGGGATTATATGAATACAACTATGAAACCCTTTCCACACAATTAAAACTAGATCTAAACAACTGGAAAAACATTAATTGCTCATGGGTAGGACAAGCTAACATAATAAAAATGACCATCCTACCCAAATTTATTTATTTATTTATTGCTATGCTTATCAAACTACCAAAAAAATTTTTTAATGAATTAGAAAAAACTATAATAAAGTTCATTTGGAAGAACAAAAGATCAAGAATATCAAGGGAAATAATGAAAAAAAAAATATGCAGGAAGGTAGCAGTACCAGATCTTAAACTATACTATAAAACAGCGGTCATCAAAACAATATAGTACTGGCTAAGAGACAGAAGGGAGGATCAATGGAATAGATTACCGGTAAGCGACCTCAGCAAAACAGTGTATGATAAACCCAAAGAGCCCAACTTTTGGGACAAAAATCCACTATTTGACAAAAACTGCTGGGAAATTTGGAAAACAATATGGGAGAGATTGGGTCTAGATAAACATCTCACACCCTATACCAAGATAAACTCAGAAACTCAATATAAAGAAGGAAACTAAGTAAATTAGGCAAGCACAGAATAGTATACTTGTCAGATCTATGGGAAAGGAAAGATTTTAAAACTAAGCAAAGGTTAGAAAAAATTACAAAATGTAAAATAAATAATTTTGACTACATTAAACTAAAAAGGTTTTGTTTAGACAAAACCAATGCTACCAAAATTATAAGGGAAGCAACAGATTGAGAAAAAAAATCTTTATAACAAAAAACTCAAAGGTATAATTACTCAAATATACAAGGAGCTAAATCAATTGTACAAAAAAATCAAGCCATCCCCCAATTGATAAATGGGCAAGAGACATGAATAGGCAATTTTCAGGTAAAGAAATCAAAACTATCAATAAGCACATAAGAAAGTGTTCTAAATCTCTAATAATTAGAAAAATGCAAATCAAAACAACTCTGAGGTATCACCTCACACCTAGCAGATTGGCTAAAATGAAAGAAGGGGAGCGTAATGAATGTTGGAGGGGATGTGGCAAAACTGGGATATTAATGCATTGCTGCTAGAGTTGTAAACTGATCCAACCATTCTGGATGGCAATTTGGAACTATGCTCAAAGGGCTTTAAAAGCTGCCTTTTGATCTAGCCATAGCACTGCTTGGTTTATACTCCAAAGAGATCATAAGGAATAAGAAATAAGGAATAAGGGAAAAGACTTGTACAAAAATATGTATAGCCGCGCTCTTTGTGGTGGCAAAAAAATTGGAAAATGAGAGAATGTCCTTCGACTGGGGAATGGCTGAACAAATTGTGGTATCTGCTGGTGATGGAATACTATTGTGCTCAAAGAAATAATGAAATGGAGGAATTCCATGTGAACTGGAATGATCTCCAGGAACTGATGCAGAGTGAAAGGAACAGAGCCAGGAGAACATTGTACACAGAGACTGATACACTGTGGTACAATCGAACATAACGGACTTCTCTACTAGCAGCAATGCAAGAATCCAGAGCAAGGCTGAGGGGCTTATGAGAAAGAAAACAAGCCACATTCAGAGGAAGAACTGTGGGAGGAGAAACACAGAAGAAAAAACAAGTGCTTGAACACATGGGCTGATGGGGATATTATTGGGGATGTAGACACTAAACGATAACTCTAGTCCAACTATCAATAATATGGAATTAGGTCTTAATCAATGATACATGTACAACCCAGTGGAATTGTGCATCGGCTAAGGTAGGTCAGGGGGATTTGGGGGAGAGGGAAAGAACATGAAACATGTAACTATGGGAAAATATTCAAAATTAAAATTAAAAAAGAAATATAAGAAATATATATAGGACACCAATTTATGTCTACACCTACTGATGGCAGTGTGCTAAATGTTACAGATGGACTCTGCTCAGAGTAGTTGTTCAATAAATAGTTATTGTATTAATGAATAAATTGACCTGATTCATCAAAGGCCTTTACAGAGCATTTTGCCCAACTTTCTGATTTTTCTGATGCCAAAATTGAGGCTCAGATTGTAATTGTGATTTTATTCAATTATTCTTAAAGAAGGAATGCAGGCACTGGTGTTGAATTACACATCTGGTCCTACAGGAAGCTCTCATCCCATTTTTCAATCAATCAGTCAAGAAGTATTTATTGAACACCTGGCTGGCTGTAACCTGAAGCCCAAAGGAGGGGTAGGGGTAAAGGAAACCATTGGGGGCTCCTCACCGTCCCCTTGAGGGTAACTACGGCATAATACCCATTGACAATTCCTACTATGAAGGCTCCAGCAAGAGAGGGCAATGCTGTGGACCCTGGCAAGAATATTGCTCTGTCACTTGGGGTCAACCACAGAGAATCTAGAAGAAATTCTGCTCTGCTATTCCAAGTTAACAAAAGCAGATACTCTTTAATTGTTAAGTCACAGAACTGTTGACTCCTGAGGAAAAAAAGGTAAAAAATTCAAGTCCCCATTTGGAAAAGTCCTTAGGATTTTTCTGTATTGCCAAAGAAGACTATTTACACTGAGGAAATAAGACCCCAAGTCTACGGTAGGAAAAGCTGACTCCTCTACCAATCTGTGCCCATTGAAATGTAGGCTACTTTATTGGTGCCCTGGAGGGTGGCATATAAGTAGAGAGTGTCTACACCCAGGAAATTCTGAAATTCAATTTCCTCTTCAGAGAATCATTTAAGAGCCTGCACACCAGCTGGAGAATGCACCCTCAATAATTAGGGGATTGGCAGTAGGCACTGAGAAGTTCTTAAGCAGCAGCTGGAAAAACCCTCCCCCCGAGTTCTTCGTCTTCATGCAAAATGTAACTTTGGGGTAGATCTTTTTATGCACTTTCCTCCAAATAAGAAGTATCCAACGAAACCCTACAAAACCCTCCAAGAAATATACTGGAGATGTTATAAATGCCTATGAAAGCTCCCAAAGCAAATATAAAAATGGAAGGAAGCTTCTGTCATAAAACATGCCCCTTCGTGATCGCTGGTTACTCCTTTCCATGTCCCAAGAAGACCTTGGAATGTTGTTTTATACATGCTAGATGGGAGCTAAGTTTACCTAGGGCTAATTATCTGAAATCCTAGCCCAAAGTTCAATTATGCATTGGAGAATTACCTTAAAACTCAAATCTTTGCTTCCATATATTTCTCATCATTCTAGACACATTTTGGTAATTTGACTATTTTCTCTTTCTTGTTTCTGATAGTTGAATCTTTCTTTTGAACCTAACTTTTATTTGCTTTTTTGGATGAGAATGGTAAAAAGGAAAAAATTACCAATCTGTTCCCTCTATTACTCTAAGGCATAGTTCATCCACATTAAAATAAAAAAGAGTCCATTGACTTCTAGGTGACTCTGTGATTGAGAGCCAGACCTAGAGATGGGAAGCTGTGGGTTCAAATCTGGCCTTAGATAGTTCCCAGCTTTGTCACCCTGGCCAAGTCATGTGATCCACATTGCCTTACCCTTACCACTCTTCTGCCTTGGGATCAATTCACAGTATTGGTAAGGGTTTAAAAAAAAAAAGAGTGGCATGAAGTCAAAGTACAAAAAGGGTCTGTCAAAGACAAAAAAAAAACGTAAGAAGGGTGTCCAAAGAAAGAACAAACCATGAGAAATCTGTATTTCAGCAAATAGGAAGCCATATAGTGGACAAAAGGGTAGATATCTACTCTTAATCAAAAGGAAACCATAAATTTAGTCCGGAGGCTGTGAGGAGGACTAACTTAATGGGGAATAATATGTTTGCATGGTAGACTTAAAATGATAATTGGCACATATACATCTGTATGTCTTTAAATTTGCAAAGTGTTTTATGCATACTGTCTCATCTGATCCTTACAATAAATCTGGTTTCTATTATTATCCCCATTTTACAGATAAGAAAACAGAGGTTAAGAGAGGCTAAGCGATTTTCCCAGGGTCATATAGCTATAAAATTATTAAGGCAAGATTTGAACTCAGGTTTTCCTGATTCTAGGTCCATCACTCTACTCACTAGCCATTTAACTGCCTCATATCTCTTCTATGCAAGCAGTCCAACATAGCTCAAATTAACCCATAGTTAAATTACTAGAAAAGATTTCAGATGCCTTCATCTGGTATACAGGATGTATACCCATAAGCCTTAGTGCAGCATTAGCTAACATCTTGTTAGGAATTTGATTCACAAGTAGCAGTAAGATCCTATAGTAAAAGGCCATGGGTTTCAAAGAAAAATGTTGCCTACTTTGCATTTTTTTTTTGCCTAGGGTTGGTTTTATGTCTCATTTCTGAAGGCAATTTTGAATTTTGGAAGACAATCCATAGAAAGTTATTTTTAATGAACCCACTTGAATATTTCTTAGTTGCTCCTCAATTATTTTATTATTTTATTATGTTTAATGTTAATGAGTCTCTAACACCTTCAGCAAATAATAAAATAATCAGGGTGCCATTAACCTATAGCAAAAATCTTACTGCACTTCAGAAAATCCTGTACTATGCTAAAAGATGACCAAAGTAAGTTGATTACTTCTTAGTAAATGCCAGCCTCTATCTCATCATAATATTTTTAGAAATGCTTATCTTGACTTAGATATTTCCTGCTCCAGTTCTAGTAAAAGTTCAAGGATAGCTTTGGAGACTCTGGAACTCTCCAGACTGTCTCAAGGATAGCAGTGAAGGGGAATGGAAAAGGAGTCCTTCTGTGCCTTGGATGGTACCTGAACTAAAAAAATCCTAGAGTGGGAGTTAAGTTCTGATAAAGGTCTCATGGATTTTATATCTGTTTACTAGATGCCTAAAATGTTTGGGATTAACCAGGACTTCCACAAAGTACTTCAAAATTCCTAATCCCTAAAACTAGCCTCTCAACAAACCCAAGGAAGCTTGGTTATGACATTACAGCTTCTAATCAGAATTGATGGGTTGGTATGAAATAAAGAATTATTAAGGTTCAAGTTATCTAAAGTCACTCTGATCCAGGGTGTAGTTTAATTTGCTAGAATAGAATAACTCCCTCAGCAAATGTCTGGGGGAAACAAATCTATTTTAATCTTTCTCCCATTTATTAGCAGTTTGGAAAAATAATAGATTCTTGTCATTTACACCTGGAAAGATCTTAATTATAAGGTGTTATAAATGAACCAAATTAATTGGACTTGAATTGATTTTGTAACAAAAAAGCTAGTAATTGAAAACTCCTGGAGGGAATGAAGCCAGATGTGACATGGCCTAATTGTTAGAAGGAATGATACTTCCCAGTATGCTTGGGTCCAGAGCACAAGTACTCTTTAGAGGAAAAACAGTAACTTCAGTTCCTATGTAGAACTGAAAAAAGTTTGATTGGAATTGATTGGTTGATGGGGGAAGCAAGACTGGCAAGGAAGGCAGAGAATAAGATTGAGTTAAGAAATGATAAAATGGAAGAGCAGATTTTTGATGTTATATTGGACCCAAATCAGGTTGATGAGGCATCCTGGTCCAGAAAAAGCTGGAGAACTGTGGCTATAAATTGGAAGTTGCTCAGTAAATGCTTACCAGTTCATTTCAGTGGGTCCACACAAGCAATGAGCTAGACACAAATTTAGTCTTCAGTGAGTGAGGTCAAGCCAAACCAGGAATAACCCGAGATTCCTAAGCTTTTTGTGTATACATCACCCCCATGATGAAGTCACAAGGTTTGTTTTCCAAAGGATTCTAAAGGAAGGAAAGAAATGAGATGATATTCAGTTCAGAATATGTGCTCATATATTTTTCTATTCACTTTTGCTTTGATTAAGTGTTTTACTGTTTCAAAGCTATTCTTTGCCTGGGTCTGCTGGTATGATCAGCCTTGAAACTGTTGTGAATAAAATGGGGGTACACTAAAGTTGTGGGGTGTGATCTCCTTGCCTTGCTGAGTGACTGAGAGGTAAAGGTGATCGTGGTGATAAGAGGAATGAAAGGGATGGTTGAGTTTAGGGAGGAATGGATAAGGCGGTATTAGGATAGTAAGGGTATAGGGTAAGGTGTTCAGGAGAGGCAACTGACACAGACTAGACACACAGGATAGAGACAAAGGATATTGGGTTAATAGGCTGAACCCTTCCAGGCTGGAAAGGTACTTTTACAGACACAAGGAATAGGGCCAGACAGAAGTGGTTTGAATCTGACTTGAGGGCTTTCTTGTCAGTTTCTCAAGCCCTCAAAGGAGGAACCACAAAGCTCCTCCCTGTCAGTGAAACTGAAGGGATTCAGGAGGAAGCGTTGAGCAACTACTTCCTCCCAAGATGGATGCCTCCAATTTCCCTCAGAAAATAAAAGAGAATTATTCCTTCCCCTTCACCCTTGCCTAATTCTTCAACACAAAGATTCTCCAGAAGGTTTGATTAGGAACCAAGGGTTTATTAATGTTCAGGGTTGGTCTGGAAGGAGAGAGGGGATTGGGGTTTCTGACAACTGCTAGGGAGAAACTCAAGATGGGGGAGAGTCACAGGAATGGGTTAGACTGAGAGAGAAACTGCTCTCTCAGCCTGGGAAGATTTGGCTGCTTTTAAGGTAGAGGGTATACTAAAGGGATATTTTGAAATCAAGGATGTCCTACTTGCCTATTGGGGAAAACTAAACCCACAAAGTCTTTTCACTAAAAACCCAAAAGCCACCCTGCCCTCCCAGAGCCCTGGGAAAACAGGCAGGGAAATAGGGAAGTAATATGGAGAAGGTCAGGGAGAGGTCCATATAGGTTAGCTAGGTTCAAATTATCCAAAGACAAGGCACAGGCCAAAGCAAACTGAAAGCCAAATAGAGCTCTGGTTGATCCTTCCACTATGCTCAAGCATCAGGGACCAACTGAACTTTCTCTCAGAATTCTAAGGCTTAACAGCCAGAAGTTTTCAGTTGCCCCCCCCTCCAAGAGCAAAAACCTCTCTCTTGCATCTTTTGCATTATAGTCCCTATATCTGAATTAATCTCTTCTTAAATAAAGTTAAACAAATTAAATAAAGTTAAATAAGTTTAAATAAAAACTTAAATAAAGTTAAATAAGCTAACAAATAGCTTATTTGTTGTTGTTTTTAACTAATTGAAAGCAAGCAAGCCAGAGAGATGAGATACCACTTAAAGGTTACCATATTTTGAACCTAAGTCCAAGAGAATTTATAGACTATCACAGTTTTCTAAACAGAAGTCTATGAACTTAAAGAAAAAAAAACTTTTTTGATAATTGTTTTTCTTTTTTTCTTCTTTTCTTTTTTAAAAAACCCTATCTTTTCTGTCTTAGAACCAACATTACATATTGGTTCCAAGGCAGAAAAGTGGTAAAAACTAGGCAATGGGGTCAAGAGACTTGCCCAGGGTCATATAGCTAGGAATTATTTGAGGCCAGATTTAAACCCAGGACCTCCTTTCTCTGGACCTGGCCCTCAATCCACTGAGCCACCTCGCTGCCCCCTGGTAATTGTTTTTCAAACAAGTTATGTGCCTCACAGGAAATCATCCACCTCATGGCGCTAGTGTCCAAACAAACCTAGGAAATGACAGCAAACATCACACCTGTCCTGGGATGCTCCAGGAAATAAAAGCTACAGAATCTCCATTAAAGGGCACCTTTATTTTCAAGCCAAAAGCCATTAGGGTTTTAAATAAAAAACCAAGAAGGGGATAGAGAAGAAACAGAAGCCTGTGTAGCCTAACTACAAATGCTCTCCATCTTTATTTCTACAATCCTGAGAAGAAACCCTAGGGACTTTCATAAACTTGATTTGTGCATTGGCACACCAGGCAGGACAATAAAAACAAGCATAGAGTTACACCCTTTAACTAATTAATCTGGCCAAGTTTCTGCCTTTAGGAAGTGGATATCACCTATGTGTATGCTGTGACACCCAGGAGGAACTTGACTACTAGTAGATGGTCATGCCTAGATGAAGCATCCAACTATGGGGGAAGGGGTGGGGAGGAGAATAAGGGAAAAAATATTTACTTTCTGCTGTCCAGATGCCCAAGAGACATCTGTCCCCAAACATGATCTTATTCATTAACTATAAAGTATTTATTAAGTACCTACTATGTGCCAGATGTTGTGCTAAATTCTAGAAATACAAAGCAAAAAAAGGAAAGATTCTGTAGCTTTTTGGCATCAAGGAGTTTATATTCTATTGGAAAAAAGCATTTGCTATAGAGCAGTGATAGACAAATTTTTTAAAAAGGGGGCCAAAGGAAAGGAAATGCTCATCTGTCAGTCTGTTTCTAAGGCAACTCTTTCGAGGTTTCATTGTATTGTATCCTACTCACTGTATTCGTCAGATTAGGAATAATGTTGCATGGCTGGATAGAACATTTCAGGGGGCCACATCTGGCCTGTGGGCCATAGTTTGCCCATCACTGCTAGAGAGTATGGAAGTTAGGCTACATAGGTTTCTGTTTCTGTGTTTTCCCCTTCTTGGTTCTTCCTTTAAAACTCTAATGGCTTTTGGCTTGAAAATAAAGGTGCCCTTTCATGGGATTCTGTAGATTTAATTTCCTGGAGTAGCTCAGGAGAGGTGTGATGTTTGCTATCATTTCCTAGGTTTGTTTGGACACTGCCAGCCCCATGAGAAGGATGATTTCCTTTCAGGCACATAACTGCCATCATACATCTAGCAGTGCCTAGTTATTGTTATGAAACTTAGTCAAGTAATTAAAACTTAAAGACCTGAGTTTGAATCTTGCCTCTGACACTTGTCAGCTACGTGACCTTGAACGGATCCTTTACTATCTCTGGACCTCAATTTCTCATCTGTAAAATGAGGAGTTTAGATTAGGTGAACTCTAAGGTATCTTCTAGTTTTTTTGTTTTAAAAATTTTTTAATTTAATTTAATTAAAAATTTTGTTGCCATGGTTCCATGATTCTTCTTGTTTCCCTCTATCTTCCCTCTCCTTTCCCAGAGTTGATAAGCGATGTCACTGGCTGATTTTATATTATATTATCACTCAAAGCCTATTTCTATATGATTCATTTTTGTAATAGAGTAATCTTTTAGGTCTTCTAGTTTTAAATCCTTGATCCTATGCACATGGGCAATAAGTAAATATAAAATATACTCAAGGTATGTTGGGAGGAGACTGTAGAAACTAGAAAGATGAAGAAAGTCTGTATGTAGGAGTTGGTACTTGAGGTGACTTTTGAAAGAAGTTGATAAATTTAAGAGACAAAGGCAAGAAGGGAGTAAATGAAGATGGAATGTCATGTGTGAAGAACACCAAATAGGCTACTTAGAAAAAAATTTTATTTTTAAGCACTTATATTTCCTGAGGTATCTCTCCTTTTTCCTCATCCCAGAGATCCAAATAAAAAAGAAGGAAACAATCCATCAAATCCAACCAGAATATTGAAAAATATTGATGCTCTATGAACTGTTGTATATGCATGTTTTCCATCTCTATAAAAAAGGAGAGTCTCATCTAGTCCACTTTGACTGAATGGTCATTGTTCTTCATCCTTTACTTTTGAAGAGGAGTGATGTCTTGACTTGCTCACTCATGAAGTAGATTTAAGTGAGGCAGAGTTGCACAATATCATCATCTTCATTCTTTTTTCCAGGATCATCAGTGTCCAGTGACAAGACAAAAGTCAAAATGACTGACAATGGCCCAGGATGCAGTGCATGACTTTGGTGTCATCAGTGTTTAAACAAGCTTTAAGTACTTCACAGTGCCTACTACAACTGCCTTCATGGCCATTGGAACAAATTATTCTCATCTACATATTCTGTCAAGGGAAGTCTTCACATGCTTGGGGTAGACATCCACCTAACTCACTGATGGGTTAGAGACCTGTCAGGTAC
>NC_058130.1:422673964-422712619 GCF_016433145.1 Gracilinanus agilis
GGGTGGGGGGAGTGCGGGGGGTGAAGGGGAAAGCAGGAGCATGAATCATGTAACCATGTTAAAAATGATTATTAATAAATGTTCAAAAAAAATGAATTGGAAAAAAAAACCTATGGGATATAGCAAAAGCAGTACTCAAGGGAAATTTTATATCTCTGAGTGTCTACAGCAACAAAATTGAGAGGGTGGAGATCAATTAATTGGGCTTACAACTTAAAAAATTAGAAAAAGAACAAATTAAAAATCCCCAGATAAAAACTAAATTGGAAATCCTAAAAATTAAAAGGAGAAAAAATGAGGCCTGAACTTGGAGGGGAGCTATATAGCTATGTGAGTAGAGAGAAGGGACAATGAATGATGCCATAGGGTAGAAATGGAAAGACATCACAACTGTTTTTCTATAGGAGGCGAGAGACAATAAGGGTTGAGAATGACTTCAAGTTTATAAACCTGAGTGGTTGGGAAAGATAGTGGTATCCTCAGTAGAAATAGGAAATGTTCTGTGAGAAAGTGAATGAATTCTATTTAGAACATCTTAAGTTTAAGACGTCCAAAGGATATTTAGTCGGAAATGTCTAATAAGGAATCTGGAACTCAGGAGAGAGATTAAGTCTGGATTGATTGCTCTGGGAGTCATCTGCATAGAAATGATTGATGAACTAATGGAAGCTGATGAACATTTATTCAGCAGCTACTACATACTAGGCATTGGGCTAAATGCTGAATTACAGAAAAAGATAAAAGGCAGTCCCTCTCTCAAGCTCAAGAAGCTCACAAACTAATAGGGCAGACAATATGAAAACAATACAGCTAGGTGGTAGAGGGAATACAATGCCAGGTCTGGAGTCAGGAAGATTCTTCTTTCTGAGTTCAAATCTGGCTTCAGACACTTACTAGCTGTAAAACCCTGGGGAAATTACTTAACAAGTTTCTTCATCTATAAAATTAGCTGGAGAAGGAAAGGGCAAACCACTCTAGTATCTTTACTAAGAAAGCCCCAAATGAGGTCATTAAGAGTCAAGCACCACTGAAGAAAGACTAAACAAAAAAACAACAATGTACAAATAAACTATATATATATATATATGATAAATTAGAGATAAACAACAGAGAAAAGGGACTAAAATTAAGGGGGATTAGGAAAAGCACAATTTCTGCCCTTAAAGAAGTTCACCTAGGGAGAGAATTATATTTTTATCATAATTAGGAAAGCAGCTTAGTATAGTGGGAAAAGCCTTGGCTCTAAAATCAGAGGTTATCATTTGGTCATGTCTACACTTCATGACTCCATTTGGGGTTTTCTTGGCAGAGACATTGGAATGATTTGCCATTTTCTTCTCCAGCTCATTTTATAGATGAGGAAACTGAGGCAAACAGGGTTAAGTGACTTGCCTAGGGTCATATAGCTAGTAAATGTCTGAAGTCACATTTGAACTCAGGTCTTCCTGATTTCAGGCCCAATGCTCTATCCACTTCACAACCTAGCTGGTAGAATTAGATAGGACCTGGGTTCATATCTTGTCTCTCATGATTTCAAACAATTTGATATTGGGTGAGATACTTAAACCATTGGGGTCTCAGTTTCTTCATCTGTAAAATGAAGGGTGGTTGGAATAGATGTCCATACTCTGAGGTTTCTTCCAGCTCTGATCCTGTGACTGACATTGCTCTGATACTCTAAAGTTTATAAAGTACTTTCAATGTTATTTCATTTGGCCCTGACAATGAATAACAATTAACTGTTATTATATATCATTTTATATATTAATAATTGTTTTTGTCCCCAAAGAATAAATACAGAAGAAAAAGACTGACACAAGCTCTTAGCTGCTTCCAAGCCCAATATCCTTTCTACTGGCAGGGTGGGAAGTCTGTGAAGGAAAGCTCTGTTCTAAGCATCTAAACTTCAAGGTGTAAGGGATAAATGGTAAGAGTTTAACAAAAGTGAGTAGAGCAATTTGATAAAACAGTTTAATTTGAGAAGTACAGATAGAAAGTAGAAAGGAGGAAAAAGAGATGATTTTAATACCCTATGACTATACCTAAATTCCTAATACTATGTAAAATTTCTAAAACCCTACTCTGTCTTCAAAGGACAGGAGCACACCAGGCCTACTCTACTCTATCTGTAAACTATTCACTAACTACCTATCTTTCTAATAAATAAACAGCCACCACCCAACAGACATTCATCACCCACAGCCTCCTTAAAAAAGATTTTATCCTCCAACTATTAGTAGTCAAACTGCCAGTCCTCCCCTTGCCTCAGAGATAGACTCCTGCTCCCTCAAGGTCCAGAGGCAAAAGCCCAACTGTCAACTGATTCCTTCCTTATATCTTTTCTTTTTCTCCTAGGTAATGGAATCTTCAGCTCTCTCCTACAGACACCTCTCAGTTTTGCTCTACTTAGAAATCCTGCACTCTTGCCTCTGAAAGAGACAGAGGGAGAGCTTAAGAAAATCCCTTTAACAAAGGTGACCATATAGTTATTATACCAGTGACAAGAGTTCTGAGTTTGTAAAAGTTGATGAATGCCAAACAGAAGCCTTTCAGATGATTTATAACCATTTCAGTCAAACACCTGGCACATGTGTTCAGAAGTCATAAATATTTTAGTCTTTAAAGTTATTCCTGGCAGAGAGGGAAGAGAAGAGCTGGTTGCAAATTATGGTGTTTAACTTTCATGGGGGGCTCAGCTAGACCAGAAGAGCTTCCTGTGTGGGGTACTGGTTTGGAGCCAGAGGCCATAGGTCCAAATAATGGTTCTGCTACTTGCCTGCTACTTAGGCACTCAGAATCTCTGCACCCCTTCCCACTAAACCTTAGCCAGAGTTACTAATAAGTAGTTGCTTTTATCTTTTTAAACTTCCCTTGCTCTTCCTGTCCAGCTGTAGAAATCAGGAATATGCCTGGGTTTACACTTAACTCCCCCATGATCACATCCAGTAAATAAGGAACAACTGTAATGAGATAAATTCATTTTGTCTTGAGTAATAATTTGGAGGGTTAGGATGGGAGAGAAGGAAGGGACTAGGTAGCAATCACTGTCATTGATCTCCAAATTTTTGTTGTGGCTGTTCAGTGATTTTTTGGTCATGTCTGATTCTGTGACCCCATTTGAGGTTTACTTGGCAAAGACACTGAGGTGGTTTATTATTTCTTTCCCCAGCTCATTTTATTTTATTTTATTTTTGATTCAAATATTTTTATTTAATTAATTGATTTAGAATATTTTTCCATGGTTCCATGGTTCATGTTCTTTCTCTCCTCTCCTCGCACCCCCCTCCCATTGCCAATGAGCAGTCCCACTGAGTTTTACATGTGTCATTGATCAAGACCTAGTTCCATTATTAATATTTGCAGTAGAGTTATCATTTAGAGTCTACATCCCCAATCATATCCCCTCGACCCATGTGATCAAGCAGTTGTTTCTCTTCTGTGTTTCTACTCCCACAGTTCTTTCTCTGGATGTGGATAGCGTTCTTTCTCATAGGTCCCTCAGAATTGTCCTGAATTATTGCACTGCTACTAGTAAAAAAGTCTGTTACATTTGATTATGCCATAATGTATCAGTCTCTGTTTACAATGTTCTCCTGATTGGGCTCCTTTTGCTTTGCACCAATCTCTTGGAGAGATTCCAGTTCACATGGAATTCCTCCAGTTCATCATTCCTTTTAGCACAATAGTATTCCATCACCAACAGATACCACAATTTGTTCAACCATTCCCCAATTTAAGGCATCCCCTCATTTTCCAATTTTTTGCCACAACAAAGAGCGTGGCTATAAATATTTTTGTACAAGTCTTTTTCCTTATCTCTTTAAGGCATAAACCCAGCAGTGGTATGGCTGGATCAAAGGGCAGGCAGTCTTTTAAAGTTATCCCCTTTGGGCATAGTTCCAAATTGCCATCCAGAACGGTTGGATCAATTCACAACTCTACCAGCAATGCATTAATGTCCCAATTTTGCTCCATCCCCTCCAACATTTATTATTTTCCTTTGCCCAGCTCATTTTAAAGATGAGGAAACTGAGGCAAACAGGATGAAGTGACTTGTCTAGAGTCACACAGCTATTATGTGTCTGAGGCCAGATTTGAACTCAGGAAGATGAGTCTTCCTGACTCTAGGCCCAACACTCTATCTTTTGTCCTACCTAGCTGCTCCCAAGTTTGTCCCCAAATCAGCTGCCTATAAAAGATGGAAAATAGAATACTACTGTATTTTAAGTCAGAATTTTCTGTAACAAGAGTGTGTTGAAACAATAAGTTTAAAAAGCATCTATTTTTCTCTTTTCCATAACTCTACTGTACCAGTGTTAATATGAAAAATGATAAAGGCTGATATAATAATATAAATTAGTATTTTAATTAAAGCCACGCTGATAGTTATTAGACCACGCGCTTGTAAGCATTCGAAACTGCCGCTCCCATTTTGTCTCCCGTCTCTACCTGAGTCTGCTGGCCAAGAGACCGACCCCTCCTAACCCAGGAGATTATAAACTCTTCCCTGCGTCAAGACGTAGGCCTCCCCACGCCCAAAAACCCGGAAACGGAAACCAGTTGGACCACGTTGGATCACAGGAAATGTAGTTTGATACATTTTCCATGTCCATAGAAATATATACACTTTTAGATGGCATTTCCCAAATTTCACTTTTACACCAGGAGGCCTCTAGATTGCCATCTCTTGATGCCCAAATGAAGTAACTTAAAATACACAATGGAATCCTCACTCCTATTGGTTCACACACACACACACACACACACACACACACACACACACACACACACACACACACACACAGTGTTCTATTCCCTAACCTTCCTTACCTCAGAAGAAATGGCAAACTGCTAGGCATAATAGAAACTGTACACAGTAACTGGAAAAGCTAAATGCAAAGGCTAAAATGTTATTTTAAAATGTAAAGCTCATGATTTAATGAATTTAAGTGTTGCAAAAAAGTATGAAGGGTCCTAACATGGGTTATTGCCTTCAAGACTTCTTTTTTAATGATGAGAATCATATTTGAAATATTTGATTCTATCATTCCTTTCGCTGTAATACCAATTAAATAATCCCTGAGGGGCATTAAGAAAAAGTAACCAGGGTATACTAATGTTAGAGTTCCAAGATCTTACGCTCTGGTTCTACATCCGGAGCAGATATTAAAATACTTCAATGAATATGTCATCTCATCGATCTGGATGTTCCCTCCACTGATGCACATTGTAATCCATTCATGCCTGCCCATCCTCCAACTCTGATCCATATGTTCCCATCAGTTTGCCTCAGTGGGTCCATACAAGGTAGTGAAGGGCTTCCTTGCAGTTATCTGACATCATGAGGGTACCAGCAGGGCCCTCTGGCTGTCCATATGTTACCATACAACCAGCCATTTATTTTGTGAGGAAGAAATAAATAGCTGTTTTACCCCTGATTTACATTGCATATTGAGTATCTTATTTCCTTGTCTGGACATGTGTCAGACATAAGCTTTAAGTGAAATTCTCCCTGGAGAAATTTGGTAGGAGAATAAATAGCCAGAGAGTTCCAGGCTCCCCTAGATCTGAACCCAGTCCATATGTATGGGTGCAGATTTAGGTAAGGGCTCTCTGCTGGGAGAAGAGAATGTCTCAGGTCTGTAATGCCTAGAAGAAGTAATATTGTTACATTACCATGGCAACAAAATAAAACATGATTAACCAATAGACATACAAAGTCCTATGAAGGTTACAAGTTTAGAAAGGATCTTCAGGTTGGGTAAGAGGATAGGGAAGGAGCAGGAACATTTGCAGTCAGAGAGTTTGGGTATTTGAGTTGGGCCTTGAAAAATGAGTGGCATTTCTATAGACTGAGAAAGTAAGAGAACCTCCCACATCTAGGAAACAGCCATAGGAGCAACCGTATCAGACTTAAAAGTATAGAACAAATTCTGAGAGATCATCTGGTCCAGCCTCTTTGTTTTATAGTTGAATAAATTTGGATATGATCATTTGCCCAAGGTCACACAGTCATGTCAGTCCCCTCTCTTTATTAACCCATGAAGCAAAATTCTTTTGTTGTTGTTCACTTAATCGTTTCTGACTCTTTGTGAACCCCATGGACAATGGCACATCAGGACCTTCTATCCTCCAATATCTCCCAAAGTCTGTCCAAGCACATATTTGTTGCTTCTGTGACATTGTCTATCCATCCCATCCTCTGCTTACCCCCTTTCTTTGGCCTTCCATCTTTCCCAATATCAGAGTCTTTTCCAATGAGTCCTGTCTTCTCATTATGAAGCAAAGTATTCAAGCTTCGGCTTCAGTATTTGTCCTTCCAATGAGTAGTATGAATTAATTTCTTTAAGTATTGACTGATTTGATTGCCTTGCTGTCCCATATATTCTCAAAAGTCTTCTGTAGCACCACAATTTGAAGGCTTCAATTCTGTGGCATTCAGCTTTTTTTTTATAATCAAACTATCAAAGCTATAATTACCACTGGAAAAAGCATAACATTGATTATACAGATTTTTGTCAGCAAGGTAAGATCTCTGCTTTTCAGTATGTTGTCTAGATTTACCATGGCTTTCCTTCCAAGAAGCAAAATTCTTTAATATATGCAAATGAGTAACAGTTCCATATGAAAAGCCCCAATTCCCAGGGTTTCCAAATGAAATAAGAAAAAAGGAAGCCATATCGGTTCATTACTTCCATATCTATAAAGCAAACGAATAAGGAAGACTAAAAAAAAGACTTTCAAAGGAAAGCTTGGAAGATAAATTGATATTCTGTCACTCTTTACATTTTGATTTTTTCAAAATTTAGTGCATTCATTCATTAGAGGCAGTTAGGATTGGGTGGAGTGCTGGACCTAGAGTAAGGAAAACCAGAGTTCAAGGTCAGTCTCATATACTTAATAGCTATGGACAAGTCACTTAACTTTTCTGCCTCAGTTTCCCCATCTGTAAAATGGGGATAATAATAGCACCTACCCTCCCAGGAGGATAAAATGAGGTATTTGTAAATATTTTGCAGACTTTAAGATGTAAAGCCAATATGATTCCCTCTTTTGTAGATCACATATATGAGCCAAGCAGGGATCTCTGTTGAAGACCCTGGATATCAATGTTGGCAAAGAGATTCCCTGCCTGAAATCTTCCCCGTTCCTTATCCGCTGGAGCTCTCCCTAGAAAGTACTAGGTGACCTGTACATATCAGGCTTTAAAGCAGCTGGAAAATTCCTTTCTCTGTTTTGATTTACAACATGATGAAGTCTTGGGCTATGGGGTAGGGAAAAGGACAGGTGGAGCCAGAGGAGTTATGGTAAAATCACAGTGACTGCTCATTTCTCTGTCTATGGCCCCCTTTAGTCTCTGAACTTGAGGATTGGGCCCATGCACACCAAAAATGTTTTCCTTCACCTCTTTCCCTAGGCAAAAATGTGAGGGGGTTGGGGAAGGTCCTATGCCCACTTCTTAAGGAGAAACAAGTTTACATTTCCCAACACTCCCTGGGCTCTGCTTTTTCTAGTGAATTGTGAGGCCAGAAGCCAGATATGACTAAGGGTACAAGTTCAGGGGCAGCTACTGAAGAAGCAGTGTGTTTAGGAAGCAGACAGGCCAACAATGAGATCTAAGTCTAGACGATTGAATTCCTGAGATGTTTCACATTTTCCCTTTATTGTTCATCATTTTTCACTACCTGCTTGTCTTGTAATAACCCTAGGAAGCCACACACAACACTGGCACAACCAGATTGCTTTCCAGCTGTGCATCTCAGGATATACTGCAGCCAAAGGAGAGAGAACAACTGAAACTATAATATATTCATTTGCATGAATATGGCACTTTAAAATTTGCAAAGCACTTTATATAGTCTATCTCATTGGATAGTCACAATAACCCTCCAAGGCAGGTACTCTTATTATCATTTCACAGATGAAAGAACTGAAACTTAGAGAGTTTAAGAGCTTTGTCCAAAATCCTACAACTAATAAATATGTCTCGAAATTTGTAGCTAGTTGGATGAATAACTCATTCTCTTGGAAAGCAAGATTAATAAAAAATTCATCTTTATCAGAAATTAAGAAGTGGCCTTGAATATATACAAGAAGCAGAAATCAGGTCAGAGATTTTTTTTTCTCTTCTGTTTGTCTTCCCTCTTTTATCTTCCCCTCTTTCTTTGTATCATCCTTCTCCCATTCTGATTCCTTAAATTTAAGGCTTTCTAAATTCTGTCTTGCTTTTGCATGACATCAGAAAACAAAGCCACAGGATTAATAGTCATCTGTAATGGAAATACATTGCCTTGGCATACAGGATATTCAAAGAAGACTAGTACCTCTGATGTGAGGGCCACGGAGCCCTTTTTTTTCTGGGCTATTTTCTGCTTGCCACTCAATCCTCAACTGTGGCCTCAAGAAGCTGTAGCTTGGCAGATGGACTAAATCAGGTAACTGGCCAGTTTATACCCATCTGTGAATTAGGGGGTGTATAAATGGAGATTTTTAACCTTGGACTGCATCCCCAATAAGTCCCTTAGTATTTCTCAAAATTCCCTTTAATCTCTCCTGCACCTCCACGTTTACGTGGTCACATTATTGTTTTAGAGTTGGCTGTAACTCCTCCCTCTTCCTTTTTGGCTCTGGCAAGCTGGCTGGTTAGAACTTTTTAGTTAGTTTTCTTTGTTTATTATTAATAAAAATGTATCAAATATAATATTTAGTTATTGGATATTAATTTAAAAATCCATAGGGGCTACCTCAAGCATGTGAAAACTTCTCAACAGAATAGGAAGATGTGAACAATTTGTTCCAAAAGGCCATTAAGGCAATGGAAGAAGGCACCATGGAGCTCTTAGAGCTTGACCAGACATTGAAGATGCCACTCCACCTTCAATTCCCTCTTAGAACTTTCATCCTATTGCCTTCCTTCAGTTCCCATAGCCAATGACAGCACTACCTTCTTGAAGAAGTTCAAAACCTGATGATTTGAGAGCCTTTCCCAAGAACATTTCTCCAACCATCTGACCTATTCATCCTGTACATGTTCCCCAATGTTTCTGACATGCCCCCACTACCTTCTTAAGTTCCTGACCCTCTCCTTTACCCTTTCTCAACCCCCCTTTTAACTATTCTCTTAGGTTAACAAGTATGTCCAAAGCACCTAATAGTGCCTGATAAATAGCAGGTGCTCAGTAAATGCTTGAGTGAATGAGGGAATTAATGGATGCCCAAGTTACAATGATCCATAACTAACAGTCTGTCTTATTACCTCCTCTCATCCTTCAGTTCCCAGAATGAACTGCTTACTCTCTGCACTTATTTTGAATCTTCTAGTGAAATTTTTTTCAGCTTGATTTCTATACTTTTGTTCCAAGTAGGTCATACTTAGAAAAAAAAAAAAAACGCCAAAGTTTTGTCCATTGTAAGTCCAGAGAACCTTTAATTTCAAGAAGGCAGTGTAGTATAATGGAAAGACCATTAAAACTATAAAAAGGCCTAGACTTGAATTCTGGCAGGTGGACTTATTAGCTGAGTGGCTGGTCATTTGCCTTTTGAAGGTTTCATCAACCTTTAAATGGATATTAACACTTGTACCCCTTCATGTTAGAAAAGAGTAACTAAACCTGGAATAGGGGAGTGGGATTTGGCTGGTCATACCTGTGAGGAAGAATTGTTGGAACTAGGGATGTTTACTCAAAAAAAGAAGACTTGGCAGGGAAATAAAGCTTATTTTCAAATATTTCAAAAGGGATTAGATTTATTTTGTATAACTGCAGAGGGTAAAAGTAAGAATAAAAATAAGAAGTTTTAGGGAGGCAGAATTTGGCTCAATGCAAAAAAAAAAAAAAAAAAAGAAGGAACTTTCCAACAATTCAAGCTGTTTCATAATGAAATGTGCTGAGTTGTGAGGCTCTGACATTGCTGTTGCCAGGGCATCACTAATGAGTTGCCCTGTTCAAATAGAGAGTAGGTGACCATCTGTTAGCGACATTACATAAAAGGGATTCCTGAATAGGGTGGGAGGTCAGAACTAAAGTCTGTCCAACACTAAAATTTGATTATGGTATGAACTTATAACTCTTGGAAGGCCCTCCCTTCAGGGTGGTCTGAAGGCCTTGGCCAGCTGAATGGAGGTTTTCTCACCTCCTTATCAGCATTTGGCAGTTCAGGCCTTTCAGTTGTTAATAGGGCTCTTTGTCACCTAGACTTGAGGCTGCTAACAGTTCCACTCCAGAGTAGATCCTATTCTACTGTGAGTGAGAGTGGGTGTTAGGATGGGGGAGGAAGGGAAGAGTTGGAAGAAACTGGGAGTGTTAAGACTAAAACTTAACTAGAGAAATACAAGGCTCTCGCCAACCTGAATCCTGTCTTCCCAGAGAGTAGACTGAAGGGTCCTTGGCCTTTGAACAAGAGTATTTCTTATGTCAGTCACAGCTATAGCCTGAGCAAAAGGGTGAATTGGGCTCCAAAGGCTTGTGCTGAAGCTTAAGCAGTAAGATCTAGCAGGGCTTTGCTGCGGGTGTTCAACTCTTCATTCTCAAGAGTATAGGTTCTTTTGAGGGGTTCAATTTTCTTCTTACAGCAACTGCCTTTGCTGCACCTAACCTCATGATTCTCCTCTGGCCTGTGCCATAATGTAGTGTGACCTCTGTGGTTTGCCATCCTTGGAGTCCCTTTGCATGACCACCCCTTTCCCAGCTATCTCCTTTCCCACATCCCTGAAGAAGGCAAGATTTTCTCTCTGAGCACTACCCAGAAGGTTGATCTGTTTTCTCTGTCTGTCTGTCTGTCTGTCTGTCTGTCTGTCTGTCTGTCTGTCTCTCTCTCTCTGTATCCCTGTCTCTCTGTCTCTCTCTTTTTAAATATCACTGCCATACCCCAAACATCCCTAACTATTCTCCCAGAGAGAAAATATTTAAGTTCCAGCTTTGTCAAGGTTACAACAACCACATATCTTGAATATTTTGAGACAATACTGATTACCAGAAATGAAAATAAGTGTTGAATAAAATGTTGCAAAAAAGAATACTATCCTCTATCAGAACATTAGTTTTTATTTTTATGTTACAAAGGTCTGGCCACTGAGGACTCAGTCATGAGAATAGACTCAGGAGATCCATATGGATGGATGTCTGGTAAGTCTGCTTCTGGAGTTCATGATGGCATAGAATAGAGGGACCCATTTAAAACAAACATAGGTATTCTGCTTCCTGTCCAATTACTGTGTAATGAAGAAAAGACTTTCTTTAAAAATAGGTAACTATACCCTTTATTTTAAAATATATATATATTTTTATTGTCATGCAAAACACACTTTCATATTGGTCATTGATATAAGAGCAAAATTATACAGAACCAAACCCCCAAATAAAACTATAAATGCACTGATGTGAAAGATAACTCCACAGTTCTTTCTCTGGAGGTGGATAGCTTTCCCCATCCTAAGTCTTTCAGGATTGTCCCAGATCATTGCATAGCTGAGAAGAGCCAAGTTTTCATAGATAATTATCATCCAATATTGCTGTTACTGTGTACAATGTTCTTCTAGTTCTGCTTATTTTGCTCTGCATCAGTTCTTGCAGATCTTTCCAGCTTTTTCAGAAATCATTCTGTTTATCATTTCTTATAGCATAATAGTATTCCACCACCAACATATACCACAATTTGGTCAGTCATTCCCTAATTGATGGACATTCTTTCATTTCCCAACTCTTTGACACTATAAAAAGAGCTGCTATAAATTTTTTGTAGAAGTAGGGAAAGAGCCTTTTGATTGTCTGTTGAGCCAGGAGTGTTTGCAAAAGGCATTCATGGTCAATTTAATCTCTGAGTTTTCCTGGTTGAGTTAGATGAAGGAGGATGAAATCCTCTGTGCCCAGGTGGGAAGAGAAGAGTTCAACTTTCAACTCACCATCCAGGTTGCCACTATGTTGTGTGCCCCATTTAAATATGGTATGGTATGATTATTTTTCTGCCTCTTTTTCTGTCCATTCTTTCTTGTGACTAGATGATAAAATATTGGAGAGAGAACAAAATGCTGTATAACTTCTGATTTTTGACAGGTTAGAAGAGTCATATGCTATAATAAGCTCAAAATATACATATGGCCAATATATTAAATGTCACACCACAAAAAAAAAAATAGAAGAAAATGAGATCAGGTACTTTTTATAGCAATGGCTAGTGGAAGAATTCTTAGCCAAGCAAGGGATAGAAATAAAATAAAAAACAAAATCAATCATTTCAATTTCACGAAATTGAAAAGCTATTGTATAAACAGAAGGAATTCAACCAGAATAAGAAGGGAAATTGTTGATTAGAGAAAAAAATCTTTGCATAAAATATTTTTGCTAAGGGAACTAATGTAACTATATGAACAAGAGTTGTCCCTCAATGAATTAAAAAAATCAAAGCATCTGAAGAGTTTTGAAAAAAAATTATAAACAACCATACAAAATATTATTCTAAATCAACAATAATGAAATTAGAATCAGAAGAAATCTCAGGATTTAACTTACACTCAGCAAATTGGCAAAGGTGACCAAAAATAGGAATACTCGATATTGAAGAGAAAAGCATTAATATACCACTGGTGTTTATGAATTGGCTCAACCATTCTGTAAAGCAATTTAAAATTGCACAAAAATATCAAGTAGTTAATCAACAAACACTTATTGAGTAGGCATTATGCTAAATACCAGTGATACAAAGATGAGAAATGAAATAATCCCTGTTTTTGATGCACTTAAATTTTACTGAAGAGGCAACATGTACATATATAAGCATAAAGAGAAGTGGATACAGAATAAAATACAAAGCAGTTAAAAACAAGGTACTTGGAGAGGGATCTAGCATCTAGGAATTAGGAAAGACTCCACAAAGAAATCAGCATTTCAATTAAGAATCTAAGAAAGTGACAAAAATGTCTATTTGATTCAGAAATCTGGCTTCTAAGTATATGCCCCAAGAATGTCAAAACCAGAAAGAAAGGTCCTATATACACTAAAATATTAATAGGACCACTCTTTGTGATAGTTTACTGTTCAGTAATTTTTCAATTGTGTCTGACTCTTTGTAATCCTACTTGAGAGTTTGTTGGCAGAGATACTGGAGTGGTTTGTCATTTTTTATTCCAGCTCATATTACAGCTGAGGAAACTGAAGCAAACAGAGTGAAGTGACTTGTGCAGGGTCACACAGCTAGTAAGTGTCTGAGGCTGAATTTGAACTCAGGAGGATAAGTTTACTTAACTCCAGGCCTGGCACTGTATCCACTGTACCACCTAGTTGTATTGACTTAATTGCATACCTGTTGTATCCCCTTATTAGATGTGTCCTTGAACTTTTGTGTTCTTGACCTCTTTGGTAATCCAGTGAAATCTATATATCTCTCCTCTGAATATTTTTTTAAATTGTAGAAGAAAACACTAAATTTCATTTAAAAGTTAGAGAAAATAAAGATGCATTTTCTCCCATCAAAGTTCATAGTCTCCCTGAAATTTAGCCATAGATACTAGCACTATGAGTGAAGGATAAGAGACACTTAACAAAATCCTGTTGAATTGCATTCATTCTATCCTTAGAGCATTAAAGACCTTCCTAATTAGAAGATACAAAATCTTTTTAAATTTAATTTGAAAGATTTCAACTTAACTATATATAAAGGAAAAATCCAGTGAATGAGAACATACATCCTGAATAGGCATTCCAAATGGGCAGCTAATTGGGCTTAGAACTGAACAGAAGGAAAGGTTCAGGCTCAATTTCCTTTGGGAAACTGCATGTCATTTTATATGACTTCAAGCTTCTTCCTGAAACAACCCACCCCCCTTTTTTTTTTTAACAGAGTCATTTTGCCAATGACTCTATTATTGAACATATGATTGAAACCACAGTTTGCTGAGTATCAAAACTATGGATCACCTAAAAGCCAATGGACAGGTGGGTATGGGCACTTTTATATATATTAGTAACAAACAACACACACAAAAAAGCTAGCATAAATGATAGAGATGTATGGATAGAAATGAAAGAGGCATATGGGGGAAAAAAAGAAGTTGAGAGATGAGTGAAAAGAATAACTGCTGGATAGCCCATGTGCAGAATTGTGATCTACTTAATATCAAGATATCTAAAAGAAAGCTCCAGAATGTTGGGTGGGCTTCCTATGGACAATTGAGTCACACAAAGTAGGTGAGGAAGGGCAGTTGGGTACCATTGTTGTAGAGCTCCCCTCCCTTTCCCATGAATAAAATCACAGATATAGCAAAATATTTAATATAGTTCATGTCACATATCCCAAGTGTGATTTCAAAGAAAATAAGAAAGAAAACTAAAATGATATTTCTTTACAGGGAAATAATGGCCTCAGATAAACACTACCTGGAATCACTATACCTGAGTATTAACTGAATAACTTCTTCCTCTTAATTGTCTCCCTTGCACTTTGCCCTACATTGAGTTTTGAGTGGTCCATTTTAGGAAGGACTTCAATAAGCTGAAACATGTGTAGAGGAAGACCAAACAAATGGTAGAGGCATGGAGGACAAGGAGTGCTTCAGGGTGTCTGGCTAAGAGATAAGGAGATGGAGGAAAGAAAAGACAACTGACTTCAGGCTGTCATATGGAAAGGAAATGAGTATTTTATTAAGCATCTACCATGTGCCTGGCAGTGAAATTGGAACTTTACAGTTATCACATTTGACCCTTATAATGACCCTGAGAGGTAGTAGGTGCTATTATAGTCCACATTCCCCCCTAAAAAACCCAATTTATATATTTTTCCAATTACATGTACAGACAATTTTTAATATTTTTTTTGAAGTTTGAGTTCCAAATTCTCTCCTCTCCTGACTTTGAGAAGATAAGCAACTTGATATAGATTACACATGCACAATCATGCAAAACATATTTCTATATTAGCCATGTTGCAAAAGAAAACACAGACTCAAAACAAACAACAAAAATACAGAAAAAAATGTAAAAGCATGCTTCATGAGTGCTATCCACTACCATAGAAGGAACTATTGAAGTTTGAAGGCTGATCAAAGCATACCATCTTCCACTTTATTTCCTTCAGGAATTTTTTCAGGTATATGTGATGTGTTTTCTTTCATGACATGAGGAATACAGAAATACATATTGCATTACAGCACTGGTATAATCTATATCAAACTATTTTACCATGTCAGGATTGGGAGAGGAATAGAATAGAATTTGGATTAGAAAAATGTCAGATCACAATTGTTAAAAATTGTTTCTACATGTAATTGAAAAAATAAAAATGAAAAAATGAAAAAAAGAAAAAGCATGCTTCTATTTTCTTTCAGACTTCATCAGTTCTTTCATTGGAATGTAATAAGTATAGGCTTTAAAAGCATAAAAGCAGATTTTTGCAAGCATATTAGGGAAAGCCTTTGCTGGAAGTCATGGACATTCTGAATGGAATGCGGGGGGAGAGAGGAGAGAGCAAAGCAACAGACATTGCTGTTTTGTGAGGGGTTTGGAGCAGAAGTGCAATCAGCAGTCCCTATTTGACCTGGGATCTTGGAGATTGGTGAAGGTTGTCAAAGCTGAAGATATCATCCTGCAAGTCAACTCTGAGTAGGGAAGAGGCCTGTGTTCTGGTGGACAGTTTGCAGACATCTCTCCCTACCTGGTTACTTTTGGATCATCAGCTGTGGAGGAGTTGGTTCCTGGTATCCTGAACACATCTCTGGATCAGTTGTGAGAACCCAAACCCAAGCCCTCTTCCTCAGGTCCTTAGCCAAGCTGTCAACGTGGCAGAAGCTAGGTTGGCTAAGGAACTTACCCTTTTGACTCCAGTCCTGGGCAGTTAGACATAGTTTCACCTCACTCCCTCTCCTATCCTCTCAAATTGCAATTAAACTGTTTCCCTGTTTTGTTTTCTTCATACCTTAAAGTTCTCATAGTGTATTTGTTATCCTCTATGTTTATCCCAGGCTAGGTGGAGCAGGGTGACAGTTAAGACCTAACTGTCACATCTGTCAACTGCCATTTCCAAACAGCTAAACCCAGTTTCCCTGGCTTGTTAAGTCCCCACCTATTGTCCATTCCTGTCTCCTACTCACCCTTCTGAACCCATATAAATATTTAAGTTAACTTCCCCTGTTTTCCCCACAAGAGGAAGTAGATAGCATTTTTATCATAAGTTCTTTGGAATTGTCTTGGATCACTGTATTGCTGAGAATAACAAAGTTATTTACAATTGATTTGATCAACATTTTACAGTTCAGCAAACTGAAGCACATTTGTCCAGATCACATGGCCAGGAAGTGTCTCAGTTTGGATTTGAACTCAGGTCTTCTTGACTCAACCTATCATCCTACCCACTGAGTCACCACCAGCGCCTGCTTTGTCAAGAGAAATTATATTCCTTCTGGTTGTTCCAAGAAAGCAGAACCCATGAATGATGGGTAAAAAAACAAAAAGAAGTAGATTTTGGCTCCTTCTCTGTCAAATACTCTAACAATCAGTTAGTCAATAAACATTTATTGAGCACCTACTATGAGCTAGGCACTGTACTAAATACTGGGATGGATCTGTGATCTCACAGATTTGGGAATTCCTTTCTGCAATGCAGTACTCATCTACACCTGCCCATTTTCTTTCATTTTTTTAATCTATGCACTCTCATAATTTCACCATAAGGGAGCTCCCTAATGCACTGGAGGTCCCTTCCTTCTTTCATCTTGATGTCTTGAGGCCAATGAAGCACTCCATCTACCTCTCATCTCTCACCCTTGCTATATAATGTCTTGGTGAATATCTTGCATCATTGTTCCTGTCCTTTGAGATTCCTCATTGGTTACAACCTGCTCACATCCACCACAAGCTTCTTCCTTATATCCTGTGTATTATTTATTTTTAGTTCTTCAGAATCTGTTGAATCCCATTTTTCATTTCAACCCAACTGTCACATCCTACGTTTCTACCAGCAACACTGGCAGAATAGTGATATTAAAAAGGTGCATCTTTTCATATAAAATTTGAGGTCATCAAAAGAGCTTTGCAGTTTCCTAAAGGCAATCCAACCTGCTCTAGCTTGCTTTACAATTCTGGGCCAAACTCACTGTCCATCTGAGCTGTTCCCCAACATGCATCCTCATAGAAAGTTTCCATATGTTGTTCATCTAAGTACATACTATAATCTGGGTAATAGACGTTCTTTATTGGCATAGTCTGTCCCCCGTCTTTTCTGTTCTGGTCTAATTCTCTTTCAGGAGACTGCAATGTTCTGGGTCTTGAAGCAGTTAGCACAATCTCATCCACAAACAAAAGAATCTGTGGCAACATAAAGCAATAGATCTTACTTTTTTTTTTTTTTAAACTTTTACCTTCTATCTTAAAATTGATTCTTGCGCAGAAGAACAGTAAAAGCTAGGCAATGGGGGTTAAGTGACTTGGTCAGGGTTGCACAGCTGGGAAGTGTCTGAGGACAGACTTAAATTCAGGATCTTCCATCTCTAGGTCTGATTCTCTACCCTCTTAGCTGTCCCTGAATCTTAACCCTTTTATGTATCATAAGTCCTCTGGCGGACCAGTAAAGCCTAGATATGGATACCTTCTCAAGTATTATTATTATAACATGAAGTAAAATCCAAAGATTTATGAGGGACTCTGCTCATTTTCATTAATTGTCTCCCATGCCTGGAATGCTATTCATTTTTGTCTCTACCTCCTGGCTTCCCTGACTTCCTTCAAGTCTCAGCTAAACTCCTACCTTCTTCAGGAAGCCTTTCTCTTCCCCCTTAATGCTAGTACTTTCTCTCTCAGATTATCTCCAGTTATATAGATATTGATATAGATATAGAGATAGAGATAGAGATAGAGATATGTGTGTGTGTCTGTGTAGTCAATAAAGAATATTTATTGCCCCAACTCTCTCTCTCTGTCTCTGTTTTGTCTCTGTCTGTCTGTCTGTCTCTTTGTTTGTACCTGTGAACTCCATGACTGCAGGGACTTTCTTTCTTTCTTTTTTCTTCTTTTTTTCTTTCTAAGTCCTAGTCCTTAGCACAGACCTGGGCACATAGTAGGTCTTTAATAATGCTTATTGACTTGACAAAGGAAAGAAACAAGCATTTATTAATTAGTTAGTCAATTAATTAATTTATAGCTTACTATGTGCCAGACTCTTTACAAAAGGTGGGAGCAGCTAGGTAGCAGGATAGAGCACCAGGCCTAGGAGTCTAGCCTCAAACATTTTCTAGCTGTGTGACCCTAGGCAAGTCACTTGACTCCAATTGCCTAGCCCTTGCCAGTCTTCTGCCTTAGAATTTATACTAAAACAGAAGATAAAGGTTTAAAAATATATATTACAAAGCTTTACAAATATTACCTTATCTATCCTCACAACAACCCTGGAAGGTAGAAAACCAATTATGTTGAAGTAAAGATGTGTTTTTTTTCTTCATCCAAGTGTGACCCCCTGAAATCTATCCACAGACTCCTTGGAGTTCCTAGGGATGCCAGATGAAGAACCCCTTCATTAGAAGACTTTATCATGCCCAGGGAATGAATCCCTGTTCACCTTGGACTCTGTACTGGATCTCCTCAATCACAATGACAAACACCTTTGGCAAGCACATAGCTCCATGTTTTATGCCTCACCTTTGGCTCTCTCTATAATAAACAACTTCCCAGCTGCCAACAGCATCAATGAGTTACCCAGGCCTAGAAGTTTTCAAACAGTGGCTGGATAACCCCTCATTGTAAATGCTGTAGGAAGGATTTTTATTTAGATAGAGGGTGGGTTAGATGACCTCTGAGGTCCCTTTCAATTCTGAGATTCTGTGATTCTTCTATCAAAGGAGATAGGTGGATACAGTGCCATAGCAGAGTGCTTCTGAATACAAACAATACTGCAGACTAGAAAAATAGCTAAATTCTCTTACCAGAGATTTCTCTGTCTTCTATAGTCTCCGCATGTTGGCCCTCAGTGGCTCATGAGGAAGGATCTCAGAACCCATAAAGAAAACTGGGGATGACAGTAGGACATAAGGAGAAGAAAGGTGAATTGGAGTCCATTTGGGAGGTTTATAGGTTTTAAAATGTAAGGAATGCTGGTTGTAAAAGTTTGATGGCACAGGAAAAAAAATTGCGGCAGTTGTAGTGGATCTGGGTTTAGCATTGTTTTTAGAAGATCTCTAAACATAGGCTCCCCTAAAGATAGGCTTCCAGTGAATTCCTAAGGAGACAAAACTATGCAAGAGCCAAGGAAAAATTTTCTTTGTAAAATCTGTTTCTTCACAAGTTCTTAAGTATTTTTTTCTTTTGCATAGTATTTCCTCTGTAGTTCTAAGTACAAATCATTTATTAATTGAACTCAAGAAAAGGCCTTAAATGTTTTAAACTAGCCAAGTCTATTTTCATTTTCCAAAAGCTGTAGGATGGCCAAATCATCTTTCTTTAAACTCTCTTAAAAAAAAAGGCATTGTAGTATTTTGTTTTTCTGGACTAAGAAGATGCATGAGACCTACCTCCTTTCGTTGCAGGGGTGGGAAACTTTGGGAATGAGTGTATACACTATTAGACACGACTAATATGTTGGTTGATTGCACTGGATGTTTTTTTCTTTAAAATTCTTGTTACAAGGGATTGAATAGGGGAGATGGAGGGTTATATTCAGAAATAAAGGCATCGCTAAAACAAATTTTTAAAAAGAAATATGAGAAATTATTTCCATACCTAAAGTCTTTATGGGGACAAGTCTTATTCCATTTATGAAATCAGAAACTTTGAAAGAATTTTCCTAACCACAGCTTCCATTTTATAGATTTAAATCTCAAATCCGATCAGCGGTACTAAATTCCTGTAGTTGTTTACTCTTGAGAAGCAGTGTGGTATAATGGAGATCACTGTTTTAAGAATCAGAAAGACCTTATCAAACCCTATTTCTGCCATTTGCTATTTGCAAGACTTCAGGCAAATCATGTGGTCTTTCTCAATCTTCAGTTCTAGCACCTGTAAAATGGGAGTAACAGTTCTTGTACTATCAACTTCCTAGGGTTGTTGTTATAAACTAAAGAGGCCATAGAGGCTCTTTGGATCCATAAAGTTCTATATAAACACAAATTATTATTGTTATTATTACTCACTGGGTAATAAATTTATGGAGTTCATTTCCCTTCACAGAAGTTGGGTAATAGAATTAAAGCAGCCCAAATATGCATACTTCCTGACCACCCACAGAATTTACTGTCTCTACCATACATCTTGGCACCTGATCCCCTCCATATTCCTTAGTAGGATAATGCCCTGTGCTGTTGTTATCTCATAATGCCACGTATATAAGTTCTATTGTCCCCTCAACACAATGAATTTAATTCAGTATGATATACTGAATTTTATTTCATTTATTATTACTTATTCATTAATAAATTTATTCATTATTAATTTATTTTTATTTATTGATAACATTTATTAAACATCCACAATGAACAGGGCACTAGTAGAATACAAAGAGGAAGAGATAAGCATAGATATCACTTCCTAACTAGTTTACAAGTTCATCCAACCCAGAAAGCATAATTAAGGCTACCAATAAAATAGCATCTGACCCCCACACTTTACCTCTCGGACTCACCAACATATCCAGCCCCAATCTTTGAGATGTGGTAGCTGTTTGAGCAATCACTGGTAAAGCCTGCATAATTTAAAGGAAATAATTTTATCACAAATCCAAAAATAATGTCTTTCATAAGTATAGCAATTTCAGTGTAAAATGTACTTTAGCATTCATGACCCTTCTCTGATCCTCTTGACAATCTGGTAAAATAGGCAAGGTGGGAATTATTATCCCTATTTTACCAATGAGGAAACTGAGGCTCAGGGAGTTGAAGTGGCTGACTCAAGGTCACACAGGCACTAAGTAACAACCTGGCACCAGGTCTTCTGACTCCAAGGCCACTTGGTCTGCCAGGCGACTTCACAAGACAGGTAGTACATTTACAGAGTCTATTACTCTAATAGGTAGTTCAGGCTATAAATATAAAAAAGGTTTAAGAAGGGTTTAGTGAACTTCATGGATGGCTGCTTCATAATGTATTAACTCCCATCTGTTTTGGCAGACTAAGCTCCTTCCGATCAAAAAAGCCTCTGCTGGCAGCAGTAACTGCTGCTTTAAGGGGGAGAGAAAGATAGGCAAGGAGGTGAAGAATATGTAGGGAAAACATTTTCCTTGTTTTCTCCCTCAAAATATGTGTGTGCGCGCGGGGAGGGGAGGGAGACAGAAGAGTTGGGGAAAGGAGCTGAAGGAGGATAAGCCAGAGTTCTGACTGGAAGCACAACAACAGGCAATTATAGGGCTCCCAAATACTTGACTCCTTTATATCCCAAGGCTACAAAGCAGGAGGAACCACACAAGGTGTCCAGGGAAGGTCTGAATGTGGGTCTTGGTGATTGGCTGGGGGCGTTTTTTTTTTTTTTTTTTTTTACTGCTGAAAGGAGACTTATGCCTTGCAAAGAGAGGATTAACTTGAACAAAGGTCATGTGGTTCTCTCGGTAAAAGCGATGCTTAGCCTCCCTTTTAAGTGAGTATTTGTACAGTGAAGAGTTTTTTTTAGGTCTGCCTGGGGGAAGGGGGGCAAGGGGTGGGGAGGGGCTTTAGACAATGGAGGAGTCTAAACCCTGCAAATGGGATGTTATGTTTTTAAATTCAGAAAGATAACTAAAATCCTAGTCCAACTTTTCCAAGAAAGGGACAAAGACTTTTAGAAAGTGAGACAAAATGAAAAAGGCTACCTTTCACCTTCAAGGAAGTAACTGTGGAAAAATGTACCTGGTATGGGCTTTAGGTCAGTAGGATCATAGAGCTAGACTTGAAAAGAACCTCAGAGACCATCCAGTTCAGCGCCCTGTTCCATTTTTTATAAAACTGACCAGGAATTAAGCCAATGGGCGACTTGTTTATGGTCACACAGGCAAGTATCAGAGGCAGGATTTGAGACCTAATCCTCTGATTCAAGAGTCATGCTCTTTCTACTATGCCACACACAATAATGTGTGTACACTTATTAGTGTACACACATCATTTCAATAGCTCATTTTACAGAGGCAGAAACTGAGGCAAACGGGATCATACAGCTAGTGTCTGAGGCAAGATTTGAACTCAGATCTTCCTGACATCACTCCTGAAGTTCTATCAGCAATCCTGGTAGGTGGCATAGTCGATAGAGTACTGGAGTTAGGAGGACTCCTCTTCCTGAATTCAAATCTGACCTCTCATTCATTAGCTGTGTGACCCTGGGCAAGTTGTTTAACTCTGTTTGCCTCAGTTTCCTCATCTGCAAAATGAGCAGGAGAAGGAAATAACAAAGCACTTTAGTATCTTTGCCAAGTAAACCTCAAATGGGGTCATGAAGAGTCAGACATGACCGAAAAATGACTGAACAGCAACAATAAAAATTTGGGGATCAAGGCAATGATTGCTACCTAGCCCCTTCCTTCCCTCCCATCCTACCCCTCCTAATAATTACCCAAGACAGAATGAAAGAAATAGGCAAGCCATTCTAGCATATTTGCCAAGAAAACCCTAAATGGAGTCATGAAGAGTTGTATGCCACTGAACAACTCACCAACAGGTATGAGGTCTTTGGTTACCCTCAACCTGGTTTAGCCAGTGTGTTGAGACAGTTTTGTCTGGTAAATTCAGGGAGGACTAGCACCTCTGGTGTGAAGGCTTGCCAAGCCCTTTTCAAGGTGGCTCATCCACAGGTCCACCTGTCACCATGCTCTTGCATGGCTCAAGATAGCCTGGAGATACATACATGCATATATGCATACATATGTGTGTGAAGAGATAGATAAGCATAGATTTATATATGGAATATAGATGTTGTATATAGATATAGGCATATAGACCTGGATATAAAGATATATACATCCAGAACTGTGATAATTAGATTAAGTCTACACTGCCCATCTTTAGATTTAATCACCAAAGGTGAGAGCACCTTCCAGTTCTGGGAGGTCTTAACCCACATGTGCTAGAGTGAGTAACGAATCAGAATCAACTTTCTCATAGAAAGCGTCTATTGTGATTGGACACGCAGGCTAGGGGAAGTCACTGGAAGTGATGCATAAGTGACCCCTTTAAAAGAGGGAGTTGAGTGAGTGAAGTTTCTTCTGTTTTGGTGAAGGGGACCTGAGGGAGTTTTGCTGGTTCGTGACAGAGACTGTTCCACGTGGTGAGTTTAAAGACTGAATCTTCCTGAACTTCTATTAAGAAACTTCCTTTTATAGACTCTGTGAATGAAGTTTGCTCCATTCACCTCCTAACCCTCTGCTGAAGATTAAGATCTACCTGGACTAATCAGTGGGATAGATTCTTATTTCCATACTTCCTCGCTCTCTTCTCATGTAAATAAATTTCCATAAAAGTCAATTTTGATTTGTGATTATTCTTAATTGAGGACTGATAATAGTTCAATCATCTGGCAACCATCTTTAATATATTGAACCCATAAAACCCCTATTTCCCCCTTACAGAACGATATACTAAATGGATATTCAGGAAGATACAATCAGGGAGTCCAGCAGGATCAAACTAAATTCACATAAAATCAATCCATATGTATTTATTAAGTACCTACTAAGTTCCAGGTATTATGCTAAGCCCTAGGGAAACAAATACAATTAATAAAACAATCTCTGTTCACACAGAACTAGCTTAAAGGAGAAAAGACACTGTGCTGCATTATTAAAAGTATAAATGTAATTGTAATTGAAAGCATAGTCTATAATTATTGGAATTATAGATAGCATTATTAGGAAAATACATATGTGTATGTATTATGTCTAGATATACATATGTGTATGTATATATACATATAGAGAAAGAGAAAGGAAGGAGAAAAACAGAGAAGAGAAAGGAAACAGAGACAGAGAAAGACAGGTAAGCAGTCTGGGAGAACTCTAATATAGGAAGCTTTCTTCATTTTCGTTTTAGGATCCCATCTGAGAGCCGGAGAAGACTATGGATTCCTCCTCAGAAAAATGTTTTTAAATTCATAAAATAAAATACATAAGATAACAAAAGATATCAATCATATTATAATATGGTAATCAAAATATTTTTTTTAATTTTTTTTAAACCCTTAACCTTGGTGCATTGTCTCATAGGTGGAAGAGTGGTAAGGGTGGGCAATGGGGGTCAAGTGACTTGCCCAGGGTCACACAGCTGGGAAGTGGCTGAGGCCGGATTTGAACCTAGGACCTCCTGTCTCTAGGCCTGACTCTCAATCCACTGAGCTACCCAGCTGCCCCTCAAAATATTTTTTAAACCACACAGATCCCAGACTAAGAACCCCTGCTCCAATGGCACACATGAGCCAAATTCATTTTAAGGAATTTTTCTTTCTCTTGGCTCATAACCTTCACTCAGAAAAACAAGAACAACATTTGTATTCCCTTAACCAACCCTCCCTGGAACTGAGACTGATTTCCCACTTCCAAAGCTGTGGCTCCAATACTACAGAATAAAGATTTGTTTTAAAAGGAGAGAAACAAAATCCTTAGTTGAGAAATCTTTTATCTCAAAGATATTGTGCATTTTGAAATGCACTAACCCTGGGAGATGTCTCCCAGGGCTCCCTACTACAACTTCCTCAGACACCTCCCATTTCCTTTGTGGGAGGTGTCTGAGGAAGATATAAGAGAAGGGAGAGCAGGGTGCTTTTGGTGCCTTTTTGGAGGAAGAGCCTTGGTCCTGATATAGCTGTTGGAGATCTACTTGCTAGCCTCTGTAGACCTTTTTCTTTCCCTAAACTAAATAAACCCAGCTATTCTATACCATAGTTTCCTGATCTTTATTGAGCCCTGAAGGGCTTGGGTCAATTTCCCCCTCTGGGCTTCTGGCTACCCTAGCCAGGCTACCTCCCAATTCCTATTCCCTTTCCGCTTCCTATTCCCTTCTCTTCTCCCATCCATCCTTCCTCCTACTACCCACATCACTATATATATATATATATATTCAGAGTTTGAGTTCTCAGTTTGAGATTTCTCTGTTAATAGTCTTCTCTGGTCGAATGTAATGAACTTTTCTACTAGCAGCAATGCAATGATTTAGGACAATTCTGAGGGACTTATGAGCAAGAATGTTGTCCACATCCAAAGAAAGAACTGTGGGAGTAGAAAAACAGAAGAAAAACATATGATTGATCACATGGTTCAATGGGGATATGATTGGGGATGTTGACTCTAAACCAGTGATGGGCAAACTATGGCCCTTGGGCCAGATGTGGCCCCCTGAACTGTTCTATCCAGCTTCAAGACATTATTCTTAATCTGACGAATACAATGAGTAGGATACAATACAATGAAACTTCGAAAGAGTTGCCTTAGAAACAGACTGACAGATGAACATTTCCTTTCCTTTGGTCCCCTCTTTAAAAAGTTTGCCCATCACTGCTCTAAACCATCTCCCTAGTGCAAATATCAATAATATGGAAATAGGTCTTGATACTTGTAAAACCCACTTGAATTGCTCATTGGCTATGGGAGCGGGGTGGCAGGAGAAGAGGAAAAGAACATGAATCATGGAACCATGAAAAATATTCTAAATTAATCAATTCAATTTAAAAATTCAAAAAAGAAAGAAAGAAAAAATATAGTCTTGTCTGGGACCACAGCTTCTGCTACTTAAACGAGAAGAGGTAACAGTGGTGATTCCTCTCTTCTCCTCCCCTTCCCTCCTTTCCCCTCTCTTCTCTTCTCTTCTTTACTATGCACAATCCTTAACTTTATTGTCTCTGGTTTCCTCAAAAAGAAGTAAAAGAGAAAAGTAAATTCAATATGTCTATTTTTGCATATACACACCATTCTGAACAATTCCTTAATCACATTTCTGAAATCCAGGATGTATCTAAGGCCCCTGACTTTGGAGAGAAGACCCTGGCACAGTAAACTAGGTTTCATCAGGTGGTGGGAGCAGAGGAGAACATAGGTTGTTGATGTTCTAGACTGTGAATTAGGCTCTAATGAGCCCAGACCCTTGTCTCACCATTAGCCAGTTTCTTGGCTTTAAAAAGAAAAAAAGAATGGATTAGGCTTACCTGTAGAGAAGATCCTATAGAAGAATAGTCTTAGCAGTCTGGTTAAGGTTATAACAATTGATATTTATGATTTTTTTAAGGTTCGTAAATCAGTTTATATATATTATCTCATCTAAACAGTAAACAACTCTTTAAGGAAAGGTATCAATCAATGTCTCAGGCACTGTGCTAAGAAACTACTGAGCATGCAAAAAAGAGGCAAAGGAGAGTTCCTGCCCTCAAGAACCTTATAATTAAGTGGGGAAGGCAACATGCAAACAAATATAAGCAAAGCAAACTACATATAGGATAAATAGGAAATAATTAACAGAAGAAAGACCCTAGAATTAAGAGGAGCTTGGGGAGGCTTCCCTTAGAAGAAGGAATTTTAGGAAGAATTGAAGGTAGCCAGGGAAGCCAATAAGGAGAGATGAGGGAAGAGTATTCCAGGGAGGGAAAGCCAGAGAAAATGTCTGCAGATAGTGATGAGAGTCTTGTTTGTGGAAAGCCCAGAGTTAAGTGTCACTAGATTGAAGATATATGATGGAGAAAAAAGTATACAAGAGGACTGAAAAGGTACGTGGGGGCTAAGTTATGAAAGGCTCTAGATGGGAAATGGAATATTTTGTATTGGTTCTGGAGGCAATAGGGAGTCACTAGAGTTTCTCAAGTAGGAGGGTGACATAATTTGGAAAATCACTGTGGGAGCTGAATGGAGATTGGAATCGAAAGAGACCTGACATCCATCAGCAGATTATTGTAATAGTTCAGCAATAGTTCAGCTGTGGACTGTGAGGACCTGGTTCAGACTATTTATGTTACAACTAAATACAGGTTTAAGACTGGAACCTAGTTCTCTTCCAACTCAAATCGTAGTGTTGTTTCCAATATATCAAGCTGTGTCCCAGAATTGTATAAAAGCTCTAACATTCCTGTCTTTACTTGTCTAAAATGTTTTGAACTACCTCACCTAACAAGTATTTTCTATTAAAGGCAAGAAAATCTACTTCTGCCCTGGTTTCCTATGGGTTCCCACCTAGACAAAGTCAAGAATAATGTCTAATATTTATACCCATCACAATACTTCTTACTGTTCAGTCCATGATAGCTTCAGTGTGAAGAAAAAACATATACTATAAGAGAGTCTATGTCTTTGGATGATGAGTTACCTGCTCAGAAATCCATATATTTAGGACATAAGGGTTTTTAATTGATAACCACAATGAAATGAAATCATTCACAATAATGAATTTTCAATAGGAAGCCAAAAGAATTGCAAGAAAATGTTTAACCAACTTTATTCATAAAAAATTCATAATTACACGTTATTACTGGTTATTCATCAGTTCTGATCAAATTAACGAGAGCTTTGTTATTTAACTGACCAAGACATTTTAAAGAACCATAGAGAAAATTTAGTCAATCATATCTTGGTTTAGTCTATAGGTCAACAACACTGGGGATAGTTGTAAGCATTAGCTGTAGAAATATAAGGAAAAATAATATAACATCAAATAGTGCAGCACTCTCAGATATTGTTCAGAATTTAACCATAGAGCCAAAAATGTCAGATGAATAAATCTACTTGTTTATGTGTGCTAAAAAATACTTTACTCAATATCAGAGGCAGGCTGAGTCTCAAAATCATGCATATTTAGTTTCATATACCAATTTTTGCATGCAAAAAATCTAGTATGGTTTGGCCAGCAGGATAACTTGTGCTTGAGATAACTAAGAACTCTGGATACAATAAAGCCATGCTGTCAGCATTTCTAAAACCTGTAGTAAAGTTATGAATTTAAAGGGCTCAGAGACTTATTTTTAGCAGCTTGGTTAATTATAAGGCCGTCTGCCATAGGATTGGCCCTGGTCCTGGATAATTTATTTTCTACTAAGGAAGCAAGGTAAAAAATGCCAGGGCACCCACTCATAGACCTAGCGCAGCAGGTGATGGAACTTGAACTCTAGATAGTAGTCACCAAACTTTGTCCAGGGTCTATAGTGGCTCAACAGAAAGACACCCAATCATTTCAGATATTCTGGGACAGTCTTGGTTTCAAGAAAAATGATACATTTTTACTTCTTTAAAATATTCTATTGCTAGCTATTGTTATTTCATTTTGATTTATGAATTTCCCTACCCCTCGTTGTCCCAGTAAACCATCTCTTAAAACAATGAAGAAAGATGAAAGAAAAAAAAGTAGTACAGTAAAACTACCCAACAGAACAACTGAGTCTGACAATATATGCAATCTTTTTCTTCCTCTGGGGGAAAAAAAGAAGTGAAGGAATTTCATTTTCTTATCTCTTTTCCAGGGTCATACTTGGTTATATTAATTGCACAATATTATGTTTTAGGGGGTTTTGCTCTTTTCATTTACATGGTTGTAATTGTGTCTAGGATTTTCCTGGTTTTTCTGCAGTATCAGTTCATATCAATCTGTTCATTTTTCTCTGAATTTTTCATATTTATATATCTTAACAGCAAAGTAATATTCCATTATACATATGGACCACAATTTCTTGCACTGTTTTCTAGTTAAGGGATATCTACAATATTTTAATTGCAGTTCTTTGCTACCACAAAAGGGGCATCTTCGTGGCATCATGATGCAGAATGCTAAGCCTGGAAGAACTTTGTGAACTGTGTGAACCCCGGGCAAGTTACTTAACCTTCTTGCTTTAGTTTCCTCATCTATAAAATGAACTGGAGAAGAAAATGACAAACCATTACAGTACCTCTGTCAAGAAACTCCCAAAGAGGGTCCTGAAGACTCAGACACAATTGAAAAATGACTGAACAATAAGCTATCACAAAGAGTGTTGTTATTAATATTTTAGTTTACAGAGTACCTTTCTTTCTATCTCTGATGTCCTTGGTGACACATTCCTAAAAGCAGGATTTCTGAACTAAATTGTATGGACATTTTAGTCACTTAATTTGCCCACTCAGTAGAATACTAATCAAATTACCCACAAATTATTTCCTAGAACTAGAAAAATAATACTAAAATCTATCTGGAAGAACAAAGGTCAAGAATATCAAGGGAATTAATGGGGAAAACATGAAGGAAGGAGTCTTAGCCATAACAGATCTCAAACTATACTATAAATGATAATCCTCGAAACAATCTTGTACTAAGAGAACATTATACACAGTAACTGCAATATTGTAGAATGATCAAATGTGATAGACTTTACTACTAACAGCAATACATCCAAGACAATAGGGACTTCTGAAAAAGAATGCTATCCACCTCCAGAGAAAGCACTATTGGAGTATAAATGCTGATGAAAACAGATGATTCATCACTTATTTATTTGGGTATACATTTTGGGGTTTTGGTTTTATAAGATTATTCATTTATAAAAATGAATAATATGGAAATATTTTTTGTGTGATAATACACATATAAACCAGATTGAATTGCTTGTCAGCTCTGAGAGGGGGAAGGGAAGAAGGGAAGAAGACAATATGGATCATATAATTTTGGAAAACATATATGAAAATTTGTTATTTAAAAAAATCTTGTACTGGCTAAGAAATAGAGTAGTGGGTTGATGGAATGGATTAGGAAATTAACAAACAGTAGTTAATGACCCTAGTAACCTAGTGTTCAATAAATAAAAAGAATCAAGCTGTTGGGGGAAGAACTCACTTTTGACAAAAACTGGAAAACAACATGGCAGAAAACTAGGCATAGATATCTCACACCTTACACCAAGACAAAGTCAAAATGGATACTTGATCTAGGAATAAAGGGGGAATACTATGAATTAAGGGAACACAAAAAAGTTTACCTATTAGATTTAAAGATAAGGGAAGAATTTAAGACCAAACAAGACAAAGAACATTAAGAAAAATGAAATGGACAATTTTGTTTACATTAAATTAAAAAGTTTCTATACAAAGAAAATCAATGTAAAAAAAGATTTAGAAGGGAAACAATAAATTGGGAAAAATTTTCATAGCATGTGTCTTTGACAAAGGCCTCATTTCTTATATATATAGAAAGTATTCCCCAGTTGATAAACGGTCAAAGAATATAAACAGGCAGTTCCAGAGGAAGAAATTAAAGCTATCTATAGTCATATGAGCAAATGCTCCAAATCATTATTGATTAGAGTAATGCAAATTAAAACAAGTCTTAGCTCCTACCTCACACCTGTCACAGTAATATGACCAAAAAGGAAAATGATAAATATTGGAAGGGATATGGGAAAATTGGTATACTAATGCACTGATGGTGGAATTATGAACTGATATAACCATTCTGGAGAGCTAAATGGCACTATGGCCAACTAATATAAAACTATGCATACCCAGCAACAGCAGTACTAGGTCTGTGTCCCAAAAAGATACAAGGGAAAAGTAGTGGCAAGACAGGAATATTTTGTTTTGGAAGGTCTCAGAGACAGAAAGTGGAGGAACAAGGGAATAATAGATTGATATACCCTTTCTAGGAGAAATGACAAGGTTGGTTGTAACTCAAGAGCAAGAAAGGTTCAAGAGATGGGGAGTAGAGAGTACACCTTGTGGAACCTGGTGAGAAGATGACCGCATAGTAAAATGAAGTGATGGTTGTGAAGTGGGAACCTGAGTGATCTGAATGATAGTGGTGTCCTCAAGAGAAATAGTGAGGTTTAGAGGAGGGGTAGGGTTTAGAGAGGAAGGTGAGCTCTGTTTTGGATGTGTTGAGTTTGAAATGTGAATAGGACCTCTAGGTGATTTTTGGAATGTAGTTAGATATTCAGAGCTGAGCTTAATAAATGTTTGCTAACTTCATTTGACTTGAATGTTTGCCAAAGGCTTATATTGTGCTTAGAATCCTACTGTTATCTCATCCCCACCCTGAGAAGTTAGGGGTGAGGAGAGAGAGAGAGAGAGAGAGAGAGAGAGAGAGAGAGAGAGAGAGAGAGATGGTAAAAGAAAATGATGGGTGATGAAACTGTGAAATTTCATTGTTATTGGGAGAGAAATAAGAAAACGCAGGGGTCCAGTGGATAGAGTGTTGGGTCTAGACTCAGGAAGTCTTATCTCCCTGAGTTCAAATCTAGCCTCAGATACTTCCTAGCTCTGTGATCCTGGGCAGATCACTTAACCTTGTTTTTCTCAGTTTCCTCATCTACACAATGAGCTGGAGAAGGAAATGACAACTCGCTCTATTATCTTTGCCAGGAAAACCCCAAATAGGGTTGTGAAGATTCAGATTGACTGAAAAATGACTGAACAATGCCTATGCATATGAGTACATACCACTGCAGATTGACAAGTTCTAGTTTGAGAGAGCTGCCTTTAGCATTGAGAGGTTAAATGAATCATCCAAGGTGAGACAGCCAATAAATGTTAAGAGACAGAACTAAAATGTAGATCTCCCTTCTGTGACCTGCTCTCCACCCATTAGGCTACAATGTCTCTCTTATAGGAAAATGATAATTAAAGAAAAAGGGATGGGTTCCTAAATATTTATATTTAAAAGGGAAAAAAAGGTAGCTATTTTGTTTCTGGTCAGGTTTGAAGAGCTATCTATTTAAAACTGACCATAAGCAGCAAGTTTCAGATAAAATGATCACACGTGGCTACATATGAAGCAGCAAGAGAGAACATTAGGTAGATCATTGGGAAGATTTTAAGTATTGTAGGACCATAATCTGAGTTTTTTTTATTTTAAATTTTATTTTTATTGTTATGCAAAACATACTTCCATATTGGTCATTGTTGTAAGAGCACCTCATATAACCAACCCCCCAAAATAAAACCATAAGGTAAATGACATTCACCATCAATAAGTCTTTCAGGATTGTCCCAAATCATTGCATTGCTGAGAGTCATGAGCTTAGATTTAAAACAAAAACATCCCAGCAATTCTAAAGGCCTCCTAGGCTTCTTTCAGAAGAAGTAAGGTCATAGCCTTTGTCCTTAATCTTAAATTATTTAATATCCATTTTGCTATTGTTATATTCATAATCGGGGAAGTGATGGATGCTACCTTGAATGACAGGGATGGCAATTGGAAGACTTGGAATGTTCCTAGGTGCCGTGAGCCAGGGACAAACGTGGGTTGGCCCCACCATATAAATCCCCCTGACAGCCACTTTGAGGGGAGTCTCTCTAGAAGTCTTTGGACAGGAGTCTCTGGACTGGGAAATCACTGAGTGGGTGGTGAAGGGTGGCAGGGAGGTCTATGAAGAAGAGGGCAGGAATATCTCTGAAGCTATTTCCTGATAAACTGTGAGAGCTAGTGCATCACCAACACTGGTAGTGGGAAAGCTAAGAGAATAAGATCATCAATAGCTTCCCTATTCTCTGGCTTGGCTGTAGCCAGCTCTGGCCAGAGGTAGTGGGAGGGAGCAAATCTCTAGCTTCCACCTGATCAATAGCCTCCATTCCTAATTGTCAACTAGTTAATAGATAATAGATCAATAGGGTCTCCAATCCCCAATCCTTGTCCTGGTTATCCTTTCCCTGGTTACAGATAAAGAGCGTTCAACAACAAGTAGCTTCCTGAGTGGTCTTTATATCATGACCCTTGGGAATGGAGTCAAACACAGTCAGATCCTAAACATTGTCCAAGGCAAATCAATAGCCCAATATTAATCTATCTAACCCAGGTTGGACCTGGATAGGTTACCCATCTATCTAACCTCTTGAGGTCTTGGGCAACTGTTAGAGAGAAAGGGATAAATTACAGCGCAGTCAAGGGTAATCAGAGTTGTGTTCTTCCATCATCTGCAGCTGAGGAGAGTACAAGTAAATACATCAACATCATTGTACATCTATACATCTCCCTTGGACCTTTTAATTTATAACACTATACAGCTGATGCCTTCTGCCTAGAGAGAGTTCAGTTGTTTCAGTCTTGCCCAAGTTTGTCATTTCCTCCTCCATTCATTTTACAAATGAGGAAACTGTAATATAGGATTATTAACAATGCCATGTTGAGCTTGGGGCTGTAAAAGTGAAATTTGGGAAATGTATCAAACTACATTTCCCGTGGTCCAACGGGTTTCCGTTTCCGGTCTTTGGGGGCATGGGGAGGTCTACATTGATGCAGGAAGAGCTTAAATCTCCTGGGTTAGGAGGGAGTGGTCTCTTTTGCCAGTAGGCTCGCTCTCTTTGGCGAGTAGGCGCTTCTGGAGGCGGCAGGTTTGAATGCTTACAAGCGCGTGGTCTAATGATTTTATCTATCAGCATGGCTTTAATTAAAATAATAATATATATATATATTTATACCAGCCTTTATCATTTTTAATATTTATAGGGCAGCCTGTCAGTTGCCCTGGTTGGAATGTTGACCATGGCATGAGCCACAGGGCAAACACCAACTGCCAGTTGGGCCAAGGGTATATAAAGCCCTGGAGACCCAGGGCTAGGTTCTGTTCTTTCCTGACTTCTCTCCTGACCTCTCTCTTACCCCATACCCCCTGGGACCCCTGGGTGGTGGGACTGGGAATGTGGGTAGTTGTAGGCCTAGGACAGGGTTAAACCAATTCTACAGAACAACTTATCAATACTATTAGCACTACTGGCAAACCTTTAGCCAAAGATCAACTTTATTTATCATCCAGAGACCGCCTCACTCTGACCCAGGGCTGCCTGCCCTGGGTCAGCAGAAGAGTATCCAGACAAGACCTATTAACAACCTGAGTCAGGTAAAACCTTTCACCCTTAGTTCGCAATATTTCCTAACCCTCTTTCCACTGCCTTATTCCCATTACTCCTGTTATCAATAAACTCCTTAGCCTTAACCTCAGAACTCTGTGGTTATTTGCTTACCATCTAAGGCCAAGCAGGGACTGGCAACAGGAAGGGATTCTGAGCAGTTTCAGCAGGAATAAACTCCATTGCTGAAGGGCAGGAATTTCGACATTCACTTCCTGTCAGCCTACAATACACCAATTGGAGGCTACTTCCTCAGCAGGAAAGGGGCTGAAAGCTGACATCTTAAAGGAGTCTGGTGTCCAGCAGTGAGAGTTACACTTGACACTCAGTTAACCTGGGTTGGATCCTTGATACATTTATAACTAGTTTCAAGCTTAGCCCGGGTACAGCTCATTCCATCCTTTTACAACTAGCACCTTCCTCCTTCTAGTGTTTTACTAGCTTAAGGACCTTTGATCCATTCATTACAAAACGAAGGCAAATAGGGTTGAGTGACTTGCCCAGGGTCACACAGCTAGGTCATGTCTGAGGCTGAATCTGAACTCAGGTTTCTCTGACCCTGGGCTCAGTGGTCTACCCAGTGTGCCACCTAGCTGCCCCTACTGCCCAGAAATAACTGCATTAAAACAACAACAACAACTCTTACCTTCTTTCTTAGAACCAATAAGCAGAAGAATGGTAAGGGCTAGGCAATGGAGGTTAAGTGACTTGCCCAGGGACACACAGTTAAGAAGTGTCTGAGGTCACATTTGAACCCAGGACTTCCCATCTCTGCGCCTGGCTCTCAATCCACTGAACCACCCAGCTGTCCCCATAACTGCATTTTATTGGAAAATTTGGTAGATAAAGTTTTTGGCTTTAGCACTTTGTATAAACAAAATTATATTCCTAAATACTTGTCTCCTAGTGGTGTTTGTTCTTGTTCAATAAACAGCTTCCTGCTACTAATTTTATCAGCTATAACCAGTGCAACCAGGTTCAACTCTAGGCAAAAATGGAAAGAAGGTCTTCAGTGCCCTACCTACTTCCTTTCAGTGCCCTACCCATTTCCCTTCAGTACTCTATCTTCTCCCCATTCTGTGTGTCTACCTTCCCATTACTTCCTTGCTGCTCATTACTCCCGTTTTACCCCTCTATAGCTAGTGTACTACGTAAATCTTATCTGAACTCTTTCTCTCTAAGCTCTAAATTTTCCCTGTCTTCTCCATCAAAACTTACTTGGTATCCAGAAGTGTGATATTTGATGTTTCACAACCAGCTCTGGAAGGAAGGGAGAAGTGGGAAGGGGATACATGAGATAAAAGATGTATGCACGATACACTTTTATGTTTTATCTGCATTACTAATATTTTGCTTATCACTCTTTCAAGTCTAGACAACCAACAAAAAAATGATACACCAAGGCCTGATTCATAACATTTGCAGGTTTCCAAGATATAAAAGCTCAGATGGAAAATTAAACAATTGGCAGGCTCCTTTGAGTTTGCTCAAAGACAACTATGTATTTCATTTCTCCTCAGAGAAGACTTCAACTGACCAAAGCCCAGGAAGCTCCTCCCAGCCCCCAATGAGGTGCCAATTGGCTTAATGGAGGCTATTTGCATTTTAAGGAAGGACTCCAAAAAACCTGCTGCCTTAACTGGAAGGGATAAATCTCTCCAGATCTTTAAGGCACCAGGGCTGAGTAGTGGGCTGGGTGGAGGGGAAAAGAGAGTTATCTTGGAATAAATTAATTCTGAGCAACCTAAGTAGCTTAGACTTTTGCTGAATGAAGGTCTTCTAAATTGATGTAAATGTTGCAATAAATTCAGGCTTCAGGCAACAAGAGTGGTTTAAAGAGCCCACAGAGTCAACAGAGGACCCTTAAACAAAGCTTAGCTCTATACTAACTCATCAATATCGATGGCTCTCAGGTCCCAGGATAGCCCTAACTACCTGTTTACTTAGGTAGTTTGCTCTCTCAAGGGTCAACTCCCACACACTTCCAGAATTCTTCAAGACTGGGAAAGAAGTGCAGGGAAGCATTGATAGGTTACATTTCAAACTTGGGACTTTTACCTCTAACAGAAAGAAATAGCTGTCTTTGTTCACTATGGGGCCCACTGGGGCACCAAGTGGATTTTCAAAAGGAGGCAGATTACTTCAATGGATAGAAGTTTATTAAAGATCCATTATACTTGCCCTGACTAGTTTTCTCCTCATTCCCTCTTAGTTCCAAAAGCGGGTCTTGCTTAAATCCTCATACCTGGGCAATATGATCCCAGAAGTCCATTCACTGGCAATCCTATTGGCCTCCCTATTCCTGGGCAGACTTCCATTAAGGATATCCAGGTAGCTTTGTCGTTTACATTGAAGGTGCTACTGTACAGACTGACGGAGGCAAAATTCCTGTAAGAGCCTTATCACATTTTTGTAGCTAATAGTGACTGACAGACATGTTTCTCTGGCCCTGTGGAAGATGATCAAAAGACCTCTGCCTTGAATATATCTCCTTCACCTTCTGTCACAATTCCTGAATTTCCTCATTGAAATTACTCTTTGAGAGCCTGGTGGAAACATATACATTTTCTCCAAGTTGCCAGCAACTTGGGAAAGTTAACATCTAGCTAGCCAATTAATAAATCCATAAGCATTAGCTTATTGTTTAACTCACTACTAGAGAGATGAAGGCCCAGAAAAACTTCCAAATGGAAGAGTTCTGCTTTTATTTCAAAGGGTTTTCTTCTTTCCCTCCTCCAATAAAAATATTTTTGAAGGATGAATAAAATATTTAAGATGAGATATTATTATATTGCTACTTATAGCCATGGTTTCTAAAAATTGTATTAAAAGTATTCAAGACTTTCAGAACATCAGAATATTTCAGCCCCTGGAGGCTAGGAATAAGGAAGATAAGGAACATAGATTAGTGGTTAAATGCGAGAACAAGATTTATGTCTACCTTCTGGAGGTATTACCATTTGAATGAGAGAAAGAAGAAAGCTCCGGTACTTTCTTTGCAGATTTCCTCCAATTGATTTCTGATCCAGAAACTGGTTGGGCATGCTCCTGATTAGGTCTCAAAGGAAAGGGAATGGATTGGACCTTAGCAATCATATTAGTTTACCCTTGCAAATTATACTTCTAACCTCTAGCCCCTGGGTTTCTAGCCCCACACCTAGAGATTTTTTTTCAGTCTGGAAAATTCTCTTGCTTAGTTTGGTGAGTTCCTCCTCCAACCTCCATTTAAGGAAATACTCATGGCAGTCATTGTCATGTCTTACCTGCCTCATTTTCTCACCCAACTCCTCCCTTCAGCTCCCTTTTATGTTAACTTCTTCCATTAAAATGTAAGCTCCTTGAAGGCACAGACTTTCTTTTTTGCTTATATTAGTATTCCCAGTTTTTAGCATAAGTTCCTGGCACATTGTTAAACACTTAAAGGCTTTAATCTAATCTAAACTGAAAGGTGATTGTTGACTTGGTATGAGAAAAATTCAGAACTGAGTGGCAATCTGGGGAACAGATTGGGCAAAGCATCAAGAAGGAAGCTCATGAGTGAACTGTGAGGAGTCAAAGTTTGGAGATAAGTTCCAGTGAGGGCAGAAACCTGAGTTTTGTAGGAGGTTAGGGAGTAGCTGATGTAGAAGGTATTAGGAGAATACTCAAAGAAGGGAAATTCCTACAGTCTGAATTGAACTGTCTGAATTACAGCTGTGCTAGGTGATAATGAGGTCTGGGGTGGGGCTATGTAAAGTGCAGGGGAATAGAGAAGATCACCATGGCCAAAAGGATGAGGAAACCATAGAGATTGAGGGGTTCAGTGAGTCATTGGTATGTATGATGAAGTTGCCAAAAATTACATCAGAATCTAGAGAGAGATGAAAACATAGGAACTAGGTACTGAAGTCATCTAGGAAGTTGGCATAAACCTAAGAATAAGTGCCCAACAGCTTCCAAGAGCTAAAGAAGGTGGTATACATAGAAGATGGATATACTTTCCCATTTAGGCAAGGGGTTTAGAAGATGAGTTTTCCCTGGGATGAGGACTAAAATGTTTTGTTTTGTTTTTTATTCTTGTGAAAAATTGAGAATTTATTATTAGAATTATGGTTTGGGGCCAACTTGATCAAAGTAGATGGTCTCAGGGATTTAGAACTGGAGGGCACCTTGGAGTCCATCTGGTCCAATCTTCTCATGATGTCTTCTTTAATTTTTTTCCCTTTTTAAAAATTTAGAATATTTTTTCATGGTTACATGATTCATGATTCTACCCTCTCCCAGACCTGACAAGCAGCTCTACTGGGTTATACATGTATCACTGTTAAAACCCATTTCCATGTTTTCATATTTGCAGTAGAGCGATCTTATAACATTAAAACCCTACTCATATCCCCATTGAACCATGTGATTGATCATATGTTTTTCTTCTGCATTTCTGTTTCCACAATTCTTTCTCTATTCTTTCTCATTCTTTCTTCTAAGTTCCTCTGGAATGTCCTGGGTATTGCATTGCTGCTAGTAGAAAAGTCTATTACATTCGATTGTGCCATAATGTATCAGTCTCTGGAATTCCTTCCTTTCCCACAGATCTAACAGGTATACTATTCTATGTTCACCTAATTTATTTATGATTTTACTCTTTATATTTGCCATATACCCATTTTGAATTATCTTGGTATAGGGTATAAGATGTTGATCTAAACCGAATCTTTCCCATGCTGTTTTCCAATTTTCCCAGCAATTTTTGTCAAATAGTGAGTTCTTGTCCCCAAAGTTGGGATCTTTGGGTTTATTGAACATTAGCTTGCTGAGGTAAATTACCCCTAGTCTATTCCATTGATCTACCCTTTTGTCTCTTAGCCAGTACCATATTGTTTTTTTAACCATCTATTAATATTCATTTTTAACATGGTTACATGATTCATGCTCCTACTTTCCCCTTCACTCCCCCCCCCCTCCCCACCAATGGCC
>NC_058130.1:422713019-422843784 GCF_016433145.1 Gracilinanus agilis
TTGGGCTCTTTGGGTTTATCATACACTGTCTTGCTGATGTCATTTACTCCAAGTCTATTCCACTGATCCTCCCTTCTGTCTCTTAGCCAGTACCATATTGTTTTGATGACTGCTGCTTTAAGAATAGTTTAATATCTGGTACTGCTAGGCCCCCTTCCTTCACATTTTTTTCATTATTTCCCTTGATATTCTTGATCTTTTGTTCTTCCAAATGAAATTTGTTATAGTTTTTCCTAATTCAGTAAAGAAGTTTTTTGGTAGTTTGATAGGTATGGCGCTAAATAAGTACCATATTGTTTTGATGACCACTGCAGTACAGTTTAAGATCTGGTACTGCTAGTCCCCTATCCTTCACATTTTTTTTCATTATTTCTCTTCATATTCTTGATCTCTTGTTCTTCCAGATGAACTTTGTTATAATTTTTTCTAATTCTATAGAAAAGGTTTTTGGTAGTTTGATAGGTATGGCACTGAATAAGTAGATTAATTTGGGTAGGATTGTAATTTTTAATATGTTAGCTCATCCTACCCATGAGCAATTAATGTTTTTCCAGTTATTTAGATCTAGTTTTAATTGTGTGGGAAGTGGGACTAAAATGTTTTTAAGGAAAACTCAGGTTTTAATTAATGCAAGGAGTTGGGAGAAGTTGGGAAGATTTGGGAAAATTTGTTTAGAAATGTGAGAAATCTCTCCACAGTCGAAGGTAGTTTCCAAAGGGTAGTGGAAGAAAATGAGGGGGAGAACAGTTTCAGGATACAATGAATGACAGCAGGTTGGACATGAGGACCTAAATAAAGGAATAGGGGGTAGGGGGAGGCTTGTATCCAGAGCAGCAGGTATGGATAAATATGACAGAATTACAATGGTAGAGAAAGAAACCACAGGCTAGAGGCAGAATGAGGGAATAACTGTAGAAATAATTGCTGATGGATTAGGAGAAAGCAAAGAGGGAAAGGCCACTTTACTGCTAGAGAGAAGAGGAGAAAATATTAAAGTATTTTTGGTTTCACTGGCTTATTTATTACCCATATAAATTATAATTTATTTCATTTGAGGGAGTCTGGACTTGTGGTTACATATGTGTTAACCCCTTATCATCTGTCTGAGAAGCATAACCACAGAGAGCTGCCTTGTTGACTGCCCAAGAGACTTACCCAGGGACATACACACATGTGCCCCTGTGACAGAGCCAGGAATTAAATAGATTTTCCTAATTCCAAGGCTAGTTCTTTATCACTAAACCAAGATACCTCACGATTTGTAATAATTGAATATTTTATGGCAAAAATCACCTATCTTACATTGGCAATGCAGTGAGGCTGCACTAATAGGGACAGAAATGGTTTACAGGTAACTCTGAGGTTTTATCATTACTAAATTCGTATCATAGACTAGATTTTTTTTTAATGTAAACTAGCCACTAAACTACTTTTTCTCTTTCCCCTCCCTCTCAGTGTGATAGTTAGATAGAATAAGCACTGGGGTTACAAAGGAAGCGGGGATCAATGGTCCCTCTTCTCAAGGAGCTAACACAATGTAATGGGGATACAGGAAAACTTCTTTACATTATGACTTTATTTTAATTTTTTAAGTAATTTGCAAATATTTTAAAATTAAATATTCATTTAAAAATGCTATTCTCTCCCTAATAATACCATGCAGAGAATAAATGGTGCTTCATAAGTGTAAGAGTAGAAGACCATGATACAGAAGGACTGAACACTTTTTCCAGGATCATCTACCCACAAATGTTTCTGTTGCCAACATCATCATCACTACTGTGTTTTCTGATAAGTATCCTTAAGACCTCAGATATCTGAAGTCCGCTATATGCAGAAATTACTCCTAGTGACTTCATTTCTAGATAAGCGGTTATCTACAGAGCAAGAAAAATTGATCAAGCTCCTAGAGGAATAGTATATTCTTCTGTAATGCTATAATCCCACACTAAAAATGAATACTTGAAAGACAGTGTGGCATACGGAAAATTCACTAGATTTAGAGTAATAGGACCTGGGCTCAAATCCCTTCTCTAATGTTATTTATGGTCTTTGGGCAAGTCATCTCAGCCTTCTGGGCCTCTCTCCTTACCTGTAAAATGATGGGGTTAGATTAGATGACCTTAAATGTCCCTTCTAGCTCTGAATTTATGGTACTACTATCAGGAAGACCCTAAATTATGAAAATTATCATGTCTTTAGTAGATATTTTTTAGTGATCCTCTTTTAGAGTCAAAATATGAAGGAGAAAGAGAGAAAATTATCAAAGTTTGGTATCTTGAAGTACTTACAACAGCGCAAGAAAAAGGAATGGTAAACTTTGAAATAAGAACAGCTTAGCTGTTTGATATTTGATATTTATTCATTCACTCATCAACACGCCCACTCATTCACTTGCTTATCCATCCCTTCATTTGTTTGTTTATTTGTAGAAGCACAGAAAGAGCTGAGGAACTGGCATATTATGGAGCACACAAACAAAAAAATAGGTGAAATGCAAGGAAGAGAGGGAGCTGTGAAGTATTTGTTTTGCTAACTGACAATGCCAGCAAAATGGAACCAAATTCAACAAACATTGGACATCCAGAACTCTTGATCTGAGAGAGTAAATATCCAATATTTATATAGCACTTCAAAGTTTGCAAATTGTTTCACATATATTATTTCCTTTTGGCCCCACAACAGTAGATGAGGAGGATACTACTAGTGTTATTCAATGTTATTCAACCTATTTTGTAGATGGGGAATGACCCCATGGTGACAGGACTAGGAAATATTTAGAAGCAAGATTTGAATTCAATTTTTCCAAGTCTGGCATTTTAGTATTCACTGTACTGCACAGCCTCTCTTGTGTAAAAAACATAAGTGAATGAGGGTGGTATAAAGTGCTATGTGAGGTCTGAGAATAGAAAGGTCCCTATTGATTGGGAATGTATGAAAGCCACATGGGAGACCCCTGGTAATAAATATGCCTTACTCCTGCCATAAGATGTGCATCCCATGAGCCTGAACTTGTTTCTTGATGATATCATGAATTTGGAAACCCTCCAAAAATCTATAGCAAAAGAAATTGTAAAACATGCCAAAGCCACTCATGTTTTAGTGGTTGTCTTTGGGGGGGGGGTGAGGTAGGAGGGGGAAGTACAGGAAATATTGTAGTGACACTGAAATGCTTGGTAAAACTTAATGGGGTAGAGTTGCATATCTTTTCCCTGTATGCTGAAGAATTTCACCAAGGAAGGATGAGGCAATGATCTTTTTAAATAATCCTTTTTTTGGGTTATAAACCTGTCAAACATCCACAAAACGTTTCTCTATGCAAAGAACAGAAAAAGAATATAGTGAATCTATGAATCTCCATTATGTTCAGCTTGTTTTTATAACATATATTACATTTAACACAGTAGTAGCAGTACTACCCTGTTTGTCTATGTCCCCTATTGTGCTTTCTTCTGCTCTCTTTAAGAATTAAAAAAAAAAACCTTACCTTCTGCCTTAGAATCAATAGTACTAAATTTTGGTTTCAAGAGCGTAAGGACTAGACAATTGGGGTTAAGTGATTTGTCAGGGGTCGCACAAGGCAAGGAAATATTTGAGGTCAAATTTGAACCTAGGATCTCTAGCTCCCCCCAGAACATTTTAAAAAATGTTTCATTGACATTCTTTCTTTTCTTCTTTTTTTTTTGGGGGGGGGGACACTATTATCACTACTCCCTCTTCTTTCCTGAAAATTCTCAACTGCCTCCATAGAAAATAAAAGCCTTCCTTTGTAACCAATAAGTCCAAACAAATCAAATTTGCACCATTGGTCATAGATGAAAATTAATGTCTCATTCTGCACTTCTACTCTATTGCCTGTGTTGAGGTGAGAAGCATGCTTCATCATCAGTCTTAGGACTTTCAAAATGGTAGTCACTTACACTGTGGTAGTTTTTGTATATGCTCTTTTGTTCTTCTATTACTATCATTTCCCTCTGGATCAGATCATGTAACATACCCCAAATTTCTCTTAATCCATCCCTTTTGTCGTTTCTTACTGCACAACATATATTCCAATGTATTCATATATCACAATTTATGTTGTCATTCCTCAATTGATGGGTACCTACCGTTCCTAATTCTTTGTTACAACAAAAAGTGCTTTTTTGGTTGTAATTGTCTGTAATTTGTATATTGTTGTTCAGCTGTTTCAGTTGGGTCCAATTCTCTATGACCCCATTTGGGTTTGTCCCCCCAACCCCAACCATACTGGAGTGTTTTTCTACTTTCTTCTCACTTTCTCATTTTACAGAGATGGAAACTGAGGCAAGTAGGGTTAAGTGATTTGCCTAGGAGCATACAGCTAGTAAGAGTCTGAAGCTAGATTTGAATACAGAAAGTCTTTCTGACCCCAGACTGGCACTCCATCCATTGTGCCACCTAGCTGCCCCTGTACTTTTAGGAGGATGTGAAGGTTCTACCTCCCCTTACTCTTGTTGGGAATTTTTGGTCTTGGTTTTAAAATATCAAGTACCTAAGAATGTGATTAAGGAACTTTGGGCAAAGTTTCACTCCCTCCCTTCAGAACACCTGAATGATGAGTCATTAAAGAGAATAGGGGATGTGGGCAGAGCTGGTAACTTGAGCAGGTGGACTTAATCCTTCACTGAACTCAGGACATGCCAGGCCAGGAGCCATAGAAATCTCGAGGAGGAGCAGTGGAGGTGACTGAAAGGTCAGTGCTGGGCAGTTTGAAAAACAGAGCAATCTTTGGGACCCAGAGAGGAATATGATTTCTTTTTCCAGGGGTCAGGGGTCAGGCTAGGACCCAAATGGATTAAGGGCAGGTGTGGAGCAGATGTGTAGTGGAGCCTCTAGGGTCCAAACTAAAGAAAAATATAAGAAGCAGATTCTGGGAAGAAGTAAAGCTCCTTCCAGACCCTCATGCATTGCCAATCCAAATATTCCTCAAACTGGGAGCACCCTTGCTGTGAGAAGGGCTCTCCAAGCACTTAGGAAAAGTCACAAAGCTAGAAGCACACTTGGGGGTTGGCAATATTTTAGGGTTTGCACAATTGACAACTGAGGAGGCACCAGCAGAGACATCTTGTGCCTCAGAAGTTAGGAATGGGGTCTTGGGATGGAAAGAGAGGTAGGAAGAAGGGAAAGAATATGGATCACAAAATGTCAGAAAACCATTATTTAAACTGAATCTACATGTTAATCTGGAAAAAAAATATAAGAAAGAAAACATGCATTATCTGCCCCCTCCACCCCCAAAAAAGTCAAGCCTGGGGAAGGATGGAAAAAAATATTGTATCTAGTAAGTCAGGGCCACCAATGAATGGAAGCTGAGTCCCTTGGGAAGGCAAGTGACTCCATTTCTCCCTTTTATCTATGTAATGGAGCTTGGAGCATGCTCAGATCACCTAATGAGGAAGCACCTTGAGGGGCTGGTCTCCAGCAAGTCCAGATCACCTAACACATCCCATGTGGGGAACTACTTCTTATGTAATATGGTGGAACCTGGGTTGCTTGTTAGCCAAAATTCCTGAGTGGAAATGGTTAGGCTAGAATGATATCAAACAGCTTTTGGTATAATATTGTCATCTACAATTTATTCTTGGTGTGTTTTATTTAATCCCATAAATAACCTTTCCATCCTGAATAGTTTATTCACTTAAAAAGAGTGATAATATTGCTTTTACATTAGCAAAAGCCAAGTGAATTTTGTCTTTGATGATGGATGGCTTGTTATCCTTCTGGTTATGCTTTATGACTGTGAAAGCTGGTTATGCTCTCTGCCTCAAAAGACTAATAGCTGCAGGTGGCTCAAAGGACTACGAAGTGGAAGATGCAAAGTTGAGAGCATCCAGGCTGCAACTTGTCACCATCAACAAATCAGAGTTAAGTGTGCCAGGTTTCAAAACGAACCACTATTAAGTCAGACATCATTGTGATTATGCATATGTATGCTATTCAATACAAACTTTAGTTTCTTTACTTTAGATTTCTCAGATAGGGGTGTGGAACTTGCAGATACGTGGACACATTTTACAGGAGTTGCAGGAGCTAGCTTGGGACCATTTTGTTCTTCCTACGTTTTTTATTTTATTTTTAAAATATTTTTCCATGTTTACATGATTCATTTTCTTTCCCCATTCTCTCCTCCCCGCTCCCCTTTACTCCTCCCTCCACTAACAAGCAATTCCACTGGGTTGTACAAATGTTATCACTTGATACCTATTTCTATATTATTCATTTTTTGCTATAGAGCAATCTTCTAAAGCCTAAACCCTAAATCACATACCCATATATACATGTGATAAGTGATGTCACATGTTTTTCTTTTGCATTTCTACTCCCATAGTTCTTTCTCTCAATGTGGATAATATTCTTCCCCATAAGCCTTCAAGAGTGTCCTGGCTTATTGATTTGCTACTAGTAGCAAAGTCCCTTACATTGGATTGTTCTATAATGTTTTGTTTTCTGTGTACAATATTCTCCTGGTTGTTCTACTCACCTCACTCTGCATCAGTTCATTGAGGTTCTTGCTTGGGACCAGTTTGGGAAAGCCAATTATTAAATTTTTGGTGTGAGATTTATAATTCAGAAATAGGGGAACATTACATCAGGGTTTGACTTAATGTTTTGTTCATTGTCTCTAGACTTAAGAAAGTGATGAATAACAGCAATAATAGTAGCAACTAACTTTTATATATAAAGCCTACTACCTGCTAGTGGCTTTACAAATATTATTTCATTTAATTGTCACAACAACCTTAGGATTAAGGTACTATTATTATCCTCATTTTAGAGTTTAGGAAACTAATGCAAACAGAGGTTAATTGACTTGTCCAAGATTACACAGTAATTGTCTGAAGTCAAATTTGAAATCAGGACTTCCTGACCCCAAGCTCAGCCCTCCTTCCACATGTGGGTAGTAATGAAGATTAAATTTAAAAGTGTGTAACGAGTATATTTTTCTTCTTAATGAGCTATTTGTTAACCATTTACCAGCATACCTTTGCAAATGTGTAATCAGGGCCGAATCATAGGGAATGCCTATATCAGGGGAAACACTGGATTTGGAGTTAGAAGATTCTGGTTTGAATCTTGCTTCTGCAATTAGCCCTATGATCTTAGACAATTCATTTAATCTTTTAGATATCACCTCTTTAGTTCACCTCAAATTTCTCATTTGATTCAATTCAACAAACACTTGTTAAGTCCCTACCCCTTGGAAGGTACTGCTCTGGGTAAAAGAGAATGAAAATGTAAAAAATGCAACAGAATTATGGACTGATCCAAAGTGAACAGAAGCAGGATAATTCGGAAGTTGTTATTGAGTCAGTCAGTTGTGCCCCACTCTTCATGATCTTATAGAGGATTTTCTTGGTAGAGATTTTGGAGTTGTTCACCATTTCCTTCTCTAGTGGATTAATGCAAACAAAGGGTAAGCGATTTGCCCAAGGTCACACAATTAATGAGTGTCTGAGGCTCCATTCGAACTCAGGTCTTCTTGACTCCAGGCCAAGCATTCTGTTCACTGAACCATCTAGCTATCTCCAGGATAATATGCAATAACTATAGTAAAGGCAAAGGACAGGAAAAGAATTAGGAAATCTGTGTAATGATCAACCATGATTCCCAAGGGCTAATGATGGATCATGCTAACCACCTCCTGAGAAATGGGTGAAAGATCTAGCTGTAAAATGGTACAGATATCTTTTTGGGCATGGCTAATTTGGAACTTTGTTTCAATTGACTCTGCATGTTTGTGATAAGTTTTTTTTTTCTTTTGTTCTCAGGTGGTTAAGCGGATTCAGTTTGGGAGGCAAGAAGTGGTTTTTGCTATTGAAACAAATATAAAATATGTTCTTTTAAAAGAAAACAATTGAAATCCCTTAGTGGGAGGGAAATAACATGTAGACAAGTAAGTATAAGATACATATAAAGTATAAAGTAATTTTAAGAGGCAGTGTTCATGTGGGGTGCTCATCTATAAAAAGGAAAATCATCTCTAAAATCTCTCCTAATTCTAAATTCTCAGTTCCCTAATGTAGAAAAAACCAATCACTGGAAGAGAAAGAGAAATGATCAGATAAACCTCCAGAGCTAAAGAAGGGAGAGAACCTATTTCAAGATGGAGGGAGTGGTCAAAGGTCACATTTGCAGACATCCAGGAGGAAAACAACTGATGAAGGAACCAAAGAACTTGACAATTAAGAGGTTGTTAGGGACCTTGCAAAAAGGAGTACAAATAAACTAATGTGAAAATGTGAAAATTCATTAAGATGATTAAAAGAAGAGAAGCAGGGGGCAGCTGCCAAGAGCCAGGCCTAGAGACAGGAGATCCTAGGTTCAAATGTGGCCTCCTGTGTGACCCTGAGCAAGTCACTTCACCCCCATTGCCTAGCCTTTACCACTCTTCTGCCTTCGAACCAATACATAGTATTTATTCTAAGACAGATAGTGAGGATTAAAAAAAGAGAGTAGCAGAAACTGCTTATGATGGTATCTGAGACAACTGATAAAAAGCTGTAATTCTTTTATGACAAAAGTTGTTCCAAGTTTTTTTATCTCCTTTTTTGAAATGGTACAATTTTCTCTATTGTCTTAAGGAGACAGAGGGACACCAAATCGAGAAAACCCAAGCTTTTCAAACTTTCCTAAGTACTTCAGTTTCCTCTGGGGTCATCTTTCCTTTGCCTAGAGTCATATAGTTTAGTTGGAAATATCGTCCTATCTCTTCCCACCGTTGACTAAGTTAGTGAAAATAAGAGGCCAGCAGGACTTTGCCCAGGGCATCTTTTCCTGAAGGCATCATTAAGAATTTTCTGCCACTTTAAATAGATGGGACTTTACTCAAACTCGAGCCATTCATCTTCTGGATTTCGTCGAATCCCCAATCTCATTCGGCTCCGGATTATGAAGCTCATCTCCGCACTCTCCCGCAGCCTCCATCCCGGCTGGCACAGAAGAGGCGCGTCCGCTGCCGCAGGTCCAGCCCGAGCAGGTGGAGCTGGCACTTCCAAACCAAGTGCGAGTTTCCTCGCGCCCTTGCTCGTTCCCTCGCGCCCTTGCTCGTTCCCTCGCACTCTCCTTTCTCTCCCGCCCTCCTTCCCGAAGCATCTTTCGCCTTCCCTTTAGGGAGTGAGAGTGGGGAGGACTAGGAGGAGGGCTTGTTGTTGGCTGCTCAGCCAGCTTGCCTGTCTGCTTGCACCCCACCCCTCCCCAGCCCGCCTATTTCCGTGTCCCCTCCTCTTTCCCATTCATTCCCATTCAGTCCCGAGCCCCGCTGGAGCTGCGACCGCGGCGGCGGCGGCTCTTCAGGAGCTCCGGGACCACTGAGATAGCTGCAGTAGTGCCCTGCAGGTGGAAGGAAGAGGTGGAAAGAGGAAGAGGAGGCGGTGGAACCTCTGAGGGCCTGGCGCCTGGGAGGGGCTGTTTCACCTGCCCCGGGGCTGCTGTGGCGAGATCAAGAGAGAGCCGGGCAGGCGTGGAGAGCTGCTCTCCAGGTAACTAACTTCGAAACTTTCCGGAGTCCGGAGTCCAGAGCCAAGAGCTCGGAGAGGGAAGGAAAGAGGCAGCAGGCTCTGGAGGCTGGCCCCGGCTCAGGAGCCCCCACAACCTCCGCCTGTACACAGCCTGGTTGGCCGGGCTGCAGTGGGTTAGGAGAATCTTGGGGCGTTTAGGAGCTGGGGAACGAGGGTAGCTGAGCTTCCCTTTGTTTGAGCTGGGAGGTCTCGGCTCCCGGGAGGCGGAGACGCAGGGGGGTGGACCGAAAAGTTCAGTGATTTACTTTTTCCCAACTTCAAACCTCTTTTCGGAGAAAGCTGTGGAGCACCCCCGGGCAGGAGCACGAGAGTGAAGACGGCTCCCTGAGACCAGCTGCAGGAGGCCAGGGTGTGCTGTGGTCTTTGGGGTGATGGGCAGGCAGGGACCAGGGGCTCTGTGTGTGTGTGTGTGTTCTGGAGACTACAAATATCCGGAATTCCCCTAGTGGAGAAATTCACCTGTTGCTAATAGTTACACGGAAGTGACCGCCCAAGCCCGTGGACCTTTTCTGTGGCCAGATCTGGTACGCGGCGGTGTCCGCGGTTCACAGCTCCCTCCCTGCCTTTGGTCCTGACTTCTTTAGGATGGACCTTAGCCGATACTGGTCGCTAAACTAGCATCTGCATGTTTCCAGGCCTCTTTTCCATAACTCAGCGAATGTTGATAAATTCATATGTAGATAATAATTTCTTTATAACCAAATCAAAGAAGACGCAGCCAGAAAGAGCCCCTTCCCCAAACAATCGCTTCATTCTTTTTCCACCTGATTAAACCCCAAGCTTTCTTGTGTGTCTAGAAAGCAGAAATGGCTGAATAGGAACTCCAGGACAGGGATTTCTGAAGGACAGCCTTTTTTAGAAATGGGAACTCGGCTTTGGAAGTCAAGCCATAGAGAAATGGTCCCCAGAACAATTTTTAGCTTTTTCAGAGCAAATTCCGGTCATTTCAGTAGCATCGGGACTCCTATATTTTCTTCATAATGCCTATATTTTTAGGAGAATGGGAAAATACTGTGGGATGTACTTTTTTCCTTCTTTCACTCTTAAAAACAAACAAACCGGTGTGTTACCTGGGCTGATTATCAGGGATCAGAGGATTACTGTGACACCTTTATCGACAGTCTCAGACTTAAAACCTCTTTCTTTGTGTAGTGGTGGTGGTGGGGACAGTATATAGAAAAGGGAAGAGAACGGGGGGGGGGGCGTATTCCAAATCAGTAACTTCTCCCACCCCCAAATATCCTTTGTCCCCCCATTCTAGGGAGTGATTGACTTAGGTTGCATTTTTTATACCGCTGTGTCATGTGCCTTCTCCTATGTAAATGTAGAACCTCTCATACTACTCTTTCAAAGAACATCAAGCTAGTGTTCACCCATGACCTCCCCCCCCCCCCCCTCTCATCCATGCCTTGATGCTGCTGGAGATCATTTTCTGATATCCTGAGAAAGAGCTTGATATTCATTTTCTAATTCAATAAATAATTCAGTACCGTCAGGCTCTGAGATTTATTTCGTCTCTCTTTATCTGCCCTCCAAACAAGCAGATCACTGGGCATTTGCTTTAGTAGTTAAACTTCAGTGGTAAAAACAAAACAAAAACAGGACCCGCCTCCCCCCCCCCCCCCATCATTTGGTAGTCAGCCTTCTGGTGATGAGCCTGTTAAAGTATGTATAAATAGAGTTGAGCCTCTATTTACAAATAAAGTAGTGGTGACTAAATGGCTAATAGTGTAAGTATATGACTTGGGATAGCTATGGTGAACTGTCATTTCAGAGCACTAAACTTGGAGTCAGAAAGACTTGATTTTCAAATCCAACCCCAATACTTTTACTGGGGTAACTCACTGTCTCTGAGCCTCAGTTTACCAAATATAAAAAGGGATCTATAATACTGTCTGATGTACTTACCTCTTGCAAAGCTGTAATAAAACATTTGTGTGAATTATATTTGGGGCAACCTAGGGGATGTATTTATAGGTTATACTTAGCATACTTCACAAATACAGAAAACTCAGGCAACCTCATTCACTGAGGCACCAAAAAACTTTCATGGGGATTCTCATGTTGTATATAGTTGTAAAGTATAGCTAGAACAGCTCTTTGAGTACAGTACTTCTGGCACACTGTGGGTTGAATAGACTTTTGAGGGATTGGCCTAGAATGACCCTATAGCCACCAGCAGCTCAGTGGCACAGAGCCAGTCCTGGAGTCAGGAAGACTTGAGTTCAAATGTGACTTCAGACATATACTAGATTTTTGATCCTGGGCAAGTAACTTTAACTTCTATCTGCCTCAGTTTCTTCAACTATAAAATGGAGATAATAATAGCACCTACAACCCTAGGTTGTTGTGAGGATAAAATGGCATAGTATTTGCAAATTACTTTGCAAACTTGAAGGCATGATGTAAATGCTAGTTGTTATTATTATTTTATCTGTGCACATATATAGTTTTATTAAATTAGTCTTCTGAACTTTAAAATACTATAATTCATATTAAGTTGCATATGATATACTTTCTGAAATATTTCACATGATTTTAGTTAGTAGTTAATAATATTTTTGCAACATAACCTCCTTTTTTCCCTTGTGTCTGGAATGTAGCTCCATGTTTCCTGTTGTTTCTCCCTCTGGTAACAAAGTTTCTTAAAATAAAGCGTGTTGTTGGAACACATCCTTACTGTTGATCTAGGTCAATGCAATGCACTTTATACCAAGCATCATGTAGATCTAAGCTTATTATGTTTCCATTCCTCTTTTTTTGGGGGGGAGGGGGCAGATAAACTAGGAAAGTCTTTTTTCCTCTAGATCTTTAGAAGCAATTTCTTTTTCTTAGTATGGGCTTGTAACTTTCTGTCTCCCACAATAAGCTAAGAAATATTGATACCCTACCCATATTAATTAAGAGATATTTGGTAGTAAAGTCAGCTAGCATTTATTAACTACCTACTATGTGTCAGGCACTGTGCTAAGTTCTGAGGATGCAAAGAAAGACCAATTTCCCCCACCCAGAAACCTGCTCTCAATGAGCTAACAAAGTAATGAGAGACAATATACAAACAAAACACATACAGAATAAACTAGAGCCAATCTTGGGGGGTGTCGGTGGGCTCTTTGCAGAAGGTGAAGTTTTAGTTGGGACTTGACAGAAACTAGGAAAACCTAGAGGCAGAGAAGATTCCAACCAGAGAATCTAGACATGTGAGATAGCAACAATTATTTTTTGAGGACAGACATAAAAGATTAAATTTACTTGATTTTAAAATCCAGAACAAAGAATATAACACTGTAACAATATACACATTTCTCCCCCCCAAATTTTAGCTTATCAATTGTTGACATAAAGGGGAGCTATGATCTTTAACTACTTAAGATATTCCAAGAAGACAACATGGTAGAGTGGCAACATTTTGAAATTTGGAATTTGAAACACTGGTTTCTAACTCTCTAGATCTTAACATAAGGGAGTTGGCCTTAATGACCTCTAAGATCCCTTCCAATGCTAAAGCTCTGGTCCTATGACCTTTTAGAACATAATCAGTTTTCAAACTGAGGGAGGTGTTTGTAGAAGACAGTGTATATAAATGTCCTTGTGATGAGTTAAAATTAAGAGTGATTTAATAGACCAGTGCTCTTGTAGGTGCTATAAATATTAGTAGAGAGCCAGCCTATGCTAATAAAACAAAGAATCGAAGCAGTTAATTTGGCCCAAAATTGTTTTAACCTGAAATAGAGATAACTGAGGCACCTGCTAGAATAAACCAGGAAAATTTCCGGAAGTTTTCACTTCATCTAGGCCAGTGTTGGTGAATATTTTTGAGGTCATGTGCCCAAAGTTGGGAGGGAGGACATGCTTGCATTGGGTGACTTGACAGAAGGGCAAGGCATGCAAAAAATGTCCCCAGGCTCTGTGGAGAGGGGGAATGGAGCAGCCCTCTCTGTGCTGCCCAGGTACCCCTGCTACAGCTTCGCCAACATGAACTAGGCACTTAACTGCAGCCTAATGTGACAAAAATCACGTGTTCAGTTTTAAAGTAAATCCTTTCAAACTAGTAGTAAATTAAAAGGTTGGGCAATAGGATGGCCTGTATGCTTGAAGAAGATGATCCCATCCATCATTTTTTAAAAATGACTTCAGACTTTCCCTGATTAATTGTTCAACTCATAATTTTTGTGTTAAAATTATATGTTGTTCTGGTCCCTCCTGACACTCCCCCCCCCAAGTATTCTAGTTAGCATAGTAAATAAATTTATAAGTAGTCAGTATAAAGTAACAACAGTAGGAAGTAAGATTGCAAAGGGAAACCTAGAAGTCAATTACAGACTATCCCATAGAACAAAGGAACATGATTTGTAAACTGTATCACATATTAATTAAAAAACAAAATTGGAGATTATGTGCTAAATCAGAGATGCCAGCTGTCCTTGCTGTAAGGGCCTTTTGGTCCTATGATCTGTAAACCTCAGATAAGCGCTAGACATCCACTGTAAGATCAGCAGAACACCAAATGTTTCTGATAGCTTTGAGAAGACACAGATATATTAGTGAAGTAACTGCAAGGTGGCATGGATAAGGGTTAGTGTGTCCCTCACCAAAAACTATTAAAAACGAGACCCCAAACTCCTGACACCTTTACCCCTGGCATTCTTCCATTTCTATTTGGGTTCATGCTCCCAACTCTAATCCATGTTAGCACAAGTGACTTTCTATACCTTTTTCTCTCCTCATTCTTTTCCCTGTGCTCCCTGCTTTACTCCACCACCTGGTTCCCAAACTGCCTGCCTTTGTAACCCCCTAAACCTTACCCTTTATCACTGTATTTTCTATGTTGTTTGCCCTGGTACTATGTGCCTTATTAATGTGTGATTAAAATATTATCTACTCTTTGTTGCCATCATAGTCTTTCCCAGTGAGTACCCAGAGAATTGGATGTGCTTGCCCTATTTAAAAGTTCTTCTTGATGGAATTAGAGGGCAATTAGTCACTGAACAACTAAGGTTTGGTCTCATTCATAGTGATTCTTTTAAAATCAAGACATTCTTTAAAGAAGGCCAGAGGGAAAGGACATCAAGACCCTGTAGTGTTAGATGAATGAGTTGCCTTGGCCACACGTTTCCTACGTGTATGTCTCTCTATTAGTACATTTAGCTTGTGACCATTCTTCCCACTGATATTGTGTATAATTGTGGCAGAACGTAGTCTGGATTATGGCAGAGGAGAGGAATATTTTGTCAATATTATTCTTATGATGTGATCTCAGTATATATCTTTGCTCTGTCCTAAATGCATCTTCTGCCTGTTGAAGGTGGGGACTTATGAGCTTGTGAGTTTTAGAATTTTTGGAGCCACGGAGGACCTTGAACTCAAGGTAGTCACCCTTCTTTCAAACCAGCTGTAGAGTGTGAGTTAGAGAAGAATCCAAGAGGAGGTGCTAGAGTAAACAGTAGTTACCCACAGTGACTGAAGAGAAAGAACACATTGTATGGGTTTGGAAATGAGTGTTCTGTTTATCCAGAATTATGTGGCAAGTGAAAAAAACATCATTAAGCCAGTTAAGCAAATAATTAACTAGTTACTGGTTTGGTGGATACTTTCTGCTTTCCTTTCTTATTTTCTTCAATTAAGGAATTGTATTCATAGTATCTTGCCAGTTGTTCTAAGGACCTAAATCGTATCTCCATCATGTTTATAAGAAGACAATGAGAATTTTTATCATATCGTTCCTGTTTCAGCTATTTAGCAGTATAGTAAAAAAAGAAAATTCACTACACTTGAAATCAGAGGAGCTGGGTTTGAATTCTAGACCTGCTGCTGTATAACCTTATATGATACTTTCTGCCACCATATCTGCCCGTATGGCCTGGGAGAAGTCATTTAACTTTCTAGAACTCCATTTCCTCATAAATATCACAAAAAAAAGTAAAATAAAGGCATTGGATTAGATAACTTCAAAGATCCCTTCGAGCTCAAAATCTGTGAAGTCCTTTGGTTCATTCCCTATCCCTTTTCTCTCTCCAACCCATATTTAATACCAATCCCCAATTAAATTTTTATCCCTGCCATCACCACCATCACCCCTATCTAATCATTTACATTCTTAAACTATGTTTCAAAGAATCCTGAAACGCCCAACTGTTTTTTTTAAAGGACTCTTGTGTTTGTAAATAGACATTAAAACAATAATTTCAGAATATTTACTATAAGGGCTGAAGTTTATTTAAATTGAAGTGTTTCCACTTGGAAGTACCTTTCCACAGTGAAAGAATTTGAGAACCACTAGGCTAGGAGTTATGCAGAAGGGACCACCAAATTAGGTGGTATTTTTCTATACACTGTGGTACCAGCTATGGAGCCCTGGTGGTTTGTAGCTCACTGCTTTTGGCTCTGATTTCTCCAAGATTCCTATAACTGGTACTCATTACCAAGTTAACATGTACTTTTTTCCAGGCCTCTTTTCCTTTTCTTCACTACCCATCCATTCATTGGCCCCTTGCAATCAATTTTCTGTTTCTACCACCACAATAGAGTTGTTCTTTCTGAAGTAACAGCTAGTTTTCTTATCACAAAATTTTTTGTATTCCCATCTCTTGGCCACCCTTTCTTATTGATACTCTTCTCTTGGCTTTCATGGTTCTGAACTCTTTTGTTTGTCCTCTTACCTCTCTGCTTATTCCACCTCTTCCTTCTTTTGTCCTCCCTTTGTATAATCTTAAATAAACTTCTGATTCTCTCTTTGGCCTTCTCCTTTCTATGTTGAAACATTTTGGCACAGTAAATAATGCTAAATTTGAGAGTAAAGAAGATCTAGCTTTGAATCCTGACCTTTAGCTTGGTGAGTCTCTTAGGCTAATTTCCCTCATCTATAAAGGAGGAATAATTTCTATAGTATCTACTTCCCAAGGTTGTTGTGGTGCTTAATTAGAATGAGGTATGTAATGTACCCTATAAACCTTAGAGCCCTGTAGAAATGTCAGCTATTATTATGTTTTCCTCCTCTCCGTGATCTTATCTGCTCTAATGGCTTCAATTTTTACCCCTATGCAGATAATTCCCAAGGCCATTTCTTTACCCACATCCTTTCTTCAGCACCCTAGTCTCCTATATCCAATTGCCTGGATACATAATCTCTATGGGGAAGTCCTGCTGGCACTGGTAATTCAACATGCCCAAACTGAATACTTAATTTCTTTATTTTTATCACTGGCACTATCATCCTCCTGGTCATGTAGGCTTGTAACTTTAGACTCTTGTTGGCTCCTTCCATGTCCTAACCTGATAATCTTCCCATCTCCTACTCCCCATCAAACAAGCTTCAGAGTCTTATAGGTTCTACTTGGATAATCTCTGTCACACTTCTTCCTTCCTTTCTGAACTCACTGCAGTTACTCTAGTTCAGGCACCATCATATTTCTCAGAGCACTTTGACTAGTCTTTTCCTGTAGACAAAGAATTACTTGTCTATACGTTCATTTCTCACGGAGATTATAGTATGCATCTTGGGAACAATGTCTGTTTTATCTCTGTTTCATAACTGTTGAGTAAAGTGCATTGGATTTGTAGGTGTTTAGTAAATTTTTGGGCAGGTAGGTGGTACAGTAGACAGAGTGCCAGGCCTGAAGTCAGACTCATCATCATGAATTAAAATCTGGTCTCAGACACTAGCTGTATGCCCCATGGCAAGTCATGTAAGCCTGTTTGCCTCAGTTTCCTCACATATAACAAACCACTCTAGTATTTTTGCCAAGGAAACCCCCAAAAGGCGATCTCAAAGAGTCAGATTTGACTGAAAGGAACAACATTTGTTTAACTGGATCGAAAGAAGTCAGACTATGGTTCCATGTACCCATTTCAAGACCCTTGCTTTTCTCTTTTAGCTGCCCACTCTCCCAATAGCTCATTTTCTTTCCTTCCTTTTTCACATGTTGTCCTGATTTCTTGCTATTTTGAATCATTTGATTTCCATTTCTATTTCCCATTTTTGATGTTTTTCTGGTTTTTTTTCTTGCAGAACTTTGAGAATTGCACTGTATATCTATAATCAACCAATCAGCAAATATTTATTAAGTACCTACTATGTGTCAGGCACTATACTAAGTCCTGGCGATACAAAAAGAGCTTATAATCTAATGGAGGAGACAACCTGCAAGCAAATAAGTACAAAGCAAGCTATATCCAGGATAAGTAGGAAATAATTGAAAGAGAAAACACTGGAATTAAAAGGGATAAGAGATGGCTTCCTTTAGAAGGTGGGATTTTACTTGGGACTTAAAGGAAGCCAGGGAGGTCAGTACTCAGAGCAGAGGAGGGACAATGTTCCAGGCATGGGAGACAGCCAGAGAAAATTCCTAGAGCTAAGAGATGGAGTGTCTTGTTTGCCCAACAGCCAGGAGGTCAGTATTTGTGAATTTGGTTTTAATTCTGGACACATCTTGTATAGCTTGAAGTTTGAGAGTATCAAGGCATATCGACTTTGAAATTGTACACATGCCACAGAGTTATGTCAAGGTGAACTTCTGAATACAGACATGCCTGAGAATGTTTGAATGAGTTTTGATAAGGATACAAAATATATGTTTGCGTAAGAATCTATCAGTTTGTGTATTTGTGTGTCTATGCATATGAGTGTATAACTGGGGGAAGTGACATAAGTTACTGTAAATGAGGATTTCTGCGACTCTCTCTTCTCTGCACTCTGAGCTTCCAAAGTGTTTTCCAGAGGGAAGGAAACTGCTTTTGCAACTTTTGCAATGCTGGTTACTCTGCCTCTCTCTAAATTCTCATCCCCTGAGTGGTCACAGATTGAAAAAGGAGCTGAAAAACAATGGATCTTGTTACTAAGATTCTCAGTCAATCAATAAGCATTTGTTAGGCTCTGACTGTGTGCCATTGTGCTAAACTCGAAGGAACAAATGAAGTTTTTAAAAAATGATCATTGTCCTCAAGGAACTAATATTTTAATGGGGAGACAACATCCTAACATCTATGTAGTATAAGAAATGTGCAGTGTAAACAAAAGGGGTCTTAAGATTTGCCACAAGATGGAGAAGAGAGCATTGAGAAAGTGCCAGGAAACCTATTCATTCTGGCTTTTTCATTCCTCTGTACAATGAAATCTATAGCATGCAGATAAACAGAGGGTAACCTTGTGGGTTTGAACTGAAAATAGAGAGGGTTGAAGTTAAAGCAGAAAAAGCTCAGGGGAGATGGAATAGCTATCAACAAATTAGTCCAAGGCTGTTGACGGTGGAAAATGATCACTTGTTTTCAAGACCACTGACTGAAGGACTCAGCTCAAACTTCAGGAAAACAAAGGTTGAAGTCCCATTCAATTGGCATTTTATGGTCAGGTCAGCTGAATTCCAAAAGAGTTTACTAGGAATATCATGGGATCTCCTTCAATGGATTCCAAAAGTATATATAATAGTCTTCTTAGTGAGAAATTTAGACTGTATAAATACAAAACCAAGAGGGAGTTAAAACTTTAAAGGGAGTCTTATTTGGAAGCATAATGGAAAAGTAATGTCCTTGGGTTCTTGACAAATCCCTTTTACTTTCCCTTGAGTTCTTTAGCACCTTGCTATAGATCTTTTAGCCCCACTATTTCTTTTTATTAAAATTTATTTATTTATAATATTTTTCCATGGTTACATGATTCATGATCTTTCCCACCCCTTTTCTTTCTCCCCTCTCAGAGCTGACAAGCAATTCCACTGTGTTATACATATATTGTTGTTCAAAACCTATTTGCATATTATTCATATTTGCAATAGTGATCTTTTAAAGCCATAACCCCAGTTGTATCCCCATAGAACCATGTGATTGATCATGTGTTTCTCTTCTACATTTCTACTCCCACAGACCTTTCTCTGGATGAGCCCCACTATTTCTTAGAGCTCCCATGTTCACCCATTTGTATCTGTATCCCCAGGACTTAGAAAAATACCTAACCTATAGCAGGTACTCAATCAGTGCTCTTTGATTGATTGATTATTATAGGCAGAGAAGTCTCTCTCACTCTTACTGGTTACCCAGACCAATGTAGAAGATAGAGGTGAACCTAAAGAATAAAACATTTCTAGAGCAGATCTAAGATGGTGGCATGATAAGAAGCAGTGTGGTGAGCTCTTATCCACAAAAGCCTCTAGATAGATCTAGAAAATGCATCAGACAGAATCTTGATAGGGAAATACAGAAAAACTTGCAAATACTAGAGTAGTAGGGAAAGAAAGGATAGGGAAAATAATCTGGCATAATGATCAGAATGCAAAAGTAGACGTCAAATATAAACAAAGAGGAGGGGGTAGGGAGAACAACTGACTCTGGAACCTCATTCTCATCTGAACTGGTCAAAAGAAGGAAGAATATGCACACAGTTTAGTATAGAAATACTTTTCATTCAACAGAGGAGTAAAAGTAAAAAGAGAAAAGAGACAAGGGGAGATTGGAGAGTAGGTTAAGGGAGATATTATTGCTAGGCAAAACAAAATCTAAGGGTGTACAAAAATATTGCTAACTCTTTTAGAGGTGGCAAAAAATGAGAATCTGAGGGGGTACCCATAAATGGAGAATAAATAGGTTATGGCATATAAATGTGATAGAAGTCTATTATACTGAATTCTTATCAGCATTGTGACTAATCAAGATTCCAGAGAACTAAAGAAGAAATATACTACCTACCTCTTGATAAAAAGGTGAGGCACTTAGAAGGCAGAAGGAAACAATTTTTTTTTTAGAATATGGCCAACATGGAAGTGTGTTTTTGATTGACTATATATTTTGGTAATAGGTCTTGTTTTTCTTATGTTCTCAGTAAGGGTAAGGGAATGAGAAGGTAGAGGGGGAAGAAATCAGATCTTGCCTGAATAAAATAAAATATTTTTAAAAAAATTTAGATGGGAATTCAGGTCAATCCGATGACTATAATTCCTGGGGTCTCATGATGAAACATGGTTATTATTCTCAGGTGATGGCCTTAAAGAGCAAAATGAGACATAATTTTTTTATACATGGACAATGTGAACATTTGTTCTGCTTGACCATACATTTTTGTAATGGGTTTTGTTGTTTTCTTAGTGGAAGACAAAAGAAAAGGAAGTATGAAAGAGAAAAGACTAATATTTGTTTTAAAAAATGAAATTTAATTTGAAAAAGGTTAGAATATTTCCTATTTTTATTCAAAACCAGTAAATAGGGATGATTTGTAGTTATAGTGAATCCTTACCATTATAACAGACCTGGTCTAACCTTTGAGTTTGAGGGGACCTGAGAGTATACGTACTTGTGTTTTCATCAGAAACAAGTGTGCCAACTTTTACTGTTTATTGTTTACTCCAAGGGCCAGGAGCATGGAGTTTATTATATATATTTTAAGACTCATTTCACACAAAAGAACCCCCCTGAAACTTTGCAGATGCGCAGAAGTTACAAATTATGTCACATCAAAACACAAAACATTGGCTTCAGAATAGACCAAGGCCAAGGCTGAATTTTGACTGGTTCTTATCAGAAAGCCAAGTTGGGAGTATTTTTCTCAATTCTCTGAATTGCCCCTTGCTAAAGTTTTGGCCTTGGCTGTAGCTGTATTCCTGGGCAAAGGGGAACAGTATTAACCCTTTAAATTCAGGTTTGCTAGGAACTTAAAGCTTTTCAATAAGGTCACAATACTTTTCAACAAGAAATCGCAAGGATCACAGAAGGGGTCAAAAGAGGAGTCTCAGATTTTTATCTATTCTCTTATTGGCTTCCCACACAAGGGTTTTTGTGTTGTTAATTTTTTTATTAGTTCATTTACATTGTGTTCCATTGGACCCCCACTAGGCAAAAAACCCCAACCAAAATCAACCCTGAATTCTACAAACCACAATAGCTCCCCTTCCCCATAGATTTTTATTTGGAAAAAGGGCCCAGAATAAAGAATGGTTAAATAACTGTTGGTTTGGCCTTGAACATCCAGGAATTTTTAAAAAGTAACAATAACAATAATAATAACCACATAGCATATATTTTTTGGATTTTAAATTTTCGGATCTGCGAAATTCTTTACATATATTATCCCATTTGATCTTCCCAATAACTCTGGGAGGTAGGTACTGTTACCATCCCTATTTTATAGATAAGAAAACTCAGGCTGAGAGAGGCTAAGTAACTTGTCTAGAATTAAATAGCTAAGTAAGTGTCTGAGGTAGGAATTGAACTCAGATCTCCCTGACTCCAAATCCAGCACTATATTCACTGTGCTATCTATCTGTCTCTAAAGTTGTTGGCAGATCCTTCTGATGCTATAGCACATGAAGACCTCTATTCTCCTTCCACTGTTGAGAGATGATGAGATTCACTGTGGCAGTGTACATTCCTAATCTGTCTATCTCCTCTAGTTCATAGCAAAATACTCAATAATAAAATTCATACCTTAAGGAACAAGGAAATACTATTCCCTTCTAACTCCCGCAATACCTTGTAGTAAAAAAAATCAGTCTATTACTTGCTTAAATGAAATAACTCCATGTATGCTTTGAGCCAGCTATCAACTTACAGAGACAAACTTCAGTTGCTCTTTGAAGCAGATGAGAAAGCATATAGCAGTAAGGTTCAATACGTGCTACTGGAAGGACTATTGATCTAGACAATTTAGAGCGAGTTGTATGGACCTTTTAAATTCTTGAGAAATACATAGAAATTTTGAGGTCTTTGGCTTGTGGCATGAGAACAGATATAGGGACAATCTATGGAATGAAATGATAGTCCAGAGAATGTTCCCAAACCAACATAAATCTTTTGTGTAGAGAATGTTTAGTAAACTATAACCTAGATGAGAAATCCAGAAGAGATTTTGGATGGTCAGAGCCTGGAAATAAGTAGATGCATGGCTGGGATTTTGCATCTGATTCTTCCTTATAGAACAGAATAGTTCATTCACAGCTTTACAGAAGGTGATAGTTGAAAGGTGATCTAATCCAATCTTCTCCTTTTGTAGATGAGGAACTTGAGGACCAGAGAAGTACAATGATTTGCTCAAGGTAACTATCCTGTGCTTTACTTTCTCTGTGAATAAACTAACATGTCAAAAGCTGCAAGCAGAGCTAGATACTAGATGTGATTTTGTAACTACCCAGGGATGCTCATCCATCTTTGGTGTTCACCTTTCAGCCAGCTCCCACTTGTGGCTCCAAGAAGCTGTACCACATACAGTAGCCACACCCCAGTAAAACATCTCAGCAGATGGGCTAACATTGGATAAGGATAACTAATAGGTCTCAAATTTCATCAATGAGTTAGATCAGTTCCAAACATATGATGCCTTCCCCCATTGGAATGGGCAGATGAGAACAATTTGTTCCTGTGGTTGTGAAGGCACCTGAAGCAGGCCCTGTAGAATACCAAAGTTGCCAGGGTTATCTGCTGCATCTCAGGCTCTCACTAGTTTTCCTGACTTTTGTCTTGCCACTGAAGTTTAATAATTCTGGAAGAAAGAATGAGGCTAACTGATGACTTTGTGCAACTCTGCCTCACTTAAATCCCATTTATGTGAGAGTCAAGATATCACTCTGTAATATCATTAATCCTCTTCAAAATAAGGATGAACAACAATGCAAAAGGGATGGTATTTTCCTAATGAGATATATATTATTCTGCCATTGGGAAAATAGAAAACCTGCATACATTCAGACCAAAAAAACCTTTAAAAGGCAAGATTTTAACAAATACAAAGGGGCATTATATAAAAGCTAACTGAACCTAGGGTTCACCAAGTATAGAAGCAATCAATGCATGCTGATAAGGAAGGCTAAAAATTGAAGAGAAGAGATGAGGATTTCATTCTAGAAAATATGGCACAGGAACAAATACATATACCTTGTTTATGAGTAAAATTACAGGCTCATGGCTTATTATTTTTGTACATAGATTATCCTCTTCTACAAACTAATCGTTTTGCCTTTTCTAGCCATTATCATGAATTCAACTTGGGGGAAACTGCCTGTGTATCTTTTCTCATGCTATTGTCCATGCCAAGAATGCCTTCTTTCCCAAGTTGTTGAAATCATATCCTTCCTTCATAATGCAGTTAAAGTGGTATCTCTTTCATTATGATGCCTTTCTTCATTTATCCAGTTTATGTAACTTCTTTACATCTTGAATAACATGCAGCATCTCTTTTATTTACTCATCATGTTCTTTTTGGTATCATAGTATATTACTATATGTTACATGGTCTCTCCCCAATAGATTATAAGGTTCATGATGGCATAGTGTGCTTCTTTTTATCCTATAGTTCTTAGTAAAGGGTTTTGCGTGTAGTAGATGCATATATTTATTGATTTGAAACAGAAGTAGGAGTCAAATCTGAGGAGTAGTAAGAATGAAGACTTAGACAGTCAACTGGATATCAGAGTGGTCAAGGTCCTCGGAAGGAGGAAGTACATACTTTGGGTGGCTGGACAGAGGGGTGGGGCATGCAAAAATATCCTCAGACACTGGGAAGAGGGGAAATGGAGCAGCACCTAGAGTGCCAGCTGGGCACGTGTGCCAATACTTTGTCAACGCTGCCCTATATGAAACCAAAGCATATTAAATTCCATATGTGAGAGATCTGATTAGTTATTATCAAAAATTCAGGTTGGCAACATAACAGGGAAGAAAAGATGTATTTTAGTGAAGGCATTTACATAAAATGGATGTTCTAACTCTTGAAATTGTGAGGGGAGTTTCCATAAAACATTTATGTAAGATAAAATTCCTATGATTAGCAAATTAGTTGATAGTGTTCTTGCATGATGGTGTGGATAGAGCCTTGAACTTGGAGTGAGGAAGAGCTAGGTTTGAATCTTGCCCTGGACAACTACCAATTGTGCAAGCCCTGGCAAGTCATCTGCCTCCTCTTAGCTGTAGCTATCTCTTCTGTAAAATAGGGATATTAAAGGATCTAGTTCACAAGGGCTGTTTGAAGATCAATATATGAAACAATTTATTTAACAATATATAAATGTGGTTTCCAAACCTTAAAGAATGATGTAAATGTTATTATGTTTAATTGATAAACACTTTATTGTTCAGCCTGGTATAGTAATAAATAAATACATTTGGTTTACTCTCTTGTTTCCAAGGATAATTCTGTCTTTAAAACAAACAAACCCTCTACAGTAAACCCTTAATTAAGATGTACTAGTTTCATATAAGGATAGTTAAGAAAAATAATTAGCTTGTGTATACAAGTGTACCTTTTAGTGTAAACTACTAATTTTTAAATCAGTACTTTGACCTTAGGAGACATTTAATAAATGTTTGTTGAATGAGTAACCTAAATAATCAATAATTCTTTAGAGGCTGGTGTTTTCTGACTTGAAGTCATGGGGTCATCTAAAAAATAAAGGTCTTTATTTCATGGAGAATCTTGAGGATATTAAAAGAACTGCACAATTTTATGAGATACTTTCCAGCTCACTTTCATTCTCCAATTCAATCCTGGTCGTAGTTCACTTGTACAAGCCATGAAAAATATATCTATATAATTTTTATATATACATATGCATATACACATGTGCTGACAATCTAGCTCTATGGGCGATCTGTCTGACTCTGAGGAATGGATATTCTTTATTAAACTGGTTTATCTCACAAGGATAATTGGGTTTAACTCTTTTGAGTGATTAAGGGTCTTATTCAGAAGACAATTCAGTATTCTCAGGCTTTCTGCAATCAGTACAAAGTAATTTTAAAAGAGAAGCATTTGAAGTACCTCATTCATTACTTCTAGGAAGTTCATCTTCAATCTGGACTCTATGCTATACATCTTCTAAAACAATGGCAGCACCTTTGGTGAGCATAGTTCTTTTTGTTTTATATCCCATTTGATTGTAGAATGAATATGAACATTAACCCTGACATATAATGGAATATAATGGAACTTTTTTTTAATCCTAGTGTTAGACAGAGCCTAGAAATGAATAGCTATATGCCTGGGATTTTGTACGTAGTTCTACTGTTCGCTTTTAAAATATGGTTCAAAGAGTCAGAGCATATTAGTATTCAAAAGACGTTAGAGATGATTTCATTTTACAGATGTGGGACCTGAGGTCCAGAGAAATGAAATGATTTTCTGTGAGTCACTTTCCTGTGTATTAATTTCTTTATTTGGTAAATGAGTAATTGAGAGGATGTCCATCAACTGGAGAACAGCTGAACAAGTTAGGGCATATGATTGTGACAGAATACTGTTGTGCCATAAGGAATGATTGAGCAGGATGCTTTCTAGAAAAACCTGAGAAAACTTGCATGAATGGATGCAAAGTGAAGTGAGCAGAACCAAGAGAGCATTGTATACAATAACAGCAATATTGTATGGTTATCAACTGTGAATGACTTAGCTACTCTGATCAAAGATAATTCCAAAAGACTTATGAAGAAAAATGCTAGCCACCTCCTTTAGGGAAAGAATGATGGCGTCTGAATACAAGTTGAAGAATTTTTCACTTTCCTTATTTTTTATGTTTCATTGACTTTTTTCTACAACATGACTTGAAAATATGTTTTGCATGTTTTTAAATGTGTAACCTGTATAAAACTGCGTATTGTCTCAGAGAGGGAGAAGGAAAGAATGAAGGAAAAAAATGGAACTTGAAATTTTTGAAAAGCTAATGTTAAAAATTGCTTTTACATGCAATTGGGAAAAATATTATTAAATATGAATATTCCAAAAGGAAAATTAAGACTAATATCCTTATTGCAGGCTAGTTGCACTATATCGCCCTTTACTAAATGTAATTATATTGTTATAGAAGACATGATTTGGTTCTTCTTATGTAAATCCATGTAATAATGAGCTCTTTTTAAGAATGTAGGATCTATTGTGTATTTATTATGATCATTTTGAATAATTTCCTTACTTTGTATATTCATAAAATTAATGATTCATTCAAGATGAATATGAAAGGCTTCCTTAGAATCTAAAAGCCAAGAAGATTTAAAATTAAAGTTCAGTTTCCCCCTGTGGCAGGTATGGGAAAATCCCTAGATTTAAATCTTTCTTCCTTGGCCCACTGTGGTTTGGATAGCTGCCTTTGCTACATTTTTTTTTTAAGCCAAGTCTACAAAGTATGACATAAAGGGAAGAGTTCATTATATATTACACTTTGGATTCAGACTTCATAGTCAGATAAATTCAATTAAAAAATCCTTTTTTTTTCTAGATTGTTCAATGCAACCTTTATATTTACTATTTAGTTCTATGTAACTGGCATTCATTGACTACAATCAAACGGATTAAATGGTTAGGTTTCCTTGGGCATTTCCCTTATTTAATTCCTTTGCAATTATTTGGAATCTCTAACAAACTAAGTAATCATTTCTTCTTTGAATTATTCTACTCAAGACTGTAAGAGACTGTTATGAGTAAGATTAGATTAGCTAGTTATTAGGTATTGATTATATATTGATTAGGAAGTACCTAGCAGGAAGGATCTTCAGGACCCATGAAATGTTCATCAATGCGATCAAGCAATACCTCTGTGTGGCATTATCCAAAAATGGAGTTTCTTTTGTGCCTGATGTTTTTGAGCTGTCTCTTGCCATTTTTCTCACTCTTCTTTCAAACTTTAAGACACATTTGAAAATGCAGATTGAGGTCTTTTTCAAAGAGATTTTCTTGAACATTTTAGAAACATCAACAAGTTCTTTTGAGCACAAATGGATGGTTATTCAGACTCTGACTAGGATTTGTGCAGATGCCCAGTGTGTTGTGGATATCTATGTCAACTATGACTGTGATTTGAATGCTGCTAATATTTTCGAACGCCTCGTAAATGATTTATCAACAATTGCTCAGGGAAGAAGTGGATATGAATTGGGAATGACACCTCTGCAGGAATTAAGTCTGAGAAAGAAAGGTCTCGAACGTTTAGTATCTATACTCAAATGCATGGTGGAATGGAGTAAAGATCTGTATGTGAACCCCAACCATCAAACAAGTCTGGGCCAGAAAAGACCAACAGATCAGGACCTGGTGGAGCCCAAAAGTCTTGACATTGGGAGGAGGAGTAGTGTAAGCTCCATGGACTCTACTGTGTCCTCTGGGATAGGAAGCATTGCTACCCAGACCTCTGTCCCAGATGATCCTGAGCAGTTTGAGGTTATCAAGCAACAAAAGGAAATCATTGAACATGGAATAGAACTGTTCAACAAAAAACCAAAACGGGGCATCCAGTACCTACAAGAGCAGGGCATGCTTGGAACTCCAGTGGAAGATATTGCACAGTTTCTGCACCAAGAAGAACGCCTGGATTCTACCCAGGTAGGAGACTTTCTTGGAGAAAGCACCAGACTCAACAAGGAGGTGATGTATGCCTACATGGACCAGCTTGATTTCTGTGGAAAAGATTTGTATACCTATTTGTGTCAAGCCATCCACACAAAAGGTCATTTTGGTACACAAGCTGTTGTGGATTCCATCAGGAGACAATGGGTTGCTCCTGGAATAAGTACTGTTGCAAATAAGGTCTGTAATAGCTGTCCAGTCTGCCAAAAGTTCAATCAAAGTGCATTCAGAAAGAAAGGTTTGGGTGGTAGACCTTTAGCATATTGTCCATTTGAGAGTTTACAGATTGATTATATCTGTATGCCTAAAGCTGGAAGATACAAGTATTGTCTTGTGATAGTCGATAGATTAACTAAATGGCCTGAAGCTTTTCCATCAAATACAAATACAGCTAGTTTTGTGGTGCAAGTGTTACTGAAAGAAATTGTGCCTAGATTTGGTGTACCTTTAACCATAGATTCGGATAAGGGATCTCATTTTACTCAGGATATCCTTAGAAGAGTCTATGAGAATCTAGGAATAACACCTAAATATCATGTTCCATACCATCCGCAAAGTTCAGGTCAGGTGGAGCGTATGAATAGGGAACTCAAGACTATGGTTGGGAAACTCTGTGCTGAAACTCATCTCAAATGGCCAGAGATTCTTCCCATAGCTTTGTTTTACCTACGTACGAGACCAAGAGCGGATCTACATATATCATCGTATGAGATGCTCTTTGGACATGCTCCACTACAAGCAAAAACTTGTAAGGCTGTTTATGCATCACTCTTAGGAGGTGATTGTCAAATTGCTTCATATTTAAGTGCTTTACAGCAGAGGCTAAGAGAATTACAAGATATGGGAGTATTAATTCAATCTGGTCCATTGGATTATTCTCTTCATAATTTTCAACCAGGTGATATGGTCTATGTGAAAAATTTTGCCAAAACATCAGCAACAGAACAAAATTGGGTAGGTCCTTATACAATTGTATTAGTTTCACCATCTTCTGTAAAAGTTTTAGGTAGACATTCGTGGTATCATTGTTCTCACATTAAATTAGCACATGGAATAGATAATGAAACTGTAGAAATTGTTAATAATGATGAAGAAGAAAAAGAAGAAGAAGAAGAGATTATGTAATTTGAGATCTTCAGTCAATTAGAGTCTGCAGTCAGAAAGTTCAGTAAGGAGAGGACCATTCCAGCGGAAGAGGACATTCGGATGGAAGAGGATATGGATGAAGAGGATTCAGGATTCAGGATTTATAGACTTTGTATTAAGACTGATGGACTTATGAATTGAACTGATAAAACTTCATTTTCGAGGATTTTCTTAAAGGAGAGGATTAATCATGGACAATTTGGATTAAATGATTTGGAAGTATTTTGGGTAATGTATATAGTATCATTACATACTCATATGCATCCAACATTGCACATAAAATTATCAAGACCTTCGATGGAGAAAAGAAGAAGAGGAAAACCGGAGAAAAGAAGAGAGGATTTCCTAGAGGAATGGAACATCATGAGAAGAAAGGAGATCTGAAGGAGATCTACAGGAGATCTGGAGTTTGGGTAGGTATCATACATCCGTCAGTAACATGTTGCAACACAATATAGCAAAGAAACAACATAACAAATCAGATACATACAACACAAACATGTTAGGATACATTGTGTTCCTTATGGAATGAGACAATGTATAATACTAACAAAATTAGAATTAGCTATAGGATAAGTAAGTACTAACAAGAGATAGTTACTAACAAAGATTAGCTAGTTATTTAGATAGATGTAGCTAGACTAATACACTAATACATTAGGGTTAGTTTAGAATAGTTTAGTAGAATAGATATAGTATTAGATTAGGTTAGAGGATAAAATAAGGTACTAATGTACATTACAGTGCAGATATAACTGACATAAAATTGCATTACATGAAGAACATATAACATACTACAGATCACATATCATAAGTAATGTAAATAGTTGTGTAAATAGTATGTATATATTGTAAATTGTATTATAGTTTAAGTATTGTATATATGTAAAGGGTGTACATATGTATATTTGATATGTATATTATGTATACATACATGTATATGTGTATATCATGTATGTATATATTATGTATATATTGAATGTGTATATATGTGTATAAATGTAAATTCTGTGAATACTTTGATGTAATTGAGTTGCAAACATTCAAATGTAATTTGCATAAGGGAGTTTACTGTTTTGTTTTAATTTTGATGTAAAGACTTATGCAACGTTGTGTTAAAAAAAGTTTTTCCAAAATGGTTTGCATTTATTAGTTGGTAGGATATTTCTGTATTAGAATAGGTGTTATGTTTGATGTTTGTTTTGACTTTTGTGTTATTTCATATTTGCTGTTGATTTTTGTTGGGAATTTTTGCATTGTTACTTGTTGTTTTATGCTTTGAACTATGTAACTGTTCAATGTATTTATCTTTTTACCTATCCTTGTTGAAATCCCTAGTGTAGGGTAGAGTAGGATAGTATTAGATAGAATAGAGTTAGTGTAGGTTGTTTGTTATTTTGGGTTAGAATTTTAGTTTAGTTTGTAGTGCATAAATACCAAAATTTTGGTAATTTTGGCTTTGTGCAAAGGGGGGAACTGTTATGAGTAAGATTAGATTAGCTAGTTATTAGGTATTGATTATATATCGATTAGGAAGTACCTAGCAGGAAGGAGCTGGAGCTGGGAATTCCAGGTTGGAATGAAGGAGGAGGAAGTCTATGTGTGTTCTGTGTGTGGACTCCATTAGTGGTAGGCAAAAACTGTGGCCAGCCTGGGAGAACTCAGAACAAAGGACACCTTGCATCCTGTTTTTCCCTGGATCCTGTGTGGTGTGGCATTTAAGAAAAGAACAAGAGAAGAGGACAGTGCTTCAAGCAAAACCCTTACTGCTTAGTTCCTGAGACAACTGTAGCTCCTGGCATCCAGACATCATCAGTGGATTGCAGTGAGAAATCCCAAAGCCACAAAAGCCCAGCTGTACTCAAGCCTGGCAGGTTCCAGGTGTGAGGCAGAAACCCAGAGACTCCAGTATAGCTCCTTGGGCCCTGTTAGTTAGATAACTTAAATTAGTGTAGTGAATAAGTCCTTCCCTGTCCCTTTGGGTTTTGTTATTAGGTGTTAAGATTTTAGAGTAGTCATTCCTATCCCTCCTTTTAGTTGTTTCTAATTAAAACCCAATTTCACCTTCTTACCTTGTCAGTTAATTCAAGGCCTCTGGCCAGAGTGACAGTTGGTTGTTATTTTTCCAGTTGGGAGTGGTGTAGCTGTACAAGACTTCAGTGATCAGTTTTAGTCTCTCTTACATCCCAGAGAGTATTCCCACAAACCCCATAGTTGATTTTTAATATCCCTGGTGACCCCATTACTTATATTTTCCTATAGGACCTAGGAGGGGTTCCTATTTTAGTTGTTACCCTGCTTATAAGAACATGCTATTGATGGATTGTTTATCTAGGCACTTGAAATTGAGTGTGTGACCATCTTTCTATCATATGTGAGTTACCTGGTGAATATAATCATTGTGCTTCCCTTCTTTGCACAACCATAATCTCAGACAACTTCTTCAAAAGGCATACATTTGGGGGCAGCTAGATGGCTCAGAGGATTAAGAGTCAAAGAGACAGGTGGTCCTGGATATAAATCTGGCCTCAGACATTTCCTAGCTGCACAACCTGGAGCAAGTCATTTAACCCTTATTGCTTATTCCTTACCACTCTTCTGCTTGGAACCAATATATACTATTCTAAATACATATTGATTCTAAGATGGAAAATGGAAAATGAGGTTTTTTAAAATACTTACAGATAAATGAATATGATAGAGTGAAAGAAAGAGAAATCTCAAGAAAGATACCACTAGATAAGAAGAGAGATATACTTCAAGAATGTCCAGAGTGGTTTGGAATCATAAAAAAAGAAACAATAACAATTTTGAAAAGGATCTAGCTTCTCCAAGATTGGAAATAAGATCACTAAAGAAAAACTCAAGAACGTGAATATGAGAATTGACAAACCAGGAAAGATGATAGGAAATCCCAAAGAAGATATCAGATTAATAGAAAACAAGATGATAGAGCCTGTGGACAGAGCTTGTTAAGACCAAAGGAGACAACATTGTTTAGTAGAAAGAACAATGGATTTGGAACTCTTAAGGTTCTTTCAGCTTTGCATTTATGATCCAGTAATCTACAATCTGGGAATTACCAGTCTCCAAGAAAAGTATAAGGGAAAAATTTGGATATTTTCTTTTAGTAAATCATCAAATTTCCCAGAAGTATTAGAAAGACAATGTGAAAAAAAGAAAGACAGAGTGAAAAATCAATAGAATTTCTTGGGGTGAAGCAGAGAGGAATCTCAGTTTAACTCATACATAAAAAAGTTCTAGAGCATCAGTATCAAGAAAACAATCTTGCAAGCAACTGAGAGGTATATTTAAATAAATATTGGCTTGAATTATTCAAAATGTCCCAATAATGATCAAAAATTAAAGACTCTTCTAAAATGGGTATACTGAAAGGCAATAGAAAAACTGAGTATGGTCAGTATGAGAAAATGAGGTTAGAAATTTTAATTTTTTTCCTGGTGAATAACCAGAATTATCCAAGGTTTTTGATGTGCAAATTAATCAAGTGCCCTAAAAGTAAAGAAAAGATTATAGAATTTAATGCAAGAAAGAAGGAAAAGATGATTCAGTGTTAATGGCATATAAGATGATATACCCATTAAGAGTCATTCAAAAAACAAACACTAGGAATTTGAAAGAAATATTATATGGAAAGGCAATGAGGGGCAAGGAGGTGGCTCATGGTCCTGGGTTCAAATACTTTCTAGCGGCTTGACCCTGGGTAAGTCACACAATCCCCTTTGCTTAGCCCTTACTGCTCTTTTGCCTTGGAACCAATACTTAGAATTTATTATAAGATGGAAGATAAGTTTTTTTTAATTGCATGTTAGTTAGATCACACAACCTATGATCTTGCCATTTTTTTTAAACCCTTGTACTTCGGTGTATTGTCTCATAGGTGAAAGATTGGTAAGGTTGGGCAATGGGGGTCAAGTGACTTGCCCAGGGTCACACAGCTGGGAAGTGGCTGAGGCCGGGTTTGAACCCAGGACCTCCCGTCTCTGGGCCTGACTCTCACTCCACTGAGCTACCCAGCTGCCCCAGATCTTGCCATTTTTAAAAACTGTTTTTTGCCTGGATTTAAAATTTCATTGGTAGTAGTGAATTCCTATTCAGGAAGTTTAACAATTATTCAAGTTAATAGCTCTTCAGCAACTTTTCATCTTGGAAAGCTGCCTGGACATACATAGAGTTTAAATAACTTGCCCAGTGTGAAACAGCCATTATTTGCCAGAAGTAGGACTTGACCCTAGAACTTTTTCAATGGTACCTGCAAAGTTACTGTTGAAATTTTCCAGGGGCCTGCTCTCTCAGTTCCCTTGGGGGGGAATTCCTGCTAGAGTAGGGAGGATGTTGGGAACTTGTGAAAGGAGGGTTCAGAATGTTAGAGAATACGGATAGGTGTGTTTTTATTGGAGACCAGCCCCATTATTGGTCATCACAGAGAAGCTGGGAGGGTAACCCATCTTCCCAACCTCTAATTGGTCAACAGCTTCCTGAAATTCATGCCCCATTACCCACTTTGGAGACCACCTGCTCTATGAGAATTCAGCATGTTAATAGGGTTGAAAGGAGCCGAGTCCACATCTGGGAATTTTTGGGTTCCAGGAAAGTATGACAAATATTCCTGGGGCAAGTGGAATGTAGTGTTCCCTTAGTTGAAGGAAAAAGGTAGGTCAGTGTGAGCCTGCTTCTAGAGAAATAGCCATGTACTAGGAAAGAATCAGTTGGAAAGTGAAAAAAAAAGCATTTATTAAATGCTTACCATGTGCCAAGTGCTAGGGAAAACAATAGAGTGAAAGTTGGATGAAAATATAGGAGAGTTCACAGGAAGGTGGTTGGAAAAAGCTAGGGAGAGGCAAGCAGCAGGATAGATGGCAGGCCCAGGAGTCTTTAAGGTTCAGCAGCAAGGCAGACGATATGGCCGAGTGATCCTGCAAATTTCCCAGGATTGTAGCTGGTGCATTTGAAACAGTGGTGAATGCCAATGGCTGTCTTTCATTCATATGTGGGAAAAGAAAGACCTCAGACCCTGACCACTGGAAACAGGAGATGCCAGTGGCATCTTAATGGTTAAGGGATGAGCTGGCAAGGTACTTTCCCTCTCTGCCTTTGCGTGCCTCCTAGGATGTGTGATGGTGAGGGTAGGGAAGACTGAGATCTGAGTTGTTTCTGCTTTTGGACTGCTTCACACTTACCTCAGCCTTCTGCTTGGCAGCTTCTTTCTAAGGAGGTTGTTTCTGGAATACTTAAGAATTATTGGCATTCTTTAAATTTGGCACCTTGCAGGTAAAGCCTCTGTCACTCTGCCCTAGATACTTCTCTGAGAAAAAGAGACTTTATTTTTTTTTCTGAGGGATTATATGTCCTTGATCAAGGACATTCATAGCTGTATCCCTTAATGTTGTGATAACAATGCTACATTTCTTTGATTTTTGGCTTTCTTCAGGAATAAAATATCAGGGAGTTGATTTGTTCCTCCTTGCTTCACTAAACCTCCTGGGAGTTGAAGAGAGAATGTTTAAAATAGTTTTGCCCTTACTTAAGGCTAGTTATATGCCATTTTTTCTGTCCTTATTTCCTAATCATTTAATGCTTGACAATTATCTCTTCTAGCCATAGACAAAATTTTAGAGCAGTGATTCCCAAAGTGGGTGCCACCACCCCCTGGTGGGTGCTGCAGCGATCCAGGGAAGTGGTGATGGCCACAGGTGCATTTATCTTTCCTATTAATTGCTATTAAAATTAAAAAATATTAATTTCCAGGGGTGCTAAGTAATACTTTTGCTGGAAAGGGGGCAGTAGGCCAAAAAAGTTTGGGAACCACTGTTTTAGAGTAAGAAGGAACCTTGGAGACAATATAGCATTAATGTTACTTTAATATGCTTTGGCTCCCAAAAATTTGAATTTTGTGTCTTTTATTCATTTTTCACTCTTCTTTTACCCACTTCCCTTCCCCATCTCCTAATGCAGGTACTTTCTTGGCTGAATTCCATGATATGTATGGAAATTATTTTTTAAAATTCCATATTAATTTTTTAAACCCTTTTACTTCGGTGTATTGTCTCATAGGTGGAAGAGTGGTAAGGGTGGGCAATGGGGGTCAAGTGACTTGCCCAGGGTCACACAGCTGGGAAGTGGCTGAGGCCGGATTTGAACCCAGGACCTCCTGTCTCTAGGCCTGACTCTCACTCCACTGAGCTACCTAGCTGCCCCCTCCATATTAATTTTTGAAGTAAGTTGATTACCAAGATTAAGTGTGGTATAAGAACTCTGGAATCAGAACTCCAAGGTTCAAATCCTGCCTTTGATCTCACTTACCTGTGTAACCTTGAGTGAGTCACTGGACCTTGGACCACAGTTTCTATGAGGGGGTTAGATGCTGAAGACCCATCTATATTTGGATCTAGTCATCCAGACTATCTAGAAATAGTTGGTATTTCTTTTTCCTCTGATTCCATTCAGATAATTTCTGTCTTTTGCCCTTGAGCTAGGGAGCACTTTGAAAGCACGAAATAGTCAGCATCTTTCATTTTTATTGACTTTCTAAGATTGTAACTAATGTCTAAGAATAGTAAACCAGGGAATGACCTTGATTCCCTTTCCTGAAAGTATTCCTTAAAAATTTTAAAACATTTTTTTGACTCTGAACTAGATAAATGCTAAGAAACATCAACATTTCCATATACAAAGAACAGAAAAGAGATTTATATATGAAAATGCAAATATACATTTTATATATGGTTTGGGTGTTTTGTTTTTTTAGTGTCTAGTACATTGGTTCCAGAACTGTTCTGCTTATTTGTATTTCCATCTAAATTTCTTTCTGCTACATGTGCATATTTTTAATGCTTCATTGATATTATTATATAATTTTTCTTTTATCATTGCTCCCTTCTCCCACCAATTCTCCTTATAATCAATACATATAGTAAAGCAAAAGAAATCTATATAATTGTTGTGTCCAAAAATATATATCTGATTCTTCACCTGTAGAAGCGTGTTTCTTTCATATTTCAAGATATTCTTCTTTATGATGTTTTCTCTTGGTTCTGTTCACTTTACCCCATATCAGTTCATTCAAATCTTCCCAGGTTTTTAAGAATCTGTCCATTTTATCATTTCTTATAGTGCAATAATAATACATTAAATTTATATTCCATAATTTATTCAGCCATTTCCTGTTTGAGGAGCATCATTTAGTTTTCAAATCTTCTTGATGTCAAAAAATGCAGCTATGAATATTTTTGTACATATGAGTCCTGTGATTTATTGTTTAATTCTTTGGTATATAAAACCTAGTATTGATATTGCTGGGTGAAAGGGAGACACAGTTTAGTGTCTGGTGGTAGCAGGAAGGCATAGTTACAAATTGCTATCTACTCCCATTTATTTATAACACTTTCCAGATTAGCCTTAATGAGGGTACTTTCCTTAAGATAATTTATGAAAAAAATCAGTCATTGAAGTAAAATAACTTTATTAGGTCAACATCAATATTGGGAAAGTTACTTTATTGCTATCTTTAGAAAATACTCCTACCTAATAGCCATAAACATTATGCTTTAGCTTTTCTTCAAAGTAGTTTGTGGTGAGACATCAGAGATGCTGCATTTCTTACCTTGAGTTAATGTGGAGAAAAAAGGGAAAATGCTACTCCTTGGAGGTAGTCAGTGTTCATATAATCAAATCTGGTGTATAAAACATACCCAAGAGTTTATACAATGGAACAATTCCATAAGGGGCCATAAAATCTCCTTTCTGCCACTCCTCTCTCAGGGGTGTTACATAGGTCAATGATTTATTCAGCTCCCTGAAAGAACATTTAGCACAATTCCAAATCTCTTTATTTAATTTATTATGCCATTGAATGCATTTGTAATCTAACTCAGTAGCACATTCTATATTGTTCAATCATCCTTTGTGTATGGATAGTATTATTTTATTATGGAAATTAATCAAGCTGTGAAAAGACTGCATATGTACCCAGAAGCTAAAAGCAAAGTGGACAAGCCTAATAATTATCAAAGTTAAATTCTTAAGAGAAAATGAAAATACTAATTTTTTCTTTTAATTACATTTATGTTCAATTTTCATAAGAATCTGTGTTTTTTGACAACTCTGAGGATATTTAATCATATCAAATATCCATATGGCTAATTCTCGATTTCTTTTTAAAGAGGCAGTATCAAGTGGGGAAAACTACTGTTCTTGGAGTCCTGAGACCCAAGTTCAAATCCTGCCTCTGGTACTCACTAGCTGTGTAACTAAGTAAATCATTTAATCTCTCTGGGTCCATTTTTATCCTCTGTAAAATAGGGATAATCATACTTAATAATTAGTTTATTCAGTTCTTTTATGAACTCACATGCCACCTTGAAATAAAAAAAATAAGTTAAATTATCTTTGAATGAGGCTTAACTTTTCAGATCTTTGTGATTTCAATATTTCAAATGTATTGAACTGTGAAACTGGCCATCTTATGCCAAGCAATTTAATTGCATTTAAAAAAATGTGATGGATTTTATTTTTCTTCTAGGAGTATTATATAAAATCCCTTTGAGAACTTTTCATTATTACATAAATGGGGAGGTATTTTTTTTAAGAAATATCATCTAAAAACTGTCCTTCTATGAGGATGGCTACAGGGCCACAGTCCTACTCCTCCTATGTATTTCCTGCTACTGCTATCTATATGTCCTGGCTATTGCAATAGTTATATTCTGTATTGTGGAAAATCTGCTACAAGAAAGAATCCATGGCCCCAACTCAAACGGATGTAACATACACAGTATTTCTGTTATTCAAAACCAGTCTTCTTTCCATGGGTATAGATAATCTAGTAGGCTTTATTTAACTTTTGTTGTTGTTGTTCAGTAAGGGCTTTTTGTTTGCTTAATTTTTTAAGTTAAATTTTATTTTATTTCCAGATCTGTATCCTCTCCCTTCCATTTCCCTTCCCCTTCCAATTGAGAAAGCTAAAAAAAATACAAATATAAGCATAGTAGTGAAGCAAAACAAATTCTTGCTTTGGTCATGTCCAAAGTTATATATATATGTGTATACAATTCAGAGGAACACAAATACAGAGGTACTGAGAAAAACCACTCAGATAATTGTCATCCTAAGAATTACACCACTCTGCTCTCCAGGGGTGGCTCTCTTGTTTGCTCTCCTGAATATTCAGTTGTCTCTTCAATGGTGAGGGCCAATGGATGTCAGGCAGTGGGAAACCTAGAAACTGGAAATGGAGTCTACACTATCATATAGGATAAGCTCTGTACCATTTTGAGCTTAGAGGGGCATCATGTAATGGGAAGTTGAAGGAGGAAGAGAGACCTTAAAGCTGATAGTTCTAGACTGCCTACCACTATGGAGCCTTACAGGAGTGTAACTGAAAGTTAAGCCTTTAGGTTCTGCAGAGAACATAACTGTTTGGCTCTGTTGCCCAAATGATGCATATTTGTTTATGATGGGACAGCTCCATGTGCATGCAAGCGCTTTCACAGTGCCCCCAATTGGCTTCGGTTCCATGGCTCTGCATGGTCTCTCCCAATTAGCTGTGGGTCAGTGGGTTGATAGGAGGTGGATCAGTGAGGAGGAAGTATTCCTGATATTATTTAGAGTAACATCTGTAATGTAGCACAATCAGCCACTGGGTAGTTAGGCATAAAAATCTCAAGACAATAGTAGAGAAGCTACTGTTTTATAGACTGGCTACAGAAAACCTTAGTGTGGGAGTAAAACTGGTACCCTCATTAGGGTTATTTCAGACAATTCCTGATTTTCTTTTCCAATTGTTGCTCTCTTATCAGCTGGTATGCTTTTCTGGTTATGGTAATACATCTTTTTCCTCTAAGTCCTAGCTTTTACTCTTTTCCTGGGAGGAGTGCTTGGCTTAGCATCCTTACATGTAACTTGTCAGCCTTGCACAGGCAAGGTCGTGACTATGGTTACCAGTTGCTAGTAGATGATTTTCTGTAGTGCAGGCTATATTCTCCTTATTGTGGCTTTCCTGCTAAGGAAGTAGTCTTGAATGCAAAAACCTTGTTTGATGGGGATTCTTTATATTTCTATTAAAAATGTCCACTTGGCTGACCTACCTATGAGGTAAAAGTTGTTAACTGGCCCTGCAGTTATCTGACTCCATGCTCTAGCTGTATCAGTAAAGACTAGGGAAGTATTGATTTTCAGCCCTGTGGGCTGATGGCAAATTGAGGCAACTTTCATTCAAAATGGAGGATGTGTTCTTGAAGTATTTGCAGCTGTGGAGGCCATGTTGACCATTCTTCCAAAGGATCAGTTTGAATCAGCTCCTACCAGTCAAATAAGGGGAGTGGTTTCCTTCCAGAAAAAACAAAAACACACTTCTCCGAGACATCTCACTTTGTAACTATTCTTTTCAGGATTGACTTACTATGAGTAGCACAGCACACTCTAGTACTAAGTTTTGGGTAATATAATTTTCTAAGACCCTGGAATCAATCTTAACTTAATTAATTTCTGTTTAGTCTGCCTTGGTCTTTGAACCCAAGTAAACATTCCCTCCAGCAAAACTCAGCAATAAGCCTTTGTTATACTTATGAAACTTCTTCAATTGCTGCTGCTTGCCGTCCTCTGCTTATTGCTTGTTACCTAGACCAGAGATGTCAAACACACCAACACACACTCCCCAGCATAGCTACAGGAATCAAATTAAAATACACTTGGGAAATGTTTAGCAAAATAAATAAAAATACAAAAAAAACATAGATGATAAATACATTTTTTGTTTTTTTTTAATTTTTAATTTTCTAGGTTTTTATTCAAAGATATTTTATTCCCAGTTACAATTAATAACAAATTTCAACATGTATTCTGATATTATAAGATCCAAATTGTCTCACTCCCTTTCTTTCCTCTCCCCGCTTGGAGATGGGAAGCAATTTGATATGGGTTATATGTATATTATCCTGCAAAGCATACTTCCACATTGGTCATTATTTTAAGAGAATACTCATATAAAACCAAAACCCCAAAATAAAACCATAAATAAACTAATGTGAAAGATCATATGCTTTGATCTGCATCTGACTCTAACAGTTCTTTCTCTGGTGGTAGACAGCATTCTTTGTCATAAGTCCTTCATAATTGTCCCAGATCATTGTACTCCTGTGAGTAGCTAAGACTTTCACAGTTGATCATCTCACAATATTGCTGTTACTGTGGACAATATTCTGCCAGTTCTGCTTATTTTACTCTGTATCAGTTCATGTAGATCTTTCTAGCTTTTTCTGAAATCATCCTTATAGCACAATAGAATTCCATCATCAACATATATCACGACTGTTCAGCTATTCTCCAATTGATTGGGAATATCCATTCAATTTCTAATTCTTTGCCACCCCCAAAAAAGCTGCTATAAATTTTTAAGAAGTACATTTTAAAAAAACTTACTCAGTATATGGCCTGCAGGGATCTTGCATATGGTTTATGGATATATTTTTATTTGAATATTATATCACTTATTGAGAACTCTGAAGCAAGTGGTTGAATTCCCTGCATTAGAGACACCAGTGAGTCTGGAATGCTCATAGCAGAGACTTCTTGATTTCTATTTGATCACTTCTAATTCAGGCTGAGAATTCTTTCTTCCTGTTCCCAAAGGATCACTCCATAGTCTCTTCTAGCATGGGCTCACTAGCACTGATGAAAAAGATGATCTGAGAGGCCACGCTGAGCTACTCTACCTGAGGTACCACACTCTTTGACTAGAGCATGAGCTTAGGAGTCTCTCATGGTCTCAGTGGATTGATATATTCTTTCTGGTCCTGAACCCAGCCCATCTTCTTGTCTACCAAATAATTATAACAACCAAAGCCACTAACTTTCTTTGAATAGTATATGCTGCTCAGCAGACTTTTAAGTTCTTTCTTGGGAAGGAAATAAGCATTTTTTTTTAATGTTTTTAAAAACCCGTATCTTCTGTCTTAGAATTGGTACTAAGTATCATTTCAAAGGCAGAAGAGAATTAAGGTTTGGGCAGTTGGGATTAAGTAATTCGCCCTGGGTCACACAGCTAGTGTCTGAAGTCAGATTTGAACCCAGGACCTCTTGTCTCCAGATCTGGCTCTCTGTCTCTTGAGCCACCTTGCTGCCCTGAAATAAGCATTTATTAAACTCCTACTCTGTGCCAAATACTGTGCTATATAATATAGAGCAGTTATTTGATTCTGACCACTAACTTGGGAGGTAGGTGCTGCTATTATCCTCATTTTGCAATTATGAAACCAAGGCAAATAGAAGTTAAAGTTCCTTTCCCAGGAACATATAGCTAATAAGAATGAAGTGGATTTGAACTCTGGTTTTCTTGATTCAGGCTTGAGCTCTGTCCTCTGGACTACCAGCTAATTTTTCTGAAAGAATTCTGTCAGTAGCACTTTACGGAAACACAGAATCAGAGTTGGAAGGGTTCTCAGAGGTCATATAGTCCATTTTTCAGAAAAAAAGTCCTTTCTGTAGCAATCAACTTTTACTTGAAGACCTATTGAGGAAGAGCTACCAGCTCCTGAGGCAGCCTATTTCACTTTAGGAGAGCTCTAATATTTCCTTATAATAAGTCTAAATCTAATTCCAGTTCTTCTTCCACATGACAGTCCTTCAGATTCTTGCAGGTAGAAATCATGTCAGCTCATATATAGCCATTTCTTTCTAACAGCTCTTGTATATTATGGTCTTCACCATACTAGTTGCTCATTTCTGAACATGCTTTAGAATCTAATTTTTAGATTATCAGTACACTTTCTAAAATGTGGTGCTTTGAACAGAATTCAGTATTTCAGATGTGCTCTGACTAGGGATGAGTGTGACAGAACTATCATCTTCCTTGTTCTGGATATTACCCTTCCATTCCCTAAGGGAGTCTAGCATACATTAACTTTTTTTACCACCATATTATGTTGATGTCCACCATGTTATTCATGACTGCCATGAGGATCATTTGATTTTGAGCTCGTAGGACACTAGAACCATCAGATCTTTTTCATGGTGTGATGGTTCATTTCTGGGTTCAAGGAGGAGATAAATCATGATCAGAGAACTTATCCATTTATAAACCCATTTTTATTAACATAAAGGATATAGTGGGGAATACATGTATACCTTAACAAATATAAATACTTTTAGGTTTCCTGTTTGATTCTAGTGTACACTTGCTCAACATTTCCTATCAAGATCTAACCAGCTTGCCAAGCACTATAGGTAGACCCTGATTGGCCCCTGGTCCTCTGATTAAAGCACCTACTGAGGAATGAATGTACCCATGAATATGCCAATCAGAAGTAAATCCAAAAGAATACACATGAATTTGGTATTTTAATTTGGTCCCTGGTGATTACATATTTGCAATTCACTTGTTATTTTGGCTGTTTCTATCCACAAATTCCTCCCCCCTCCTTTTCCTACTTAGTGCCAGGGAATAGCTCACCTTACTGTTTTACACACTTGTCTGTTTACTCCTTATCCATCATGTGCTTGTGAAATGAATTCTTTTCGTCCAGACGTAGAACTTCACATTTATTCCTAATATATTTCATCCATAACCCATGTGCCATTTGGCATCTTTAGGCCCATTTTCCCCTGACAGATATTTTGGGCTCAACTTTTAAGTTTTAATCTGTGTGGTTAAATTTTGCCCCTACTCATGCCCCAATCCCTGAGAATATCTGAATTTGATTTTTCCTAGCTCTGGTCTAGGATTATTCCATTTTACCATAAGGACTCTAGGCAAACATAGAACACATAATAAGTTTATTAAGATGCAATGAATAATATAAAAAAAAGACTGGTTCCTGAATTTTCGGATAATCAAGAAAAATGTCCTCTCTGGTGAGTCCCACCTTCTGTGGGACCTTAAACAATTGTTCCAGATTTATAGCTCATGCTTTAGTAGAGGACCACAATACTCCCCTTACATTCCACCTTGCCTAACTGGGAAAGAACTCAGGGAAGGAGAAATTAAGCATCCTTTTCCCACTGGTGAGCTCAACCTTATCCAGGGACCTATAAAGATTTTGAGACTTTATATTCTTTATTCCTTTTCATTTCAATTCTGGTCCTTCTGTGCTAGGGTCTCAGATTCCTGCCACACAAATTTCTCTTCCATCTTGAGTGCTTCCATTCATTGCTCCATTGTTGATGCCTCTGGGTTTTTCTGGCCTCTTTGTGTGTGTCTTGATTTATCCAGTCTTTCATTACTGTTGAGGCTTGAAGGCTTTATCTAAATGTGATAATATTAACACTTTTACTGCTGCTACTATTGACATCTGTTTCATCTTCTTCCAGAAAGTGGTACATCTCTTACAATGTGATAGTCAGGGCCAACAAGTCATTGAGCTAATGAAACTTATTTTTTGCTCTTTCATTTTAGTCAGGCCACAGCTCCACCCAGCCTGCAAACAAAGGAGGCATTCAGTGGTGGTGAAACTTGCTTGTCTCAACCAATAGTTCCCAATTAAATCAACAGAATTCCATTCACCTCTTTTTCTACCTTAGCATGCAGGCAATATGTCCTTTGTACTTCCTGCCGAGTCTTTTTAGAGGCTGGGAAAGAATACTCACATTTTTTTCCACTTGATACTTGGAGAAGTCTCAAGAATGTACACTGGAGCAGAAGTATAATGGTTAATAAATCTAGTGGCTAATAAGCCACCGCGAGCAATCCTGTAATAGTAGCAAAGATTCAAGTCTTCATTATGTATTTCATGAGATCCAACCCATAGTTCTAGACTGTTGGTGTTTATTTGGATCTTGACTCTGGCATTTAATTGTGTAAGCTCTCTCTCCCAGGTTCATGTCGTCCATTATTATTATTGTCATCAGCAAATTTGGCAAGTAGGTCCTAGTTATCTACCTTCATTAGAGTCACTGATAAAAATATTAAATAAATAGCACATGGCCAAGCCCAGGTTCCCAGGACCTTTCCCCTAAATTGGTTTGTCCTATTGAACACTCTACTTTGGGTCCTTCCATTCAACCTGTTTAAAAGCACCCATTCCATTATCCTTCATATTAAAATCTCTCCATCTTGTCTACAAGAATCACATGATTTTTGTTGAAATATAGGGCTGTTTATACAACAATCTCCTAATCCAAAAATAGGATCAAGAGAAGGAAATGAAATAAAGGAAGAAAATGTAAAAAGGAAAGGAAAAGGGGGCCACTGTCTGGCTAAATTAATTGAGAACCAGTCCTAGAGTCAGGAGAACCTAGGTTCAAATCTGGCCTCAGACACTTCTTATCTGTGTGACCCTGGGCAAGTCATTTAACTCCCATTGCCTAAGCCCTTACCACTCTTATGTCTTAGAACCAATATAAAAAGTATTGATTAGAAGACAGAAGGTAAGGGCTTAAAAAATAAAGGAAAGGAAAATGGTTGTCCCAGTGAAATCTGTTTTTGGTGAATACATGCCAAAGCTTAGTGATCACTGCTGCCCTTTCTCAAGGATCACATATTATCTATTTAAGAATGTATTGTAATTGAGAGCCAGACCTAGAGACAGGAGGTCCCAGGTTCAAATCTGGCCTTAGCCACTTCCTAGTTGTGTGACCCATTACCTACCCTTACCACTCTTCTACCTTAGAACCAATACAAAGTAAGGTAAGGGTTTAAAAAAAAAGAATGTATTGTAGAGAAAAACTAAATAAAAGAGACAAATCATTGGTTAACTTGATAAAGAAAGAAAACCAATTTACTGGTATCAAAAATGAAAGTGGCGAAATCACAACCAGTGAAGAAGAAATTAAAATAATTATTGGGAGTTATTTTGCCCAACTGTATGCTAATACACCTAAGAATCTAAGTGAAATAGATAAATATTTATAAAAATATAACCTGCTCATATTAACAAAAGAGAAAATAGAATACTTAATTCCACCACAGAAGAAGAAATAGAACAAACCACCAAAGAATTCTATAAGAAAAAGGTCCCAGGGCTAGATAGATTCACAAGTGAATTTTATCAAACATCCAAAGAACAATTAACTCCAATACTACATAAACTATTTGGAAAAATAGAGGAAGAACAAATCCATCTAAATTCCTCTAATGACATAAATATGGTCTGATACTGAAAACATAGACCAATCTCCCTAAAGAACATTGATGCAAAATTTTAAATAAAAAACTAGCAAGGATATGAATATTGTCTCACAAGGATCATATACCATGATCAGATGGGTTTTATACCAAGATTGTTCAATAGTAGGAAGACTATCAATGTAATTGATCATATCAGTAACAAACCAACAGAAACTATGTGAATATCTCAATAGATGCAAAAAGGCCTTTGACAAAATGCAACACCCATTCCTCGTAAAAACATCGGAATAAAGGGGCTTTCCATCAAATGATAAATGGTATCTCTCTAAAATCTTCAGCAAACAAGGAATGATGAATTGCTTGATTTCTATATGAACTGAAAAGACCTCCATGAACTGATGCAGAATGAAATGAGCAGAAGCAGGAGAATGTTGTACACAGAAAGTGAAACGTTGTGGAATGATCAAATGTAATAAACTCTGCTACTAATAGCAATGCAATGATCAAGAACAATCCTGTGGAACTTATGAAAAAAGAATGCTGTCCACATCTAAAGAAAGAACTATGGGAGTAGAAAGGCAATAGAAAAACATATGATTTATCACTCGGCTATATGGGTATATGATTTTGGGTTGTGGTTTTTAAAAGATTACTCTTTTACAAATATGAATAATATAGAAATAGGTTTTGAGTAATAAGACATGTATAAACCAGTGGAATTGCTTGTCATCTCCAGGAGTGGGGAGGGAAGAGTGAAGATAGAGAGCATGTAACTTTGGAAAATTATTCTAAAAAAAATTATAAAACCATCTGTAAGCATTATCTGTAATGGGGATAAACTAGAACCCTTCCAGTAATATCAGGGGTGAATCAAGGGTGCCTGTTATCACCATTACTATTCAGTATTGCACTAGAAATGCTAGCTATAGCAATAAGAGCAGAAAATGAAATTGAAGGAATTAGAATAGGCAATGAGGAAACAAAACTATTACTCTTTGCAGATGATATTATTGTATACATAAGGAATCCCAGAGAATCAATAAAAATTAATAGAAACAATTAAGAACTTTAGCAAAGTTGTAGGAAATGAAATAAACCCACATAAATCATCAGGATTATGTTTACCAACAAAGTTCAAAAGCAAAAGACAGAAAAGGAAATTCCATTTAAAATAAGTATAGACAATATAAAATAGCCTGAGAGCATGCCTACCAAAACAAATGCAACAATGATATGAACATAAACACAAGATACTTTTCACAAAAAAAGTCATACCTAAACAATTGGGAAAATATTAATTGCCTTCTAAATAGGGTTTCTACACAGGCCTTTATATACCTGAGCTGACTATAGTGTCAGGACCAAGAGCTTGAGAGCCAAGGGAGACCTCAGTGGAGGACAGGTCAGAGTAGTTGAAAGGATCTTCTTAGGGATTATCGTTTCCCTTTCTAAAGGCTCAGATCTTTCACCAAACACTGCTTACCCTGAACTTATGCATTTTTAACACTCTTTCTGAAAACCAAATAATCAAAACCAGCTCCTAGATTTATTATGATTTTCAGGATTTCTATTTTAGTGTTTAATTGGGAATTTTTATTTTATTTTATTTTTTTTTAGTTGAATGCCCAAATCCATTGATCTGTTCTTTCTCTCTTTTATTGATGTAAATACTTAGAGAAATAAATCTCCCCCTAAGTACTGCTTTGGCTGCATCCCTCAAATTTTAGTATGTTGTCTCATTGCTGTTGTTATCTTTAATTAAATTATTGATTGTTTCTATAATTTTTTCTTTGGCTCGTCCATTCTTTGGAATTAGATTCTTTAGTTTCAAATTAATTTCTAATCTGTACTTCAAAGATCCTTTATTGAATGTAAATTTTAGTTCATTATGGTAAAAATAAGATGCATTTAATATTTTTGCTTTTCTGGATGTTTGTGAGGTTCTAGTGCTCTAGAATTTTCATAAAGATATCCCTGAGAAAAAGGTGTACTCCTTTTTATCCCTATTCAGTATTCTACAGAGGTCTAGCATATCTAACGTATCTAAAATTCTTCTCATCTCTTTAATTTCTATTTATCTTGTGGTTAGATTTATCTAGGACATGGCACTCTTTTTCCAGGACCCTGCCATTCTTTTGTATTTATTTTTTGTTTTCAGCCCTTGCATCCATTTTTTCTATATGACTTAAAAAAAACTCAGGTGATTAATAAATTCCCTGTGCACATACAATGGTATCTTTAAGAAACAAGTCCCCACTTCTTCCTAAGTGGAATTTTTTTGTTTTTCCAGATTGCCATTCTTCAGTGCTTCCTATTTTCTCAAAGATCCCCTAGAGATTTCTTTTCCTGTAATAGAGTCTACTTCACAGGATTGTTGTGAGGATCAAATGTAATAAAATATGTAAAGTATTTTGCAAACTGTAAAGTGTTTTATAAACCTTTGCTACTATTAGTTATTGTATTACCATGCTCTTTGCTAAAAACATGGCCAAGAGAATAAAGACTCAGAACATTTTGTCAAAAATGCAGTTTCCTCATGGCATCATCATCTCCCATCAAGTTCTTTGGTGTAGTGTAGTGGGTTCTCCCTCACTGGAGTTCCCTTTTTCAATTAGTGAAAAGCTGTTTTCTCTCCATACTACCTATTGCTCCCATTGATAAACAAAAAAAAATTCTTATAACAGATATATATGAATGCTCAACTAAACAAAAAGGGTCTTTTTATTAGTTATATTGGATAAGAGAAAGGAAAAGGAATGAAATATTTCCATTCAATTTAATAGACTTTAATTAAGTACCTGCTGTGTACAGAGTACTATGCTAGTCTCTGGGAAACATACAGTTTAGATAAGATGAAGCCCTCTTCATTATAAAGTATGCAGCCTAGCCTGGGATTAAACATACATAGGTAATTGTAATGCATAAAAATGTATGTTAGCTGCTAGAGAGGTGCAAAAATGGCATTCCCAACAGTGGGGAACCTTAGTTGTTTTCATAGAAGAGATGGCATTTGGTTTGGATCCCAAAACATGGGAATAGAAGCAGTGACCTGAAGATATCCAGATTTCCATGTATGGCAATCAAAACAGACTAGCCATTCCTTCCAGATTTGATGAATCACTAAGTTGTAGCCAATATTTCTAAAATGATTCCATGTTAAAATTTCCACTAGTAAAAAATTGCAGAAAGAAAGGGAGAGAAACTCTTCTCTCTCTTGAGAAGACAAGAAACATTCTGTAAGTAAAATATGAGGGGGAACTGAAAACACTTTTTTAAGTTTAAAACACTGATCTTGTCATTTTAAAAAAATCATTTGCCTCTGAAAACATGCTTTTAAATTTAAAATGCTGATCTTGTAATTTAATAAAAATCATTTTTCTGAAAATACATTTTAAAATCAAAAACACTAATCCAGTGATTTGAAAAAGTTGGTTCTCTTTTCCAATAATATGAAAATTTAGCTGTTTGCAATCAGCTGCTTAATACTCTTCCCTACTGTGTAAGTTAGAGGGTAACAAACTGATTTGTTATGAAAATAAAGAATGCCAGAGTATATCGTTGTTGTTGCTTTGAAAAAGGATAGTAAGGGGACCACACACTGAGATGAAAAAGCCTTTGTAAAAGAGAATAGAAAGGGGCTGAAGGGCCATGAATACCTTTAGGAAGGGAAATAGATGCTTAGTAAATAATGCAAAAAATTTAACCCTGGAGAAAGACAAAAATATGCCCCACTCATTAAAGAGTGATATTATAACAATTAACATGTTCATAAAGAGGAACTCTAAGACAACATTTTTTGCTGGACCTCAAACTGTTTAATATATATGCTTCTTAACATGTAAAGAGATCCCAAAGATGATTTTTTGGGGTGAAATGCAGCTCCAAAAATGTCATTTGTTTTAGTCAGAATACTAATAAATTGAAGTCACCTAGCATCAATGCAGCATTTAGAGATATGTATGTGCAGTTCATTTGCTTTAATTTCTTTTGGGTTTTATCCTTTCATCATCTTTTTCTTCCCTTGAAATCTTAACACTAGCTTCAGTTTTAGTCATGAGATAACATGGGTAAACCATGTACATGAAGGAGGAAAGGAAGGAAGGAAGGAAAAAAGGAAGGAAGGAGGGAAGGAAGGAAAGAAACAAAGAAGGAAAGAAGGAAGGAAGGAAAGAAGGAAGAGAATGAAAAAGAAAGACAAACTCTAGTGGTTTTTTTTAATTAAAGATTGGCCAGGGCTTGTTTATCAGCTCCACTGTTCAGCCTGGCAAGAAATCTCAGTTGTATTACTTTCTGAGCTCTCATGTAGGCCAACAGAAACTAGGGAGTAGTTTTCCTTTCGGGTCTTTGTCTAAGTGGTTAGAATGTAGGAGGAGGGTAGTATGAATGCTCTCTCTCTTCTCAAATTAACAGAATTGCTGCTAGTACTTTCCCTGTTATTTAGAAACAATCTCCAACCAGTAGTGATTCTCTGATTTCAAGGTGAGCCAGTACCAGATCTGGGGCAAGAGTAAGGACTCAGGATAGAGGAGAGGTATGAAAGTGGCCTCTCATGGATCATCATGGAACAAGAGGTCTGAAACTAGGTGAGCAGTCTAGGGATGGGACTTATTTATGCACTGAAGGTTGGATCAAGGCCATCATAGATCAGAACCTGGTAATAAAACTGAATTTCAGGCATTTACAAATAACTAGTGTTTGTAGTAAGTTAGGCTGTATCAAGAACCACCTTGATAACTAAGATAGTCCTCAACTTTATATAGCATCCTTACTGAGTCTTTGTCAAAGATGAAAATGATTTTATCATGGTAAGCACAGAATGCTTGGATTAAGGCATGTATAGAAAGGCAGATGGAAACAAGGATATCTGGCTGAATTTGAAGGAAACAGCAGCTTTTGACAAGGAGGTCCTGGTAATGACCTCATGAGTAAGTTATGCAAATATATTATTAAATAAAGAGAGGAAATTTCTTTAGAAAAGAATTAAAGTGAACAGTTGTGAATTCTAGTCAAGTATTTACTTCTGTATTTGGAATTACAACCTGAGTCTCCCATTGGCTAGATGGTAACTATTTGAGTTACCTTAGAAAAGTAGTTTCATTATGAACTTCCCTTACTCAGCTATAAAATAAAAGGATTGGACTAATGACCTCTGTGGTACCTTCCAGTTCTAAATCCTTTGATCCAATAATCTTGACTGAAGAGTTTTTCTTTTGTCCTATAAGCATCTCTGAAGTATAATGGAAATGTGAAATCCCCTCCTAAGCTATTAGAACTCCACAATTTCCTTTCTTTAATAAACAACAAAGCTATTTAAATAAACCTGTTTGATTTTGCAGATTTATGAGACACTGGCTAGATGAATCAAGTTCATCTTGGTTGAATTGCAGTATTTTTTTTACACACAGCTTTCAAAACATACGTATTTCAGATTTGACATGGTAGTTTTAACATTGCTTTGCTTGTCAGAATCTCATTTTGTATTTTCTTTTGCTCATTTGTATTTTTAAATGATTCATTGATATTCATTTCTTTCTTTTTTGATATGATTATCATTAACTCTTCTTTTCAAAACTCTCTTCTTCAATAAGAAGCTAATACATTTTTTAAAAATTTCCCTCCCCCTCCTAAAGAGGGAAGACATGTAAATGGGTTGTACACATATTTTCATATAATACATATTTCCCTGTTTGTCATGCTGTGAAACAAGACACATATTGCTTACACTAGAGAAAATTGATGGAGGAAATGAAGTGAGGAATGGTATGTTTAAGGAGGCATTCAGACTTTGTCAGATCCTTCTCCAGTGGTGAATATCCTTTTTTTGGTCCTGAGTCCCTTGGAGTTCTCCTGGATCCTTGACTTGTTGATAATAGTTAAGTCATTCACAGTTGATAATTATACATTATTGTTGTTACGTGCACAAAAGTTCTGATGGTTCTGTTCCCTTTGCATCACTTCATAAAAGTCTTTCCAAGTTTTTTTCATGATCATCTTGTTTGTCATATCTAATGACACAACAGTATTCCATTACAATCACATACCACAACTTGTTCAGTCCTTCAGTTCCTAGTTGTTTGCCAGCACAAAAAAGAGCTGCTATAAATACTTTAGAACATATAGTTTCTTTTTCTTTTTCCTTGATCATCTTAGGAAATCAATTAATCCATTTTTCCCCCTGAAGGCTTAGTAGAGCCAGGGGCCTGGGAAAGAGGAGATCTGTATGCTACTCCAGGTTCTGTTCCTAGTTAAGTCTTGGACAAGTCTCTTAATCCTTTCTGGGTCAAGGTTCCCCAATCTATAAAATAAAAGGGTTGAATGAAATGATCAGACCTATTCAGTCTAAGAAATTTCAGATGATAGAATAAAGAATATATTCTAGATTAGATGTTACCACCATGTTGTCTCATTGTACTCTGTGCCCTTTTTTTTTTTTTTCAGTATCTTCATAGCTACATCACAGAGAATGCAAACTTTCTAGGCCACTGTTATAGGAAAATGTAGGATTTTAGATTAAGTAGCAAAAGCAGACAGAGCTGACAGGCAAGACTTGATATTTCTAATTATGGATCTCTGGTCAGAGGAGTGACTTTTTCTCAGTGACTCTAGGTAATGGCAGTTGGCTTTGAGGAGGTAACTGTCTGATTGAGGAACCTGTGAAAGTGGGTTATCTCTATCTACAAGACCATCCAGCAAGTCAAGAACCTCAGGTTGAGAATTGAAGTAATATCTTGTATGGTGGACATACAGATAAATTCACCTCCCTGACTTTACCCAGTGGATTTACCTTGCTGAGTTACCTGTGTTCCTGAGTCAAGCTGATACATCTGTGAAGCAGCCCAAGGACATCTTAGTGAGAAACCCTTTCCCCCTGGACCAGCCAGTCTTTGCCGAGACTGTCTGCTAGAGGTCTTAGAAGTAGTGTAGTAATTTCCAACCTCTTGTCTTTACCAATAATCTTAGAGTGTTAGTTGGCCCTTTTCCCTCATTACCTAATCCTGTTTAACATTAAACTGACTTTTTATACTTCCTGGTGTTCTCTCCTCCAAACCATCAAGGACCCAAGAGCTTATTTTATTGTTTCCCTGGCTAGTTTGTATTTCAGTTAAACTGTCTGTTACCCCAGCTGAACTATTCCTCTCTCATTCCCTACCAATTTCCCAAATCCCTGTGAGTTTCATTTAGTTTATTTATTATATCCTTTCCCTAGTGGGGTCTCTGTGTGTGCCCCACAGTGTGTATTCCTTTGTGTGGCCCCAGTTTCCCAACTACCAATAATACCACTCAGCTTTAGATGTGATGGGACTGAGTTTCTGCTTCATCCTTATCCTGCTGTGAATGAAAAAAGAACTAGGACCTATCCTTAGCCACAAGAAAAATGGTGGGAACCTCTTTGTCTTGTAGCATGAATAGATGAAGACTAAAGTCCTACATCTGATGGCTTAGAAGGACAGAGGCTTAATCTCCTGACTCTTCAGATATTCCTATGCTCCAAAAAAAATATTCCCATCTTCAGTCCTCACAGTTCAAACTCTACCTCTAGCAGGAAAAGACACTGTCCTCTGAAGATGTCTGAACTTGGGAGAGGAGTTGTCAGCATGAAAGAGAGTGGGAGGACAAAGAAAGATGAAATCAGGCATGTTGTAAACAAACCACTGACTGCACAGCTTTTCTTATTTCTTATTATACTTTTTCCCCCATTTTGCTCTCAACTTTCTGTTTCTTAAATTCTTCCACTTCAATCGATCCTCCAATCAGCTACTCAAGTGATTTTCCTAATGTAAAGGTTTAATCTACTCAGTAAATTTCAGCTCTGCTTTATCACTTCCAGGATCAAGTATAAAATCCTCTGTTTGGCTTTTAAAGTTTTTCATAAGCCAGATTCTTCCTACCATTTCATCTTCTCATACTTATACTTCTTAACACATACTCTACAATCCAGCTAGCCTGGCATATTTGTTCCTCAAATACAAATGCCCATCTCTCATCTTTGCCATTTTACTGGCTCTTTGTCAAGCCCAGAATTCTCTCCTTCCTCTTGTCGGTTTTCTAGCCTCTTTAGCTTTCTTCAAGACAGTTCAAATTCTAGCTTGTGCAAGGAGGCCTTTGATGGTTCCCTCACCCGTCATATCCTCCATGCCTTTGCTCTGAGATAACTTTTCCTTACACTGTATGTATCTTGAATGTACATAGTTATTTGTCTGTTATTTTTTTCCACTTGAATAATGTGAACTCCTTGAAGACTAGGACTATGTTTCCATTTTTATTTTGTATCCCTAGTGCTAAACAGTGTGTGGCACATAGTAAATACTTTTTGATTGGTTGACTAACTGTTCTATGCTACTTAATTGTGAATATGTGCAGTTTACAGAAACACTGCTGTGGAACCTAGAGCAACTCGATATCAGTGAGGGTTCCATTGTGATATGGATAGCCATGTGGGAACGTGTGTCTCTGAGACTGAGCCAAGTTGGGCAGGTCAGTTTAAGGAAATAACAGATAGGGTATGAGTGCCAAAAGTTAAAGTGGAAATGAAGTTTATTTATTTATTTTTAAACCTTTAACTTTTTTTAAACCTTAACTTCTGTGTATTGGCTCTTAGGTAGAAGAGTGGTAAGGGTGGGCAATGGGGGTCAAGTGACTTGCCCAGGGTCATACAGCTGGGAAGTGTCTGAGGATGGATTTGAACCTAGGACCTCCCGTCTCTAGGCCTGACTCTCAATTCACTGAGCTACCCAGCTGCTCCCAGAAATGAAGTTTAGAGATTTGGAGTTCAGGCCCTGTAGAAGAGAGGAGAAAAGGAAAGGGAATAATAAGCATTTGTATGGTGTGTACTATTTGCTAGGTACTTTGCTAATTGATTTATAAATATTATCTCATGTGATTCTTTAAAAGAAATTTTAAATTGAACCCTTACTTAAGTCTTAGAATCAACATTGTGTATTTGTTCCAAGGCAGAAGAGTGGTAAGGGCTAGGCAAAGTGACTTGCCCAGGGTCACACAACTGGGAAGTTTCTGAGGCCAGATTTGGAATCTTGTGTGATTCTAACAACAACCCTGTGAGGAAAGTACTATTATTATCCTCATTTTATAGCTGAGGAAACTGAGGCAAACAGAGATTAGTCATGAATTAATGACTAATTAATCAACATCCAGGTAGGAAGTGTCTGAAGTCAGATTTGGAATCTGATGTAATTCTAACAACCCTGTGAGGAATTATTATCTTCATTTTGTAGTTAAGGAAACTGAGGCAAACAGGGATTAGTCATTAGCTAATGACTAATTAATTAACACTCAGAGTTACATAGCTAGTAAATATCTCTAAGTAGATTTGAACTCAGCACTTGATCCACTACATCACGTAGCTTAGAGAATGTGAGCAATGAAGAGCTGAAATGTCACAGTTGGAGCTAAGAAATGAGGACTATATATCTGGTAAGTGGATGAGGACTTTCCTGGGACCAAGAATGGGAGAAGATATTAATAGCAAATGAATGAACGATAGTATCTATATATGAAGACAAGTATATTAAATCCAGTGGGAAAATCTAGGGGGATCTAGGATCAGGATATATCATGAAAAGCCTCAATACCTGAGCTTCAGGACCTGACACAGATATTAAAGTGCTGGGGTCCAGGAATAGATTATACAGGTGGAAACCTGGGTGACAAAGATTTGAATTTTGAAAGAAAGAAACTCTCGCTTCATAGAGAATATAATTCAAGCTTGGTCCTGAGGAAGAAAGGCAGTTTTTTTGGAACGATTAAAACTTGCCTTCAGAACTGAGCTAGCAACAGTATGTATCTTTTCCTCCTCTCCTGTTCTTCTCCTCCTTCCCTTCCCTTCCCCAACCCTACTACCTGACGTCTTCCCTCAAGGGTAGGCTAAGGTTGTGTGTAGCATTGTGAGGTATTTTGGGGGTGTCCCCTTCTCTCTTCTGACAGCTGCCAACCTGATGCAGGCCATCATCCTCTCATACCTGGGTTATGGCAGTAGCCTGCAGACTGGTCTCTTGCCTCAAATCTCTTCCCATTCTAGTCTATCCTCTACTTAGCTGTGAAAATGATCTTCCTAAAAATTGAAATTCTGACACATCATGCCCAGCCCCTCTCCATTCATTAAACTCCAGTGGTTCCTTATCACCCCTAGGATCAAATATAAAATATCCTGTTTGGCAGTCAGAGTCGTCTGTAACCTGATGCCCCCTAACCTTTCCAATCTTATCTTACTTCCTGCCATGTACTCTGTGATCCAGGGGTCCTGGTCTCCTTGCTGTTCCTTACACAGGACACTCTATCTCCAGGCTTCAGGAATCTTTACTGGCTGCTCCCCATGCCTGGAACACTTTCCCTCTTCACCTTTGCCTCCTGGCTTCTCCAACTTCCTTCAAGTTCTAGCTAAAACCTCCCCTTCTGTAGGAAGTCTTTCTCCATCTCCCTTAATTCTATTGTCTTCTCACCTTTCAAAGATTATTTCCAATGGATCCTGAATATCTTTTTGGTGCACAGTTGTTTGCATGCTGTCTCTACCATTAAAATGTGAGTTCCTTGGGGACAGAGACCAGTTTTTGTCTTTCTATGTATCCCCATGGTTAGCACGGTCTCTGGCACATAGTAGCAATTTAATATGTGCTTGACCAACTAACTTAACCTCTCCTTAATCTCCTCATCTAGTAGGGCTAATAAGACTGGTGTTATTTACTTCTCAGGACTATTGCAAGGACTAAATGAGAGAGACTATTGCTACCTAAGTGGAGGGCGGAATATAACTTAAAATTGGGGATCAGTAAATATATTTGTCAGGTAAGAGGGGTACTAGGGAATACACATTGATATAGTGCCTAGTATAGTACCTAGCAACTAAGCACTTCTTTACAAATATTATTTCATCCGATCCTCACATAACCTCAAGAGGTAGGTGCTATTTTTATCTTCATTTACAACTGAGTAAACTGAGGCAGACAGAGGTTAAGTGACTTTGGCAGGGTTATACAGTTAATAAGTATCCGAGACCAGATTTGAACTCAGGTTTTCCTGACCCCAAGCCCAGTGCCACTAACTCCCTCAAGGGTAGAGGTCTGTTTATACCAGCCCCCATCCAAAGTAGAAAGACTGGTATCTCTTATTTTCTTTGGGCCTCAATTCCTCAGGAAGGGGTGGGCAGCATGATTTTTAAAGTCTACCTGCCAGATCTAGGTCCATTTTTATCTCCAAAGTCTGCCAACTCTAACATTTTGTTCCGACTCGTCCTTATAATATCTTCACTTTTTGTTTGAATCAATGATTAGCAAATTTTGGGTGAGTGGCAGTCAATGTTGTACTTTTGCCCCCGAATCACATTTAGACATCTGAAGTGTGTGAGGTCAGATTTGAACCCAGGTCCTCCTGACTCCAGGCCTGGCACTCTATCCTCTGAGCCACCTAGCTGCCCAGGTATTTGCAATTTAAACATTTTGCCTTCAGTTGTAGAGTTCAAATTATTGTTCCTTATTGTGAGGATTTTTGACATCGATGAGCAAAGAGTCAGAGTTTTGGGGGTGGGTTAGAGAAGAAAAGGCAACTTCTGGTACCACACCTGATGTCTGACTAAGCCTTACAATAAAATGAACTTAGTCCTTTTGGGACAACAGAATGGAGATCAGCCCAAGTTATTTATCTACACTAGGTAGTTCCTGCTCCCTTGGGGGACGATGAGATCTTGCCAGGTTTTTAGAGGCTGATTACTGGGGTAGAAAAGTTGGTGTCCCACCATTGACTTCTTTCAAAACCTGGGGCCCCCTTTTTTCCTCCCCTGCCAAAGAACAGGTGGGACTTGCCCCTAACCACAGCTCCTCTTCCCCTCCTGCCCCAAGACACCCAGGTGCATATTTTAAGCCTTTCTGCCACATTTGACATTATTTTCATCTGTATTTAATGAGCCTTTCATATCCTAGCCCCACTTTTCTGACATTGTGGAATTCATCTGTGTGCCTCTTGTATTATTTCCACTTCTGATAAATGATGTGTCTGACAACAAAGTGTATCCTTAGGAGGAAACCTTTTCATTAATTAAGATATCACAAGGCAAAGGGTTATTTTGCTAGTACTTGCATGTTTTCAAAAAGCATTTCCAATTGTTTTGATGACCTAACAGGCAGTGTTCCTTTTTCTCCTTACAAGCATGAATTATCCTTTCCTCCTCCTTCCCCCCACCCTTAAACTCCTGTCCGGGAATCAGAAACATTGTGGAAATGGTTCAGTTGAAGAACACCTGCACTTGCCAAATAACATTTTCATAATTTATATAAAGTAAATTAGGATGAAAACAGAGAATTCTAGACTTCTTATGAACCACAGACATATAGTCTTTGTTCTCCTTTTGCGGTATATTTAATTTGAACCCTTTCTGTCAGCTAGGTTTTTTTTTCCCTTTGGTCCATAATTTGGAAAGTTATTTTTTCTGTTTTAATATGGTTGAAACCAATTCTTTCCAGGATCTCCAGCTCCCTTGGGGAGAATGAGAGCTTGCCAGGGTGTTAGAAGCTGATTATTGGGGGTAGAAATTAATATCATTCAAATTTGTCACTAAATTCATAGTAGTTCTTTGTCATTATGTACTTCTCCATACCTGTGTACTAATAGTCTCACTATCATGTGAGGAAGGGCAGAGATACTTTTTAATGCTACTTGAAAAGTTCGTGGATCCCCGACTGAAGTACCACTTCCTGCCCTGAAACACAAAATACTCCTTGAGAACAGAGACTATTTGTTTTTGCTTTTGTATCTCCTACACCTAGGACAGTGCTGGGCAGATAACAGAACCCTAATAAATGCTTCTTGAATGATTGATTTTGTGTTTCAAAAACTCCTATATGCATTTGGAAAAAAGAATCAAAATGAAATTGATTATAACCACACTGAGACTTTTGGGATACCCTGAATAAGAGGCATCCTGGTGTAAGTGATTAAGAACCAGCCTTGCAATGAGGAAGATCTTGAAAGCCTGCCCCTGACACTTAATATGTGTGTGACTATGGATGAGTCACTTCCCCAGGCAAATATCTAAGCCTGTAACTTACAGGAAAGTTGCTGAATTATATCAGTGGAGGACAATTATAAAAAGGGAGGCCCAGGGGGTAGCTCAGTGGCTTGAGAGCCAGGTTTAGGGATGGGAGGTCCTAGGTTCTAGTCTAACTTCCTAGCTGTGTGACCCTGGGCAAGTCACTTGACCCCCATTGCCTGGCCCTTACCACCCTTCTGCCTTAGAACCTATACATAGTATTGATTCTAAGGTGGAGGATAAAGGTTGCTTTTTTTTTCTTTTTTAAAGAGAGTCTCCCACAATGCTAAAATAAATCTTAACCCAAAAGAAGAGTATGTTAGTCATCAGACAAAATATAATAATAAGTGCTCAGTATAATTTCAAGCACTATGCTAAGCACTGAGGATACAAAGGCAAAAATCAATCCCTGACCTCAAGGAGCACACATTCTAGTGGAGAGGCAACATGCAATTAAATTGGTCCATTCAAGAAATATACAGAGTAGATGGCAGGGAATTCTAGAGGGAAAGACATTCACAGCTGAGGAGAGCAGGAAAGGGTTCCTAGAGAGGGCAGAATTTGAGCTGAGTCTTGAAGGAAGCCAGGGAAATTACAGGGTGGAGAGGAGGAAGGAGAGCACTCTGGATGTGAAGGACAGTCAGTGCAAAGGCACTGGGAGCATCATAGTTGTGTGCAAGGAGAAGCAAGAAGGCCAGTGTACCTGGATTAGAGAGTGTTTCAAAGGAAATAAAGTATAAAATATTGGATAGGGGGCAGGTAGGTAACTTGGTCTATAGAGCATCATACCTGGAGGTGGAGATCCTGGGTTCAAATGCAGCCTCAGATACTTCCTAGCTGTGTGACCCTGGTCAAGTCACTTAATCCCAATTGCCTAGACCTTACAATTCTTCTGCCTGGGAACCAAAACTTAGTATCAGTTGTAAGACAAAAGATAAAGGTTTAAAAAAAAGATTGGATAAGTAGAGAAAGACCAAATGTGAAGGACTTTAAAAGGCAGATGTTTTAATATTTTATCCTGGAGAGTAATAGGGAGACCCTGAGGATTATCGAGCTGTGTGATCAGTGGGGAGGACACAGCCGCCCTATACCAGGAAAATCACTGACAGCTAAGTGGAAGACAGATTGAATTGGGAAGAGACCAGAAGATCCGATATGAGGCTGTCAGAATAGTCTAGGCTGGGGGTGCGCTTATGTGAGGGGAGAGCAGGGGCATGAGAAATGTTGAGCAGGTAGAAACAAGATTCCTCAGTGGTTTGGATATGGAGAGTGAGAGTGACGAGTCAAAAGGATGTGATTTATTTGGTCTACAGGAGTACCCATTTGCTTATTTGGGATTCCCAGATGGATTCAAGGGTCCCTTGTAGCAACTCTCCTGAGCCATCAGATAAGCTAAAGGACTTGATGAATAAGGGAAGGAGTTGGAGTCAAGTATATAAATGGGGATTTTGAACCTTGGACTTCATTCCCCAGAAGTCCCTTAGTATTTCCCAAAATTCCCTTTAATCTCTCCTGTGCCTCCACATTTGCATGGTCATGTTATTGTTTTATAAGTGCTGTAGCTCCTCCCTCTTCCTCTCTTCTTCAGAGGCATGGCTGAAGTTAGTTTAGTACCTTTTCACTCTAGTTTTTTTTAATATTAGTTTATTAGTAATAAAACTTTATAAAAATATCATATTTAGTTCTTTTTTATTTAAATTTTATTAAATTTATTATTATTATTATTATTTATTATTTATTAAATTTTAATCTCTACCAAATGGTTCTTTTACATCCCAGACCCAAAGTCAGGGCCACAAATCAGGAATATTCCTCTGTTCCTCTATGACATCAATTCTCAGATAGTGATATTTTCCTGATGTAATTTGTGTGCTCCACTCATCTGAAGTTATTTCCCTTTGCACTCCTCCCCTGTCCTCCCAGTATTGTTTGGGGGTATCCTCACACCATTTTTGGTGGTATGGCTCACTCGCCAAATCTCTTTTCTTTGATAGTAATGCCTCTTTGGTAGTCCACAAGCTAGACACATCACTGCTCAGGTTTAAAGGAAAAGGCATGTGGCTGCTTTGGGTGACCTTTACATAGTGACTTTCCTGCTCCAGTTAACCAAGAAATCCCTGTCAGGCTGTCTTATAATGAAAAAAAATCTCCTTTCTGCACCAAGAACAGGAAAGCCTGGAAATTGCTGTCAGTGCTACCTGAAAACAGCTGTCTCCCTTTATGACTTTATATCCTTCTCCATTTCCCATACAACATACAAGTGTGTCTTGCAGCTAGTGCAGTGGATAGAGTACTGGACTTGGAGTTAGGATGACCTCAGTTCAAATCTTGCTTCAGACACTTCCTAGCTGTATGATCCTGGGCAAGTCATTTAACCTCTGTTTGCTTCTGTAAAACACTCTGTAAACTTTAAAGTGCTATATGTTAGCTATTATTATTACTATTTTATTATTGCCCACAGTAGGCGTTCAATAAGTATTTCTTGACTGGAGCTTTTTGACGTCCATTATCTACTATGCTTTAATACTACTTCAACTTCAGATTTTCTAGGAAAATATCGATGGACCAAGTGCCCTATGGAGCTTTTAAGTCATATTATAATGCTGGGATTTTTGTAAACCATTTGATTCAATCCTTTGGATCAGAGTATTTAAAGTTGGAAACAGTTCTCATTTTTCATAGTATGAAACTGAGGTCTCCATAGAGGTTAAGTGACTTAGCCAAGGTAACACAGGGAGTAAAAGAACGAGAATTCAAATCTAGGTCTTCTGACTAACAATTTTCCAGTGTTCTTTCCAACAGCAATTCAATTCAGTTCAGTTCAACAACCATTTTTTTAGTGATTTAGTTTGTGTGGAGAATCAGGTCATTTTGTGTTTTTTAATCCTTAACTTCTGCCTTAGTATTGATACTATCCATTCAAAGGCAGAAGAGTGGGAAGGGCTAGACAAATGGGGTTGTGACTTGCCCAGGGTCACTCAATTAGGGAGTATCCGAGGCCACATTTGAACCCAGGATCTCCCATATTCTAACTTGGATCTCTAACCAGTGAGCCACCTTACTGTCCCCAAGCCATCAGGTTTGACATTGGGTGAGATACAAAGTTACTGCTTATCTAACACAATATTAGGTATTGCCAGAAAAAAATTTAGCAATTCATAGAAGCATGAGAGAATGGCCTATGTGGCGTGGTGGATAGGTAGAGAGCCAGACCTGGAGTCAGGAAGAACTGGAGTTCGAATCACGCCTCAGACCTGCTGTGTGACCCTGGGCAAGTCACTTAATCCTGTTTGCCTCAGTTTCCTCATCTTTAAAATGAGCTGGAGAAGGAAATGGCAAACCACTCCAGTACCTTTTTCGAGAAAACCTCAAGTAGGGTCATGAAGAGTCAAAGACTGAGATGACTGAACAACAAATGTATGCTATCATGAGAAAAACAAGTAGGTGGGAGTTAGGAGATCAGAGTTTTCATCCTGGTAGCTTGATATTAGGTAAGTAACAATTTTTCTGGTCTTCAGTTTCCTTATTTGTAAAAAAAAAATAAGTATTAGGTCTTCCTTGATGCACCCAGTCCCTTTCCTTTATTCTGATGCGTTGCCCTTCTTCTGGCTTTTGCTCCTGTCCCTTCAATACAATGCCCTCCACCAAGCCAGAAGCCCTTGACTCTCTCTCTCTCCTGGTCTCTCATTCATTGGCATGGACAGCTCTTCTAACTCCCTTTCAAGCTTTTGACCCTCGACACTGAAAATCACTGCTGCCTGCTTCCCTCCACTTGTAATGACATTTACTTAGCAAGCCTTCCCCCTGGGCAGTGCACAGCTTCCTCCTTCCTTTCTGTTGGCTTTAGCCATAATCGTTGTCTGGCCGATTTCCAGCTCCCTACATGAGACTCGTGTTGTCTGCAAGATGCCTTCCAGCTTTAAAGTTCTTTGATTCTATTGTTGTAATGAAGGACTTAATTGTGTGGTAGAGACGGGATGCTATAAAATAAAAGGACAAGGGGATCAGTGGTATAAGCTGGCATTGGCAAAGGGAAGAAGTAGAGCTTGAGTCAGATAAAAAGAAAAGAATGTATCAGAATTAACTCCAGGTGGAAAGAATTATATATAATCAAAGGTGTACAAGTGAATGTGACCATCATGTGTATGGGCTGCAGAGGAGAAACCGACTTAATGGAAGCAAAGGATTCATCCTGTGCTGTAATAGGAGCTAAGGATGGGTGGATAGGGCTCATCAATAGAAAACCATGGAAAGGAGGTGGATGGAAGAGTTTGTCCTTGATCCCTTAGATGGCCATTATAAATTCTGAAGCAGAATTACATTAGAAACTGTGCTTTGAGAAAGATAAATATAGGAGGGTTTACAGCACTGTCGTCAAAGTCATATGGAAACATGGGAGCATATTAACTTGGAAAACCCCAAATTAGCAATACCTATGTTGTGTTTTTTAAATATTTTGTTCTATTAAACATTTCTCAATTACATTTTAATCTGTTTGGGGCTCTAGGGGAATTTTATAGACCTCTTGCATCCCTAGGCTGGGAATTTAGCTCCTCTTGTTTACAGGATAGATCAGAGAGACTAGATATTCCTGAGAGACCATTTAGGAAGGTTTTACAATTATCCAGATGTGCTGCATATTAAGAACTTGGATTAGGGTTTATATGATAAGGACTTGGGTATGGAAGTGAATGTGAAAAAATGTTTCTGTGAAAGAATCAGCAGGTCTTTAAAAAAAACAATAATTTATTTATTTGTAACATTGTTTTCTTTTTAAATTTTGAGTTCCAAATTCTCTTCAACCCCTTTCCCCACCCACTGGGAAGGCAAGCAAAATGCTATCAATTATACATGTGAAATCATGAAAAAACATATTTTCATATTAACTATATTCCAAAAAAAGCATGAAAAATAAAGTAAGAAAATGATACTTCATTTTGCACCTTGAGTTCATCAGTTCTCTCTCTGGAGGCGGATAGCATTTTTCATCATGAGTCCTTTGGAATGATCTTGGATCATTGTATTGATCAACATTGCTGTTACTATTTACAATGATATCCTGGTTCTTCTCACTCCTCTTTGTTGTATCAGTTCAAATAGCTCTTACTGTGTTTTTCTGAACACTGTTCCCCTCCCCCCATCATTTCTTATAGCATGATAGTGTTCCACCATAATCATATGCTATAACTTGTTCAACCATTCCCCAATTGCCAAGCATCCTCTCGATTTCTACTTATTTGCCACCATAAAAAAGAGCTACTATAAATAGTTTTGTTCATATAGGTCTTTTTCCCCCCTTTTATCTCTTTGGGATATAGACCTTGTAATGAGTGATATTGCTGAGTCAAAGGGTGTGCATAGTTTTATAACCCTTTTGGCATAGTTCCAAATTGTTTGCTAGAATAGTTGAATAAGTTTATCACTCCGCCAGCAGTTCCTTAGTGTACCTATTTCCCCTTCATCTGCTTTATCATTTGTCATTTCTGATAGGTGTGATTGTCTTTCTGTAAACAATGGTAATTTAGAGCATTTTTTCATACTACTACAGATAGGTATGATTTCTTCTTCTCAAAACTACCTGTTCATGCCCTTTGACCATTTATCAACTGGGGAATGACTTTTATTTTTTATATATTTGACTCAATCCTATATTCAATATATCTTTGAGAAAGTAGATTTTTATCAGAAACTTGCAATCAGTAAGTCTTTTTTTTTTAACCCTTACCTTCCATCTTAGAATCAATACTGGGTTAGGCAATGGGAGATAAGTGACTTGTCCAGGGTCACAGAGCTAGGGAAGTGTCTGAGACCAGATTTGAACCTAAGATTTCTAGTCTTCAGGTCTGGTTTTCAATCTACTGAGCCACCCAGCTGTCTCCAATCAGTAAGTCTTGAAGATAAATTGGATGTAGGGAATAAAGGGAAAAGAGAAATCATAGATGACGTCAATGTACTCAGAGGTCGTCCAAGATAAAACATCAGTGTCGGCTATTGACGCCAGTAGTTTGAAATACTGAAGGACTGAGAAAAGAAGACAAATATAGTGGTCACCTCTGGTATGGGAATCCCCCTTTCCTCATCTTCCACATTTAGAGATAGGTAAGAGTTGGAAGGAGGATGCATCAGTTAAGTAAGACTATGGGTTTGTTCTGTACTCAGTGCTTATTGCTTGATGGTCTAGGATTTGTCTAGCAATGAATATTGTTTGGGAAAATTATAAATTGTAGAGAAGTTGCTGAAGTCAGTTAGTAGTGGGAATGTCCTTAGGGGGAGTTTCCTTCACCACTGAAATCAAAGGTCTGGGGAAGAAACAAAAAGTGTTACATTATTTCATTTCTTCCTTAGAAATGACCCTGTGAATTAGTGCCTGTGGAGTTTGTTCCAAGAGATGTCCTTCAGGCTCCAAGCAGTTGGAGCTATGGGAAGGGAGCTCGGCTGAGGGTACTGTAGATGATATCTAAGCTGGTTCTTGTTCTCCTGCCATCATCAGGCTCGTTTCTTCAGGTCATGCCTGCTCTGTTACAATTCACACATTATCTTTTTTTATTATTTCTTTATTCATCCCCAAGGCTTTTCGGAAAAACCATGGTTCAAAAGCTCTTTCTCTAGCTTTTCTTTGCCTTCTTGTCTTTGTGATTATATATTCTGGGTAGGGGGGTTTTAATGCAGTTTAATGAGATGATAATGTGGCATTTTGTGAGTCTTTTGTGATTGGCTAAAGGGTGGTCTAGAGGCATTTGGTAGAAGCTTGGAGGTTTCCCATGGTTTAACTGAATAGAATGTGCTTCTAATAATGTATGAAGATGGCATGACTGACCCACCCATTAATAAGATGTATGCTTTGAGCTGTTTTGCTCATAGTGGGGGTGGCTTGTGGCTGGATGTGGGTGTTTTCATAAAAGCATGCATATTTTTCTTGAAGAAGAAAAAATGTATTTTGTTTAACTAGATTATAATACTTTAATTTGAACATGGCCTGCTTCAAGTGATCAAAATGGAAAAGCCTCATGTGCCATTGTAGTAACAGAAGTGAGCAGATTAAGCAGTTTCCACTCTCTTTCATAAATCACTGTGTATTTGGAATTTGGTAAAGACAATTAATGAGTTCTCAGTTTGGGATCAGATACTTGGGGGGAGGAGGAAGAGTTTCCAATTTTTCTTGCCTCTCTAAGACTGTGGCTATAGGAGCAAAGCAAAGGGGAGAACTGAAAATGTATCCAGCCACTTTAATTGATGTAGATAGGTAACATGATAAATAAGGATAGATATAACCCACATAAACAGAAGCTCATTGTCATCCTCAATAATGAATTCTTCAGTCTCAAGGGGTCATGAGACCAAAAAGTTTGAGAATCACTACCCCATACCAATGAAATCATTGTTTTAGCTTTTGCCCCTGCTTTTAAATAGTATCTCTTGATAATTCAGGCAGGTTCAAATTTCTTCTTCTTTTTAAAAAACTCTTAACTTTTGTCTTGGAATTGACACAAGTATCAGTTCCAAGGCAGAAGAGGGAAAGGGCTAGGCAATTGGGGTTAAGTGACTTGTCCACAATCACACAGCTAGGTCTGATTTGAACCCATGTCCATCTGATTCCAGGCCTGGATCTCTATCCATTGAGCCACTTAGCTGCCTCCACTGTAACATTTTTTTTTCTTTTTTCTTCAAATCATTTCTTTTTCTTCTAGACAGATATATTTTGTATAATTGCTTTAAACAGTGTTCATGGTTCAATGAGGGAGGAATGCTACTTAGATTCCATTTTTTATAGTTTATTTATTGAGAATAAATAACTGACCTTTATACAGTACTTTAAGGTTTAGAATTCACTTTGCATACATTAGCTCTTTTTTTGGAGGTAGTTACTACAGGTATGATTACCATATTTTTCAAATGAGGAAACCGAGGCTCAAGATGGTTAGATGACTTGCTCATGGTTAGACAGTTAATAGGTGTCACAGATCTGGTTTCTGCTACCACTGAATATGGACAAACTAATCTGGAGCACCACTCCCTGTCTTACCCCAATTCGACAGGGGACAGAGGAAACATGGTCAGCATGTAGGGAATATCAATACCACATGGAATGGGGAACTTCCATTCTCCCCTCCACCTTATGTCCTTTCGTCACCTCAACATTTCCTTCTGGAAATATTTGGACACAATTCAGAAAGTCAGTTAGTCATCCAGATTTTTTCTCTTTTGTTGGAGCTTTTTGTTTCTCTTTTGAAGAACTTCATCTGACCAGGGTGTGATAATTCTTTTAGAAAAATCTTCTAGAATTCTGAAAATGGCCAGGAGCTTCCCAAATATCTCCTCAAGTAAGCCACAAAGACAAACTAAGTGGGAGGTGTTTGGGGGAGGCAGGAAAGGGAAGGATCAGTCTGAATATCTCCAAGTCTGCATGGATTCTAAGCAATCCCTTATTGTATTTTCCAGACTAGTATACACTGGCTAATTCTTTTTAACATTATATCCCTCTGCAGCTTCCAAACCATGCCTGGCTGTAGAACAAAGAATAATTGTGAATCTCTTTTGTTAAAATTCTTCAGCCTTTTGTTGTCATTGTCAACTGGCCTTCTGGAAATGAATGAACATAAACTGCCTTTCTGTAACTAAATCTATAGTCAAGAAGGGGAAATTGGCAGGAATACCCACTTAGGACAATATAATATAGTTGTATTTTTCTGAGGATTCAAAAAGTGATTCTATCTTAGCCCCTCCTCCAAAAAATTATTGATCAATTTAAAGAATTAGAAAATAACAATATTCCAATTCCTATTATAAATTGTGTTTTTTCCCCTACCGCTGGACAATTAAAGAAGCAAATATTTGGAAATGATTGTGATAGCATTTCTTCGTAATTTTTGCCTGCCATAAAAAATTCATCATAACTCCTGTTTCACCCATAGTTCATAGGAGATTGACAATATAGGGCCACATTACAGCTTTTTGCTGTCTAAATCTGGAGTCCTTTGTAATTCAGAATGTTTACCATCTGGCTAATGGAAGCATCTTAGCAGCAGGCTACTAATTTGACTAATAGAGGGTTAGTCCAAAGACTTCTGGCTTTAAACACATATTTAAGATACACACAATGTTGTTTCAGGTTTTTAATTTTAAATACTATGTGAGCTGCTTAAACCATCCAACTAACTGCTGTCCGAAGGAAATAATACCCTGTAGGAAGAGACTGAAAGATGTTTGATAAGCTTGGAAAGTAACCTTTTCCAAAATTGATAGGGCCATGCCAATGGAGAAAAGGGGGACATCTGCCTAATCGAAGCCATTTCTCAGTAATGCTGTTAGTATATCATAACCAGGCCCTATTATAACACCTCAAAACTATTATTGTGGTTGTTTGGTCAGTGACCTAGAAATTGGATGGTTGGCAAAGATCCCCCTTAGAGCTAGAAGCATCATAGTATTGATTCACCTGTATATCCATTTGCTGACCATCATGATATCACTTAGAGTGGGTCCACATGCCTTGTTGCTAGGGACCCAAGTTTCCCTATTGGCTCCCCAAGTGGGGGAAACCATACAAGGATATGAAATTCACAAATAATCCAGATGTCAGTGATTCCCAAAGTGGGTGCCACCGCCCCCTGGTGGGTGCTGCAGTGATCCAGGGAGGTGGTGATGGCCACAGGTGCATTTATCTTTCCTATTACTTGCTATTAAAATTAAAAAAAAATTAATTTCCAGGGGGCCAAGTAATTTTTTTCTGGAAAGGGGGCGGTAGGCTAAAAAAATTTGGGAACCACTGCCCTAGACAATGTACTATTAACTAGTGAAAAGTACTGTTAAATTGCTGAGAAAGTAACTAAGCCCTGAATAGCTATGCTAAATTCAGGAGAGATGTGGTGTCATATAGTTAAAGAAGATTGATGTCATAGTACTGAGGTGTATTACAAACAACACCCGAGGGCTGGCTACTATCCTAACAGCTTCCTTGACAAAAGTTTTCAAAACAATGGACTTTTTACCCCCCAAAATGGTTCTGTATTTTTGCATTGGCAGCCAGTAAATATATGGAATTAAATGGAAAGTCTAATATAGTGGATCATATTTTTTCTATAATGCAAGAAATATGTGCAAGTTTTGGAGATAATTGTTATGGAGGTACAATGGAAATCTGCAAGTAGCAATACATCAGGCAGGAATTCTACTACATTAAGTAAAGAATAAATGAACACTTGTCAGTTATGTTGAAGAAAGGTTCTTGGGAAGGAGGTAATAGGAAGATTGATTTGGAATTGAAAGAGACCTTGGAGCTAGCAGTTTTCAAAATATGATCCTTGGGGGAGTCCATGAGATCTTTTCATGAGGTCCTTGAAATCAAAACTACTTTTGTGATAATACTAAGACATTATTTGCCTTATAAATACTTCTCCCTTTCCCAACTACATCTCTGTGTGAGACCAAATTTTCTTCATATGTACTCCAAACAAAACACAATATCACAACAAGTTGAATGCAGTCCAGCTGTCTTCTATTAAACCAGACATTACAGAGACATATAAAAATATGTAAAACAATGACACTCTTCTCACTAATTCTTTGTTTTAGAATTTATATTTTTAATAAAAATATATTGTTTATTAATAAACAATGGGTTTATAATTGTTATTTTAGTAAATAAATAGTTTTATGTTTAATTAATTAATAAAATACTTTATTTTTAAAATACAATTTTTAAATCATTTAAAATTACTAATAGAGTTTTTCCCATAAGCATAGCCCATATACACAAAATCTTTTTGGTGTCTTCAAAAACTTAAGAGTGTGAAAGAGTCCTAAGACCAAAAAGATTGAGAATCACTAGTCTAATGTGACTCTCTCACCTGAATTGGATCTTGAAGGAAGGGAGGATCTTCCGCAGATTTGGGAGAAGACTCTAATTAATCCAGGCATTGGAAATGGTATAAGAAAGACCAGAGATAGCCTTTGCCGGGTCTATCTCCCATGAATGAAATGCTCTCCCTCCTAACTCCATCTCTTAGAATCCCTAATTTCAGGTAAAATTTAATTTGAATACTACCTTCTACTTAGGATTAATTGGTTCTCAGAACTGATAGAGCTTCCCCGTCAAAACAGCTTTGTATTTATTTTGTATATATGCATACACATTGCCTCGAATGATAGAATGTAAACTCTTTAAGAACAGTGCCTTTTTTTTTTGTTTGTTTGGCAAAGATTTAGTAGGCACTTAAATGCTAATTGATTGTTTAAAGTGGGAAGATCAGGAAAGGAGGCTCTGGAGTAATTCAGTTTGAGGGGGGTCATAGAGTACATGAAGTATGATAAGATAAGGTCCGACAAGTAGATTGATGCTAGATTGTGGGAGGGCCTTAAATATAAGGAAAATAAGTTTACACTTTATTCGGTAGAGAATGATAATCCATCAAAGATTTGAGGGAAGATGTGTGATACAGGGTAGCAATCAGGAAGATTAGTTGGACAGTACTTTGAAGGATGGATTAGAATTTAATAGAATGGAGCCAGAAAGAGAAGTTAGAAAATTACTATAATAATCCAGGAAAGAGCTAATGAGGTCATGGCAGAGGTAGTGGAAATGAGGGTTTGTTTGAAATGTTGTCCGGGTGATATTAATGGAGACTTAGCGAACTCACTGAAAGCAAGGGGTACAGAAAAGAGAAAATGTCAGAGTTGATTGAGATTGGAAGCCTGGGTGATTGAGAAGAGATGAGGATCAGAAATGGGGAGGTTGGAAGGAAGGGTAGCATTTAAGGAGATGATGATGCTTAGTTTGGGAAATTCGAGTTTGAGTTGACTAAAGGATATTGAAATGAACTTACCCATTTAGAAATGAGGGACAGAAACTCAGGGTAGAGGTCAGGACTGAAAACATACTTTTGGAGAATTAATCTGCACCACTGTCTGCCTTGCATTTTATTTCCTTGTATGCAAATCTACGTAATAAATGTATATCCCCAACTGCATAATAAATTCCTGGGAGAAGAACCTTGTTTTATGTGCAGCTCAAATGAAGACGCATTTACTGAACCTGTGCCTCAAACAAGGCATGGGGGATACAAAAACAAAAATCTTCACCAGACTGAGGTTTCAGGAAACATGACATTCTACCCATGGGGCTATAAGTATATACAGATAATTATAAAGGATAATTTGAGGAGGGAGATAGTCCCAGCATTCTCTGGATTAAGAGAAATCTTCAGAGGTTACACCTGAGTTGATCATTGAAGAAGATAAAAATTATTTCTGACTTCATAGGACTAATGGTGAAGCATGCCTCAACCTCTTTTTTTTTTAACCCTTAACTTATCTGAATTGGCTCCTAGGTGGAAGAGTGGTAAGAGTGGGCAATGGGGAGTCAAGTGACTTGCCCAGGGTCACACAGCTGGGAAGTGTCTGAGGCCGGATTTGAACCTAGGACCTCCTGTCTCTAGGCCTGACTCTCAATCCTCTGAGCTACCCAGCTGCCTATGCCTCAACCTCTTAGTAGAATTAATAATTATTATCATTATCTTAAGCTAGCATTTATATGGTGCTTTGCAAAGCATTTTAGGAATAATATCTCATAACAGATCCTGGGGGATTATTATGCCCATTTTACAGATGAGGAAACTGAGGCATACAGAAACTATGGCTAGGGTCACACAACTCATTAACCTCTGGGGTCAGATTTGAACTGAGGTCTTCCTGACTCCAGGTCCAGTACTTTATCCACTGCACCACTATACATTTTCAAACACGGACAATGGGTTAATTTATTTTGCTTGGCTTTAGTGGTTAACAGAGGGGAAGTCTATTGTGAGGGGAGCACGAATGGGAAATGATGATGGCATAAAAAGTAACATTAATAGAAATTTTATAAAAGGAATGATAGTTTCAAGGCAGTTTAGGAGACAGTATATTCCCTGCAGGGAGTGTAGCTTGTGAAAACATAAGGAGATAAGACACAAAATATCAAGATCAGGAACAGGTGGTAGTCCAATTAGGCTGGAATGCAGCATGCATAAAGATAAATAATATGAAATTAAACTGGAAAGGTAGGCTGTAGCCAGATTGTTGGGGAGGCATTGGGTGCCAAGCTGAGGAGTTCGTATTTTATCCCAGAGATGGTAGGGAGCTGCTGAAATTTTTTGAGCAATTCAGACCTGGCACATTATTTTGGCAGTTGTGTGAAACTAAGGAGGAGGAACTGAAAGCAGGAAACTAATTAAAATGCTTTTACAATAGCATAAGTAAGTAGCAGGGAATGAAAAAGGGAAAATTTGATGTGAGACGTGAACAGCTGGCTAAGAAGGTGGTGTCTGAGAATGATATTTGGATTTTTAGATAATGGCTTAAAATACAGGGATGACAGACTCCTGGCCAAGGATGGAGGTAACCTGACAAAGATTGGTAAGAATGTATTTTCTGCATCTCTAATCAAAAGAGCTTAAATTATAAAAGATGAGAGAGGAGGGAAAGGGGCCTCTAATTATCCTGTGAACTAGATAATATATTAAGTAACTGCAGAGAAGGGAGAAGAATAGCAGAGAAGATACTTGGATTTTATATGAATGGAAGGAACCTACAGTGAAGTCTGTGGTCTTAAATGTCTACGTACAAATGCCCAAAACTTAGATAAAGAAAAGAATAACTAGAGTTCCCGCTGCAAGGAGACAAATTCAACCTCATAAATATCACTCACAGTGAGGGTCCTTGAGTCCATGTTCTATGAGGACCGGTTGCAGAAACTGAAGCTATTTAGCTTTAAGGAAGACTTGAAGTTTGCAAGAAATGAAAGCTGCCTCCTAGCAATTGAAGGTCTGTCACGGGAAGGAGGTATTAGTCTTGTTCTCTTTTGTCACAGAGGCAAAATGAGGAACAATGATTAGAAATTGCAAAAAGGTAAAATTTTGACTTGATGTCAAGAAAAGGTTCCCTTAACAAATAGAACTATTCGAAAATGGAATGGGGCTGTCCTGAGAGGATGTGGGGTCCCTCTCAATGCAGGTTTTAAGTGGAGATTCAGTGACCACTTATTGAGTGCTCTTCCTATGGACTATATTCATTGAAGCTCCTGCCTCCCTCTCAAATTCTGTAATTCTGCTGATGAGGACCCAAATTAGGGTGGTTAACATGTGATTAGAAGGAATGAGACTAAAATTAACAATGGTGAAATAGGAAAATCAACCTAGTAAGCATTAACCGCATATTTTTAAAAGAATTGATTCTTCAAATTTTAATTATTCAAAAACACACATATGGAATTTAATACATGCCTATCCATTAATTTATTAATTTGTCGATATGTTCTGGGTTTAAGAAACATTTTCTTTGCCTTTTTAAAGGTTATAGTTTGCCTAAGGAGGGATGGAAGATTTTCACATGTAAAAAGTATAACTTGAAGGAGATCTGATACAACTTTTATTTATAGACAGATGCCAACTAAACTATGACAACCCACACAACTAAACCATTTATTACTTTAAATATGAGGCCTGATAGATAAGTAACTGATCATATATCTTTACTTGGTCTGTCTGGTTTAGACAGTAAAATAATAGTAATACAAGAAATAGCCTACAAATAGTCATTTTGTCTGCTTTGTTGGTCTGTATAGACATGCCCGTGTTATGAAAGTAGTTTTTGTTTCAATCATTTTTTTGTGGTGATACTTTTTTTTAATGCAGTAGAACAGATGGATAAATATAAAGAGGTATGAATTGCCCATGCTCTTTATTCCAGGATATGGGACACAAAACAATAATACCTTCTCTTCTAATCTGGGCATTCACTGGATTTCATTTATGCTGACAAAGGTCCTAAGAAGGAATGACAGGACAATTATAGGGCTTGTCTTTCCCCCGAGTGTGAGTTGGAAAGAATGTAGTACAGCTGTGAATCTACCCCAAAAGTACAGGTCTTGGCCTGTCTCAAAGTCTTGACATTTTATATTTATAACAAGTGTGATGATAGTGTCAATGATCCGAAAGCACTGAACATAAGGAACTAAAATACTTTCATTGGGGCATGATTTCCTTCTAAAGTCACCCGGCTCAATTCCCTTTGTACCTTAGTGCGTCACTATGGTGGTGGTGGGGAAACATTTATCCTCTGGTGACCAACTTCCTATTGATAATTTGTTCTGCAAAAAGCTAGATCAGGCCGTGAATGACTGTCTAATGGTGGGCCTATACTCAAAGATGCCCTTCCAACCTATTCAAAAATTTTGAATATGTGTTCCATTGGGACACCCTTTTTAAAACCAGGATCAGGAGCAGCTGAGTGACTCAGTGGATAGAGTGTCAGGCTTGGAGATGGGAGGTCCTAGATTAAATCTGATCTCAGACACTTCCTAGCTATGTGACCCTGGACAAGTCTCTGAACCCCCATTATCTAGCCCTTATTGCTCTTCTGCCTTGGGACCAATACTCAGTATCAATTCTGAGACAGAAGTTAAGAAAGAAACAATCCAGGGTGACCTCTATGGCATAATGAGCCATCAGAGAAGGACTTGGTGGAAATAGGGCTTAAATAGCCTTGATGAAGTTGTTTCAATAGTAACTTTTTTTTTTTAAACCCTTGTACTTCGGTGTATTGTCTCATAGGTAGAAGATTGGTAAGGGTGGGCAATGGGGGTCAAGTGACTTGCCCAGGGTCACACAGCTGGGAAGTGGCTGAGGCCGGGTTTGAACCTAGGACCTCCTGTCTCTAGGCATGACTCTCACTCCACTGAGCTACCCAGCTGCCCTCAATAGTAACTTTTTAGTTAAAATGGAGAGAGGTCAGTTTTATTCCTCATTAAAATGTCCTCAGTTTTCTTTAAAGAGACAGGTGTTGTAGAAAGCCAAACAAGAGAATTAGTTATAAAATAGAATTGTATATTCTATTTATTTTATTATTATTATTTTTTAAAACCTTTACCTTCCGTCTTGGAGTCAATACTGTGTATTGGCTCCAAGGCAGAAGAGTGGTAAGGATAGGCAATGGGGGTGAAGTGACTTGCCCAGGGTCACACAGCTGGGAAGTGTCTGAGGCCTGATTTGAAGCCAGGACCTCCTGGCTCTAGGCCTGGCTCTCAATCCACTAAGCTACCCAGCTGCCCCCTATTCTATTTATTAATATCAATGTTAGTAAGTAAAATTATTTTCACAATTAAAATATAGCATGCCTTCTATTTATAAAATAAGCATACCCTTGTAAAGATGATAGGATCACTGGATTTAGAAACCTTAAAAATTATTATTTTTTTTTCTTTTTTTTTTTTAAACCCTTGTACTTCGGTGTATTGTCTCATAGGTGGAAGAGTGGTAAGGGTGGGCAATGGGGGTCAAGTGACTTGCCCAGGGTCACACAGCTGGGAAGTAGCTGAGGCCAGGTTTGAACCTAGGACCTCCCGTCTCTAGGCCTGACTCTCACTCCACTGAGCTACCCAGCTGCCCCAAAAATTATTTTTTACAAAAATCTTATTTAACAAATTAGGGGGGGTGATCCATAGGTGATTTGTTGAACATCATATAGGAAGCAAACAGCAGGGGTAGGATATGAACATGTTTTCTCATCTCTAAATCCAGTGCTATTTTTATTATATCAAATTCTTGCCTAAGTCAAATGTTTTTCTTAATCAGATTATTTTAAATACATTTAGGAAAGGTAAATATTAAAGGAAATCAAAGCTATAATCTTTTCTAAACTGTGAAAAAACCCTTTTATAAAGCAAATGGGTTGTGCAGATAATTCCTCCTCTCCTAATTTGTCTATTTTGTGGGTAAATTTTTAAATATTGGCTTTTCTTAAAGCTTGTAATAAAGTAAGTAGGAAGAGTATACCAATTACTTAGTTATTTAGAATTTTATCTAGAATCCAGTCACCAACTCTAAGTAAGTCACAAAGTTCTGTAAGATTAAAAATTAATACCCCAATATGTTAAGTATTATATTATATATTCATATAATATATATATATTATATTTATACATATTATAAGAATTTATTATTAATAACTTAAGGTAATAGAAAATAAAAAGCTAGAGTAAAGAGTAAGCTAGAGTAACCCAGCCACGGTCATGAGAGAAGAGAGAGTGAAGAGCAGGAGCAGGCAGAGTTACACACAAGTAGATACAAAGCGTAAGCACGCAAAGTGGTGGAGAGAGGAGAGGAATTCTGAGAAATACTAAAGGAATTCTGGGCAGCATAGTCCTGGGGTACAACATTCTAACTACACAGTTTTCTGAACAGAGAGAACCATAGTCAGTCATAAAGCCCATGAGTTTTACAGGAGAGAGACACGAAGCTATGCTCAGGTTAGAGGCTACTGACTTAGACCTACATGTAATTAAAGTTCCTGATCTAACAGGTTTTCTAATCTAGTTTTCCCTGGAGATCTTCACTTCTTTCTTGGTTATAAAGATAACATGTTAGAGTAATCTGAGGGCTACTCAAAAGCTTATACACCAAGATCAGATAATTCCAATGATTCTAGTATCTCTTCACTATAAATGTTTTTGCACAGAATCTAACCTTTTATTTATATCAGGTCAACCTTTTTTTTTTTTTAATGCTTTTTTCTTTTATGCTTACTTTTTTCCTTGACCCATTACATTCCTCATCTTCTTAAATGCAATGTTCTTGAAATCTGTTTCCATGTCTCACAGTTGTACTCTTTTCTTAGTACTAGTCTCTTAAAGTAGGATTCCCATACAAGCTGTTATTGTATGTCTAACATCTGCTTTAGAGGTCTAGGCAAGCCTCCCCTACAATCCTACAGATGGGGTGGGAGAGCATTTCATTACAGTGTGTTCATGAGGGTTTAACATCTTTAGAGATGCCTCCTGGGCTGATGGCCAAGCTCACACTAAGAGGGATATGGAAATAATCTGTTGCTTAAGGAGACTCTAGTGGTTGCCCAGAATAAGAAAGGTTTAAAGTGACTACTTTGTTCACTGTCTGCTATAGGCTTTGTTACTGTCCAAAGAGAGAGATAAAACATAAAGGAAAGCCAACGCCCAAGGGAAATCTGCCTCTTGTGACTCCATTGCTCCACTCTGAAGTCTTACCTTGCTCTGTCTCCTTCCCCTTCAGAAAATAGTTCTTTGGGGGCAGCTGGGTGGTTCAGTGGACTAGGAGCCAGACCTAGAGACAGGAGGTCCTGGGTTCAAATTTGGCCTCTGATACTTCCTAGCTGTGTGACCCTGGGCAAGTCACTTAACTCCCATTGCTTAGCCCTTACTGCTCTTCTACCTTGGAACCAATACACAGTATTGACTCCAAGATGGAAGGTGAGGGTTTAAAAAAAAAAAAAGAAAGAAAAATAAAATAGCTCTTCAGTAGCTATAAAATAGGCTGGTATAGAAAACACTAGTAGAAAATCTTGTTTGTCCCAGCTTTCATGGGCAGACTACAAGCACGCAAGAGACACAAAGACAGACTTCTAACCTCATGGTGGCTGCCTTATGGCTCAGCTGGCCTGGCTTTCTGATCATGGCAACTATTCTATAAGTATAATTTTTGCAAAGCTTGTTGGGTCTTCCTAGTGCTATACCTATAATTTGTGTAACTGTCACAAAGTGAACAGAATTACCTGACTGTGGATGTTTGGTTCAAATAATTACCTTTCTTATAAGTATTAATAACTGACTCTCAGATTATTATATGATTTGCCACTTATGCATTTTTCAAAAGTTAGCCCTTTATTCCAGTAAGAAATATTAAAATTAATATTAAACAATTGTTATCCATGTATCATACTTAAAGATGTTGTCATTTGTTTAAATACTTAAGAATCGTTAGTTGTCTTTATACAAATCTTCAACTGTTGTCAATTACTGATAAGTAGAAATTTTATCTTCTTTCAATAATGGTGTTTTATGTATCCCAAACCCCAGAGGATTTATACTAACAGGACTTCCACACTTGGAGTTCAAGTGCTTCTTCAGCTTTCCTTCTTCTATTATTGTTTCTTACTGTCCTAGCCAAATCATCTTATCTTTTACTGCTTTCTATTAATTCAAGAAAAGGTTTTTAGGATTTAAAAAAAAAATCGGTATCTTAATTGCTCCATATCCTATATGTTTAGTGAGGAAAGTTAAGGATTTAAAGTTAGAGGAACTAGCTTCAAATGGTAGCCTTCCCACCACTTATGTGACCTTCAGCAAACCTACTAGGGAGAGCAATCAATCAAGAAGCCCAGCTATTTGGAAATCGACTTATTCCTTCCAATGCACTAGTGAAGAAGACAACTGCCTTTCCCAACTCTATAGCATACAAAGCAAATCCAGAAAAAAAAATGGAAATAATGATCCCCCACTGCTCCCTTCAAGCCCCAAACAACCCATGATGCCTCAACCCAATTCTATACCTCTATCCTAGTGGCTTTCACACGATGGCAACGTCACCACCATCATAGTGGCTTCTTCTGATTGGAGAGCTACTTCCCATGCCTTGACTTGAGGAAATACCCATGGCTTTTTCATTTTCATTTTTTCTTAATTTAAGATTCCTTCCAACTCTAATTTTTATGACCCTAAGTGTGATAACAATATGAAACAAAGATCACCTTTTGTTTCTATGATGAGAAAGAGAAAGATCAGTGTTGTTCACTTATTTTCTTATCCCTATAGGTTTCTGAGTGGTTTTATAGTTTATGCTGCTCATGGTGCCTTAGAACTAGTTATTACTATTTTTTAAACTTAAAAAATTTTTCTCTCCTTCATATCCTTTCCCCCTTCCTCCAGAAGTCAGGCTTGTACAAAGGTTACACATTTATTATCATATATTACATATTTCACTGTTTGTCACATTGTAAAACAAAACTTATTGCTTGCATTTGAGGAAAATTCATTGAGGAAATAAAGTGAAGAATGGCATGTTTCAATCTGCATTCAGGCACTGGCTGTTTCTTCTATGGCAGTGGATATTGTTTTCATCATGATTCCCTTGGAGTTGTCCTGGATCTTTGCTTTGTTGTTAATAATTAAGATAGACAGAATTAAGCACACAGCTAGTGCATGCCAAAGCAGGATTTGAACTCTATTCTTCCTGACTCTTGGTTCAGTGCTTTATCCACTGCACTACCTAGTTGACCCTATTATTTTTTTAAGCCCTTACTTTCTATCTAGGAAATGTGTGAGGCCAAATTTGAACCCATGTCTATCTACTGAGCCACCTAGCTGTGCCTTCTCACACAGATCATTGCAGTAGCCTCCTAATTGGTTTCTTAGCCTCAAGTCTTTTTCCTTCACAATCTGCCCTTTACACAACTGCCATTTTCCTACGGCATGAGACCTGACTTTTTCCTTCTTAATAAACTAAAGTGTTTCCTTATTTTCTCTAGGTCCAAATCCAAATTCCTAAGTTTGTTTCTTAAAGCTCTTTACTACCAGGCTCTAGTCCAGCTTTATTATACCTGAAGTCCCTTTCACACATTGGCCAGTACAGCCAAATTGGCATTTTTATTGTTTCTGTTTCACAAGAACACATTTACTATCTTTCTTGAATTCACTCCATCCTCACTTTTGCCTTTTTTTAAGCTTACTTTGTCTTAGTAACAACTCTAAGACAGAAGAGCAAGGGCTAGGCAAATAGAGTTAAGTGACTTGCTCAGGGTCACATAGCTAGGAAGTATTTGACACCACATTTGAACCTAGGTCCTCCTGACCTAGCCACCTACCTGCTCACCACTGCCTTTTAAAATGCCTACCTACTTTTTTTTTAAGTCCTGATCAAGACTGACTTTTTCTTTTTTTTTTTTTTTTTGTATTTTAAACCCTTAACTTCTGTGTATTGACTGATAGGTGGAAGAGTGGTAAGGGTAGGCAATGGGGGTCAAGTGACTTGCCCAGGGTCACACAGCTGGGAAGTGTCTGAGGCTGGATTTGAACCTAGGACCTCCTGTCTCTAGGCCTGACTCTCACTCCACTGAGCTACCCAGCTGCCCCCCCAAGACTGACTTTTTGCTTGAAATCTTTTTTGCTATCTCTCCCAAGTCCTTCCTCCAATAGCCATATACAATACTTTGTATATATTTAATTATTTACATGCTTTCTCACTCTGATAGAATGTAAGAATGATCAGGAACCACTTCACTTTTTCCTTTGTGTCCCCCTCACCTTTCACAGTGTCTGGAGCATAGTGGGAACTTAATATTGCTTGGGGATTGGTTGATTGATTGTGTGATGACATCAGAAAACATTGCTAAGAGCTTTTTCATCTTGGTAAAAGTGTATGTCCCCTAAATTTTTCTAGACCGATATAATCTCACGATAGCCTCATCATAACTTAACAAAACCTTGCTTATAAAGGTGATTGATCCCTAGCAATGCAACTCCTCTCTGAATTCTATTAGGCAGAAAGCAGAGTAGCTCACACAGCTGTCCTTCTGACTCAGGCCAATCAAAAAGCTGTTGCTTAGGTTGTGTGAGAGAGCAGAAATAAAATACAAGGGTCTTATGTCCACATGGTGCTGTGTTCAGCCATTCTTCGGCTGATGCTCACCCTTAGCTTCCAGCTCTTTGCTATAACAAAAAGAAAATGAATGGGTTTTATTTGCCACTAGCCTCTCCCTCCAAGGGGGCTATAGCAACCTACAGGACAAAGGCATAAATTAGGTTGGCTAACAGGAGCTTCCTTTGTCAAGGATACTTGGATACTTCCAAGCTTGCCATGGGGCATTTATGGCATGGTTCTTCCTTATCTTTGCTTTAGGTAAAGTATCCCGAGCCTTATGAGACAGCAAAGAGAAAAGTTTTGAGGAGGGGAAATTTGGTATCATTATCAAGATTATATAGTCTCAGGTCTTTGGGAGAATCACTGTTATTATTATAAAGATTATATAGTCTCAGGCCTCTATAAAGACCTAATTTAAGTTTTTATAGACAGAACTTTGTCCAGTCAGGAATGCATCTTACAGTTATCACTCAGTATGAGACGAGATGTTTCTCAATTAACTTAGGCAGGGCAGGCATCTGTGTACTGTAAATGTGTTATTTGAACTTTCAATTAAATGGGACATCTAAAAAATAGCCACAAAACATGGAGCTAAAATTTCTCTCTAGGACAAACTTGAGAAGTGATATTTTTGATTGACTCAAATCAACCAAAAAGAATTTATTAAAGATCTACTATGTGGCATCTGAACTCAATATTCAAGGAAGCTAAGATTCCCCACCCCAGAAATGTGCATTTAGTTTCTACCATATCCCAGGGTCATAGATTTAGAGCTGAAGGGAATCTTGGAGATTTTTGTCATCAAGTCTAACCCTCCCACTTTTACACACAAGAGTGAAGTTGATTGAGTAAATTGGTCAAGTCACTGTTCCCCACTTAAAGTGAATGATAAGTTGTTATGTCCTGGTCTCTTCACCAGATATTTCAATTGAATCAGATCCATCAAAGGCATCCCAACTCTGTGGGGAAAGGTCTTGATCAATCTGGATATCTCTGATGGGCTATTGGATGAACGGGAAATAAAGTTTCCTAGGAGGAGTGTTTAAATTTACTGAGGAAACTTCATCAATACTCTATGTGTCTTTAAAATGAAGGAGCTGAGCTAGTGTAGAAGTTGAGAGATTTGGGGTTGAATGAGCTTCTTTATGGGCAGCAGCTAAAGATTCTAAGAGACTTAAATGGGAGGGGAATACATTTCAGGCAGATGCAAAGGTGAGGAGGAGGAAGATGAAATTATGAGTGAGGTAAATCATTTTGGTTGAATATAGAATGTATGACAGTAACATGAAAGAAGCAGAGAAATGCTTGATAAGCCAGATTAGGAACAACTTCAGATTTTAAATTGAGGAGTTTATGATTTATCTTGGAGACAGAGAACCATTGAAGTTTTGGGTTTGTTTGTTATTTTGGAAGGACTATGGTCATACTTGGGATTTAGGAAGTTGATTTTGGTAGCCATGTGGAGCACATAGAGGAGGAAGAGGACAGAGATTGGAATCAGGTAGACCAGTTAAGAAGCAATTATAATTTTGCAAATGAGAGGTGATAAGGACCTAAAATCCATGAGGGTCCCAGTATGAGTAGAGAGAAGGGGACAGATGAGAAAGCAGAAATTGGTAGGACTTGAACAATGAATGATTCATATGCAAGGAAGAGTTGAGGATATCACTGAAACATCCTATCTAGAGCTAGAACTAGTTTGTACTAATAGAACAAATGACATGCAATGATCTGATGGAGGCATAAAGTGTTCTTCCTGGGAGATGGGGCCCTATGGCAAAGTATAGGTCTGCAAATTCCTAAAACCAAGAATGTCAGCCCTCCTTAACTTCATCAGCTTCTGGTAAACATAACAAAAGCTTTGTTAATTAAAGGTGTTAGATTGTTATAGGATCATAGGACATATGCCTGGCAGTTCTGAAACTTAATCTGCCATCCTTACTTTTGTGGGAAAATTGAAGCCCACAAAGGTGAAAGAATTTATTTAAAGTGATATAGCTAGGAAATGCAGCTGGGTAGTACAATGGATAGAGCATCAAGCTTGGTGTCAGGAAGACTCTTATTCCCAAATTTGAATCTGGCCCCCTGGGCAAATCACTTAACTCTTTGACTCAGATTCCTCATCTGTAAAATGAGCGGGCGAAGGGAATGGCAAGCTACTCTAGTATCTCTGCCAAGAAAGCCCCACATAGGATCCTTAAAAGTCAGAAATAACTGAAAAATGACAAAATAACAAAGCTAGGAAATGGAAGAGCAGATATAGATATTCTATACCTACTTTATCATTCTGTCTATAAAAACAAATATGAGACCATTAGGGGAGAGGGAATTAGGCCTTTACCTAATTTGACATAGTATTTTGATTTTTAGAAATTCCATCACATAACCCAAATCCATGGGACTAGAATGGAGTTGAGCTGATCAATGGTATTCACAAACTCAGGCCTTATCATTAAATATTCTGTAGAAGGAAAAAGCTACTTTTGGGTCAGAGACCACTGACTTGAAATTTTGTAAAAAATTAAAGTTACTTATATAACCAGTTAACTCATATGCTTTCCTACTGTAACCCTTTTGTGTTTTTTTCTTGGTTACAACAAATTAAAAGCAGTAGGGTGTGTAATTAATTTCTTTACCCTAGAATTCCAATTCCCAGAATCCCATATTCCTTCTCATGTTACATGCTGATATAGGGAGGATATAAATTTCATGTAGCTCTGCCTGTTGCTCTCTCTTCCTGTGATTGGGTTTGGTGGAGGTGGTGTGAGATGACAGCCAAGAGACTATTGCTCATATGATCTTAATTTTGTCAGACAATTAGGTTTTTTTAAACTTCTATTTCCTTTTTTTTCCCTTCTACTTCAAGTGATTATTAATAAACTTTATAAAATATAATTCTTGGAGTGTTGGATATTAATTTAAATTCTACAAGGGTAAAGATGGGGTGATGAGGAAAGTGGCTAAAAGCTGACACACTCAAGTCTAATCATGCCACTGATTGTAGCATCTTCTTAGTATAAATTATTTCAGACACAGCAAAACCCATCTTTAACATCCTTTAATTTATACCTTTCTACCACATATGCTTATGTCTTCTTGTAGCTCTACACAGCATATTGCAGCAGGTACATCCCATAGGAAACCTTTCCTTTCTTTAGGTATTAGATTAAGGCCAGAGAAATATGGGTCTTATGGGATGGGATTTCATCTTCAATCCAAGTCAGAACTCCTAAGTTACTGGAGGATATAATGGGGGTGGATTTTTTTTACCCTTTAAATTGTGTAAGGCCTATAATCTCTGTATTCTCTAGCCCCCATATCTCCACTGTATAAAGAATTTGGGTTATTGCTTTTCTCTAAAATGGTTTTAGTACTGAAGTGATTGAAAACCTATTATTACAGTAATTTCCACCCCCACCACCCAGGTAAGCCCTATCTGTCACAGATAGAGCCTTGGACCTAGGAATCAGAAAGACCTGGGTTCCAATCCAGCCTCAGATACTTTCCAGCTATATGACCCTAGACAAATAACTTCTGTCTGCCTCAGTTTCCCCTTCTGTAAAAAATAGTGTCTAACTCCCAGGGTTGTTTGAATGAGGTGAAAAATATTCGTAAAGTACTTTACATAGTGCTTGACAGCACTTAATGAATTCTTGTTTCATTCTTTCCTTTCCTGTCAGTTTAGATTCTTTATCTGGGTTACCTAATACTGTGTGGATGATGGAATTGGGATCCAAAAGTTTCTTGACAATGACTACATAGCCTAAATCTAGAATATTGGAAATTTAACAGGGATAAATGTGGAGTCCTGCTCTTACATTTAAAGGAAAGGAAGAGAGGAAGAAAGGAAATGAGAAAGGAGTAAAAGAAAACAAAAGAGAGCGACAGAAAGATAAAGTCAGAAAGAAAAAGAGAGACAGAAAGACAAAGGGAGAAAGAAAAGAAAATCCAACCACCACTCAGCTGCAAAATAAGGAAGATGTGGATAGACAATAGTTCATGTGAAAAATTCCTGGAAGTTACAATGGACCACAGACTCAGTAAGAACTTTGGTGTGCAGGTGAAGTGCTGATTGCTGTTGTCTTAAAAGAATTAAGTCTCAGACTTTCTCCATGGCAAATATCTCAAACTTTAACTTTATTGTTCAAGCAGGAGTCTGGAGTAAAGCAGCCCACAGGTTCCTCTTCTTAAGTGAGTAGGGGTGCTATATGGAAATTGGGGCCAGGTTATATGGGTTTAGCCATAAGGCGGGACAAACTGAGTAGTTGTGATCAGTCAGGTTCAACATTGGACATTCCTCTTTAGGGCACATGACAAAGTCTGGTGGCTAGGGTGATGCCCATGTGATACCCTGGGTTAAATCACAATACAAATGACATTGTAATGAACTAAAGATTACTAGGGGGACAGTTAGTTTGCTCTCTTGGGTATATCCCAGTAAGATTTTCCCTGGAAAGCCCCTGCAGCTATTGTAGTCACTAGGGTCCTTAGGCATTGGTTGGTGGAACAAACTCCTTTCTCATCAATGTGATGGTCAAAAGAACTTGTTTGCATTATATTACTAGAAGTATAATGACCAGAAGAAGGGGAAATTATAGAGCCCCCTGTATTCAGTCCTTGGCTAGACCACATTTGAGATATTATATTCACTTCTGACCACATTTAAAATTTTTGTTTTTACTTCATTTTCATTTTTAAATGCATTCCTCTCCCCACTACCTTTACCATCGAGAGAGCCATATCTCAAAAGAGAGAATTAATAATAAAGAAAAAATCAGTTCAGGAAAACTAGCAGACACACCCATCAAGTCTGACAGTCTATGCAGAGTTCCATAATCACAGCCTACCACTCTACAAAGAAGAGGAGATACATTTTCTGAGTACCATACTTTAAGAGGGAAAATGACAATTGCCTAGAACAGTGATGGTGAACCTTTTAGAGACCTTGTGCCATGCCCTACCCCACCAGAGACCATATGCCATGCCCCACCCCACCCCACCCAGTGCTGTGTGTATCCCATCATCCCCTTACCCCACACAGGGGAGGGAGGAAGCACTTCCATTGGGCTGCTGGGTGGAGGAACAGGTGAAGTGAGGAATGTCTTCAGTGAGTATAGAGAGGGGGAGGGGAGTGGCCCAAGTACTCAGCTCCCCTCCAGCTCTGCCGCCTGTCTCCCATTAGGCTGCTAGACAGAGGAGTGGGTGAAGTAAGGAATGTTCTTAGCCCAGGTAGAGTGAGGGAGTGGAATATGCACTCCCATTGGGCTGCTGGGCAGAGGGGTGGGCGATATGAAAAAATATCATTAGGCACAGTAGAGAGGGAGAAGGGAGCAGCTCCACCAGAGTCCCTCTGCTTTTCTAGTAACAAACTCTGGAGGGGGGGGCATGTGCCCACAGAAAGCACTCTGTGTGCCATCTTTGGCACGCATGCCATAGGTTCACCATCACTGGCCTAGAATGCTCTCCTTTCTGATCTCTCTCTTGGCTTCCTTGACTTCCTTAAAGTCCCAACTAAAATCTCATTTTCTCCAGGAAGTCTTTCCAAGGCATTCTTAATTCTAATGCCCTCTCTCTTTTAATTATTTCCTGTTTATCCTGTATATAGATTGTTTGTCTGTATTTGTTTGCTTGTATCCTTGATTAGGTTGAGGACTCCATAAGGTCAGGGTCTGTCTTTTGCCTCATATTTTATCCACAGCACTTAATGTGTCTGGCACATAGTAGGCACTTAATAAATATTTGTTAACTGACAAATGGGCAAATTGGAGGGTGTCTAGAAGAGAATGAGTAGGATGGTGAAGGGATTCAAAGTTATGCTGTCTCTGATGAAGGAAATGAAACAGTTAATGTGGAAAAGAGAGGAATTGGAGGAAACATAATAGCTATCTTCTTTTGTATGAAAAATGATTTGGTAGAAGAAAGATTCAACATAAACTTCTTAATATCCCAACTTGTATCTTACCAGCATGATACAGTAGAAAGAACATTTACTCTGAAATCTATCGCTCATGTATGACTTTGGAAATATCATCCAAGGGCCCTGGGCTTCAGTTTCCTCATTTGTCAAATGAGAATCTTTGAGGTTCTTTCTGGCCCTAGAAGCAGGATCCTGTAATTCTGTGATCCAATCTTGTCCTCTTACCATACTGCATATTACTGAAATACTACTTTTACTGATCCCATAAATATTAATAAGATATGAATAAGGAACTGATTCTGTCAGTCTCATGTTCTACAAGAAGGCTCTCCTAAACTCGCTTAATTTTAGTGCCTTTCCTTTTTTAAAATTACTTGCTATTTATCCTGTATATAACTTGTTTCTACATATTTACTTGCTTGCTATCTCTCCCCCATTAAATTGTGACCTCCTCAAGGACAGAGGTTGTCTTTTGCCTCTTTTTTTATCCCCAGCATTTAGCATAGTGCCTGACATAGGCAGATGCCCAATAAATGTTTATTAGCTGACTGTCTGATTGATTGTCACTGTTTTGCTAAGTCCAGCATCAATAGCCAGAGATACCAAACTCCATGCTGACTTCTAAAGAGGTTTGCACATTCATATGACCCCTATAGACAACCATGAGTGCTGAGGAATTCATGTCTGATGAAATCTTGATTAGAGAAGACAGCTTTGATTATTAGTGTTTTGTTTTGGAGTTTTCTCACCATGACTTGAGATATTTAAGTTAAATGGTTTTTAATTTAGAAGTGTGGATATTTTTGCTGTCATGAAATGTTTTAGTTGGCATCACTGTCCTAGAATTGATTTTATTTCATTTTTTTCTTCTTTATAGATTGGAGTTAGACAAAAGCTTGTCGAAACTCAAAGGTAAGAAGTGAATTCAATATTTAATATAAATTAATATTTATTGAATGCAAGGGACTGCACTAGGTGCAAGGCAAAATATAAAAATAAACAAGACATAGTACTTGCCTTCAGAAAACTTACAATCTAGTGAAGGAATATGATGAGAACACAACTATAATAAAAGGCAAATAAAAATTTTCATTATTCATATTCAATTCCACAAACATTTCTTAAGTATATATGTGCAAAACATTGTGTTAGGTACTTGGAATGTAGAGATAAGTAATAAAACAAGTCTTGCTCTTAAGGAGCTTGCAATCTAATGACAAGAAAGACAAATATACCAACAACTATGTTCCAAGGTTAGAGGGAAAGCAATAAATTGGGGGAAAAACTTTATAGACAGTTTTTGGATAGAGGTCTCATATTTAAAATATATAAATTGTCAAGTTGTATAAATGTATAAGAATATGAGCCATTTCTCCACTGATAAATGGTTAGAAGATAGGAACAGAGAAGAAATGAAGAAACCAAAGTATATAAATATATGAAAAAATGCTCCAAAACATTTTGATTAGAGAAATACAAATCAAAACAACCCTAAAATGTCACTTTATACTATCAGAATGACCAAAAGGACAAAATGACAAATATTGGAGGGGATGTGAAAAAAATGGGGACACAAATACACTATTGGTGGAATTGTGAACTGATCCGACCATTTTAGGGAGCAATCTGGAATTATGCTCAGGAAGTTATGAAACTGTGTTATATATAACCTTTGATCTAGCACTATTAGATTTATTTCCTAAAGTGATCAGGAAAAAGGCAAGGAACTTACATGTTCTAAAATATTTATAGCAACTCTCTTTGTCATGGCAAAGAACAGGAAATTGAAGGAATATTCATAAGTTGGGGAATGGCTAAACACATTGTGGTATATGAGTGCAGTGGAATATTACTGAACAGGTTAATTTTGGAAAAACATAAAAAGACATGTGAAATGAACATAACTAAGAGAATTATATACAGCAACAAAAATATTGTTTGAAAAATGACTTATGTATGTATGTATCTCCAGAGGAAGAACTGATAAATAGAAATAAGTAAGACATAATTTTATATATACTTTTATCTTTTTGTCAAATTTTACCTTCTCTAATGGAAAGAAGTTAACTGGGTACCTTAATGTAAAAACCAAACAAATCAGTTAATTAAAAATTAATTTAAAAACCTATGCTATGAGGAAAAGTGAGTTTTTTTTATAAAGGAAATACTCATACAAAGTACTGTGACAGGTTTAAAGCAGAGAAAATCACTTTCAGCAGGGGAGAAGGTCACAGATTCTGATATTTGAGGTGAGCCAGGAAAAAAGGGAAGAACTTCAGTCAATGGAAGAGGGAATAAGTGTTGTTGTTCTTATTCTTCTTTTCATTGTTGTCCTTTGTTCTTGTTATTGTCCTTCTTGTTGCCATTGTTGTTCTTGTTCTTATTGACCTTGTTATTATCACTGTTATTCTTGTTCTTTTAAGAGTTGTTCTTGTTCTTCTGGTTATTGTTGTTCTTGTTCTTATGCTCTTTGTAGTAGTTGTTGTTGTTCTTGTCCTTGTCCTTCTTCTTTTTGTCATTGTTGTCCATTTAGGTTTTATTTAATTCATTTTAACAAACTCCTGTTATGTGCTCCTTTTATGTGCATGGTATCTTTAGATGCTGAAGATAAAAAACCAAAAATGAAACAGTCTCTGCCTTCAAGTAGCTTACATTTGGGGAAGAAAAATTCTTCCCCAAATATAAGGTGAGCTAGTCGTGGGAAAATGACCAAATACAAGATGGGTAGGGAAAAGGGGAAGAAAAAGATAATTATAAAGTATATCTGCAAACAAGTCGGTGGCTGGCCTCCATTATGTGGAACGATAAACCTCCGCCTTCTAGTTTTATCTTCCTTTAATTCTTCCCCTAATCTGACAAAGGTAATCCTTTAAGAGAATGGAGGAGACATCAAAATGATATTCTTACCCTTGCCCTAGCTTGCACAAAAGCTGGGTTTTATTAATGTGTATTACATGCTCAACAGTCCTCTTTTTCTATTGTTCTACCACCGCACCAGCCACAAGAGTTTGGAGGAAAGGGTAAGCAGTGTATTTCTACATTCCCTGTGTTTTTGAGCAGGGCCTTTTGTCTCTCAGGTTTGGGATATATCCCAAAATATATTTTAACTTAAAAAAAAATCTCTAAATAAAAAATAAAACAAACAAATAAATAAATGAATAATCAAACAAATAATGAATGAACAATCAAATAAATAAATAAATGAATGAATAAATCTATCTATCTACACACACACACACACACACACACACACACACACACACACACACATATATATATACCTAAAGAGAAGTCAGTTAAGGCTTGGAGAAATCTTGCCTGATCTTTGTAGGAAAGTTATTTCTTTATTCTTGGAAACTCACAGAATCATAAAAAAAAATCACTAAATTTAAGTGAAGGGACTAAGTCACATACTGTCACATGGAAATTGAGCCTGAGTCTACCTTTGGGGTCTTTTGAATTTAGTCATGTTTCTGTGACTCCCTCAAGCAGGCCTGGAATGCAAAAGACATAAGCTTATTCCTTTCATTGCTAGACTAGGCATGTAGCAAAGAGATTGCTCAAAGATTTCCCCCCCCCCCCAAAGCTTCTTGTCTCCAAAAGCTCACTCTCCCACGTGCATATGATTGAGATCAAGTGATTTGCAGTTAGAACTGAGACAAATTGAAGATATGCTAAGGTAAGAAAATACTTACATTCAGACTAAGGTATATGGGACTTACTGTCAGATCCTTTTCTGAGAACAGGTATCAATAGTGATAAAAGGAGAATATGAAGGTATTGGCCTGAAGGAAAGGGAATGCAAAAAAAAAAATGGAGGCTAGGGAGACACAGGCAATTTGTCCACTCCACAGTTTTGCCCCTGGCTAGTCAGGTATAGAACATGATCAGAAAAATTTATATGGTGGTTTACACATATGGATGTGATATGAGAGATCTGTTAAGAAGATTGAAACAGTTAAAAATTTTTATTAAGGAAACTAGGAGATGGCTTATGTAGGTTAGTCTCTCTGCTCCACATCTCTTCACCTTCCCAATGTGTCTTACACATGGTGACCAAAAGTCCCTTTAAGGCACAGATAACTCCCTGCTCGAAAACCTCCCTTAGTTCCATATTGCCTCTAATATAAAATCCTGATATTTCAGACCCTCCATAGTTTCCTCTCAACCAACCCTTCCAATATCATTTCAGATTTCTACTATTTCTCCATTCTCTACTGCATTAATTACTATTTCCACAAATATGACATTCCAGTCCTCTTCCTCTCAAAATCTTTATCTTCCTTTGAGTCTCAGCCTTGGCCACTTTCTGCACGGTGCTTTCCAACTTTATCTCTCCTCCTCACTGTCTTCCACCCTGCTCAGTTATTAGTGTCCTCTCCTTCCCCAAATTACTTTACATTTATGTTGTATTCTCTTAGCAGAACATTAGCTCCGGGAGTGTATGGACCATCTCATCTTTGTCTCTCTAACTCTAGCTATTGGCACAGTGCCTTGCATCCGGGAAGCACAAAAAATGTTTTTTTCAGTTGAATTGAAGCAATATAGAATGGTTCGTGTTGTACCAAGAGAGTGAATGAGAAAACTTACCATGTTCTTTCGGTACAATTTGTTTAGCCATTTCCCAACTGGTGGGCACTTGCTTTGTTTCCAGATTTGTTTGTTTTTTTCCTCTACCACAAAGAATGCATTAGTCTTTTGTTATATATGGGAACTTTTGTTCATTGACTTCTGTGGGTTTTAAAGTGTTGTGGCCCGACACAGCCCTTCCCCAGCATGCCTCAGGGGTTCCTCCCTACTACTTCCTGGTGTGGGATTTTTGGTCTTGAATTGGACCAATCCCATGCTAGAGAGGGGCCACGCCCCCTACTTCCAGGCACAGGATTGGTCTATTTAAGGACCAATCCCGTGCCTAGGAGGAAAACTTTGGCTCCAACTAGATTCAAAGTTTAGCAGAGTTAGTTAATTTTAGCTGGGGGAAACTCCGGTTTTCCTTATTTCGTTAAAGTTAATCAGATAAAAGAAATAGCTTTTCTTTTATTCATTTCACTTCCTTAGTGTAAATGCCATACATAGGATCATGAGGAGTATGAACAGTTAATCACTTTTCTCACATAATTCTAAATTGTTTTCCAGAATGCGTGGAAAAACAAACAGATCCACAAAGGATGTATTAGCATGCTCCTTTTCCTGCTGCTGGATTCTTGATTAAAGCCATTATATTAGTCAACAAATGTTTTAGGGTTTCTGTTCTTATAGAATTGGTAATATATAATTTGTTCAACAAATTAAGGATCAAATATATGACTCTCCTCACATGCAGAGTAGGACCAATTTTTTTTAAAAAAAATCTCACATATATTATATACATACTTGAAATTTTCCATGCCTTTAGTGAGTCTGTAATTACCAATTGCCCTCTGTCATGGCATTTGTCACTAATGTGTGGAAGATGCATCACATTCTACAGATGGTTGTAAGAATTCACATAGAGTTAATAGTATTCTTGGACTATTTCAAAGATTGCTATGACCATTGAACAAGTCAACATAAGGAATACCAATTTCTTTCTTGACATATTTTATATATACTTAATTGGATTTAAGAAAGGAGTTGCCCCATTGCTCAGGGGAGAACAACTACATATTATGCCTTATAAACAGCATATAGTATATACTGTGTAAAAGAGATCAAGAAAGGACAGATCATCAGACATCTTTCTGCACAATTGGCTTTTCAATACAGTCAGACATGAGAAAAAGAGCCATTCTTCACAAATTCTTTAAGACATCTAACCAAAGAACACCCCTTTTTTCTGAAAATTTTGCCAGATTCCCTGTTTGTGGCTAAATTTTTAAATTCTCACCAGCGGAATGGGAGACTGGGAAATTTGCCCCTTGCTTCAACTCCCAAATTTCTTATCTCCTTTCAAGGCTCCCACATTTATAAGCTGCTGCTTTTAAATTGTCATGAATTTGCAGAACATCAGACATATCCACACTCAAAAGTAATTCCAAAATGCAATCTGAAGGCAAGAAATTTATTTTTAGATCATCTGTTGTTTTGAGTTATCTGATATCAATACAAGTATTAGGAAGTTTACTATTCTAAAGCAGTCAGACTTTTGGTAGAAGGTTTATGTTGTGTATCTGAAACTAATGCGGGGGGCGGGAGGAGCAAAAGATCTGGAAGGCATTCTGCTATACACTGACTGCTCCGTGAGGTTAGGTGCCTAATGAATGGCTTTTTAAAGATGATGAGTATTCAAGAAGTAGTCCATATGTAAAAGGTAACTCAACTGAGGTAGACTAATTAAAACTAGGGGAAAGATTCTTTAAACCAGAAAGTTAGCAAAGCATAAAATATGAAGTGACCCTAGGAAAGTATTTGGGCTGACACTGCAGAAGAATGCAGGGAGGTGAGAGGACCACCAACAAAGAAGGACTTGGAGAGAGGGAAGGAGGGAAATGTGTCCTTAACATGGAGAGCAGATGCTCTTTTGTCATGTGGAGTCAGTGGCAAATAGCATTGCAGGCCAATTGAAGACTGAAGAATAGAGTTCTTCATCACTCTGTCTGACATGCTGAATCCTCATTCTGGCTCTGATACTAACTGCCCATATAGCTTAGGGTAACTCATTTAAACTCTTTTTGGCATCACTTTCCCAACCTTTAAGACAAAGAGATCTGATTAGGAAATCTCTCCCGATTCCTTTTAGATCCAAATCCTATGAGCCTATGACCTTTCCCTTTGGGAAAACTGGAGCTATTTATAGGTAAATGGATTTTTGAATTAGCTACTGAAGTAGTTTAAGGAAAAAATGAAACACTTTGGTTTTAATACTTTGGATGTTTCTGCTCACGATAAATTGTGGGATAGATCTTCTAGCTGATTGACTTAATTTGTCACCTCACTTTTGTGGGCAGAAGGATGCCATGGTAAGAAGGTGTCTTTATTGTTATTTTTAAATGAAATGTGTAAATAGATGGGAAGACCCAGTTTCTTCCCTATTTCTGGATCTTCTGTGTATGATCTCATTGCCCTTTTCAAAGAACTAATTACAAAAGCAGAACGAATGGAATAAACTTTGATGAATCTGAAACTTTCCCCCCTGCATCTCTTCAGCTTGTTTAAACAGTTTCAATAGGAGATCATAATAGGATAGCAGATCAAAGAACACAAATCAATTCCTTTCTCCAGAGCCAAATGGGACACTAATGCTCTCCAGTGTGGGAACAATCTTGCAGCTCCCTTGTGACAGTACGGCTAGCATTTCTTTTTACTGTGAGGGCATTGTCCAAGGATCTAGCCTCAGATTTCAGTTGTCACAGGTAATTCTGAGACCGAAGAGAAAGAAAAGTCATTTTTCCCCTTCATATCCTGTGTTTCTGGAAGGAGGGGAAAAAAACCCTAAACAATGAATATGTTTCAAAAGTGGCATCTAGAAGGTTTGATATGTCAGCTGCCTATAAATTTATATCTAAGGCAGCCATTTCTGTAATGACGCAAACAAATCCAGTTTCAACTAAATTTATTGACGTGATCATCCATGGATGAGCACCCAGGTCGTGGGAACACCTAAATCCTTGCGTCAGATTTGTCAACCCTTAAAATCTGCTTAATTAGGAAATAAGAAACTAAATCCTTTAAATAAACTGAGAAGCTCAGAGAGCCTTTAACAAATAGTCTCATGACAATCCTTCTTCTTTTTGGCATTTTAATGGGATGTGCATGGTAATACATTTACCACTAAACCTCTCCTCTGGAAGGCTGAAGACAAGATGTGCCTGGTGCTTTGTAATTGCTGAACTTACATTCATTTATCTTGAGGATGCTATATTATTTTGACCTAAGAGATCATAATAATGGACCTGTTTTTATTATGAGTATAAAACTATATAGGAATGGTTGTGTACATATAATATCTTTGAATGCTATATTTCATGTTCTGTGACATATCTATATATGTTATGGAGTGGGCTCAGTGTCTCATTTTCTCTTCCCTTATTTGGGAAAAAGTGAACCCTGAGAAGGTAGAGGGATGGAATGGGGATCTGAGGTGATTAGTTTTGGGTTCCTAAACTCTGAAGCCCAGCCCTGCCCAAGAAGGGAAGTTTGTGGACTAAGAAATAGCATGTAAAATTGGGATCTAGCCTCACAGCAACAAACAGTGAGACTTAATTATTCTCAGAGATACTCACAGCAGCTAATGTTTCCATAGGAAGAGAACACTCTCAGTGGGTATTCTTAAAAAAGGAAAAAAATACAATAGGGTGGCAGATAACACATATATATTTGCACCAACTTTATAAGCTAGCCAATATATGCCATTGTAGGTCAGACCCAGGGATCCAGCTAATTTGGTTATTTTATCTCTAATAGAAGCACAAGTTAATGTTTTGTAGATAATAGTGTTATAGTCTGACTATGGCCCATTTTCATTAGACTGACTCTGACCTTACTATGCCTTCTCCCTTCTCTCCTACTTGCTGTCTCCTCCATCCTTATGCTCCTTCTTTTTAAGAGTCCTCCAATATCTAGAAGTTTCAATGCTCAGAAGCTTATGAGCTAGAAATTTCTAATAGATTGATTTCTACCTTGCCTGTCTCCATTCAGATACAACAGAGTGATACTCAGATACTGGACCAGATTTTGTAACCTTATTGCTGTGATGTATGGACTGCTGATGGCCCTAGGAGTCCTACCTGTGGGACTAGCCAGATATTAGTGTAACAATGTGCCAAATTGCAGAAACTGCCTCTCCCAAGACAACCATGGATTCTCATATCCCTTGGCCTGAAGATGATAATGGATGAGACTCTCTGGCAGTATTTTGGCTTCACCCCTTTCTTGTGCCACATTGAAGGTGTAGAATTCTACCATGAGTTTAGGGATCTGTCCTTTTCTTTTCCCTTTGTTTTTCCTGTCTTTCTACCTCTGCTCTCTTGGGCGTCTCCAGTTAAACCTAATGGCTGTTCATTCAATTTGCTAAATTAAAAAGCCTATTGATTACAGCTTGCATTTATAGGTCCTTTGAGGTTTGAAAAATGCTTTACCTTGTTTTATCCTCATAACAACCCTTGGAGGCAGGAGTTATTATTACTCCTCATTTTATAGATGAGGAAGCTAAGACAGGTAGAGGTCTGTGACTTAACAATCTATTAGAAATTTCAGTAAATGACTGAGGCTGGATTTGAATTTGGATTTGATTCCAGAGGAGCTGGGTGGCTCAGTGAATAGAGCTTTGGGCCTTGAGTCAGGGAAGAACTGAGTTCAAATCTGTCTTCAGACACTTATTAGGTATATGATTCTGGGCAAGTCACTTAACCCTGTTTGCCTTAGTTTCCTGAGTTGTAAAATTAGCCAAAGAAGGAAATGGCAAACCACTCCAGTATATTTACCAAGAAAACCCCAGTGGAGTCACAAAGAATCAGACAAGACAAAAACAAATGAACTCCATCACTCCAAGGCCATCCCTCTACCACATACATGTTGCCTTTCATAATTTAAGTCACTTCTCTCTATATTACCAAAAGCTTGCCAGGAGGCAGTGTTGTTGAATGGACAGAGCAATAGACTGATGGCCAAGAGATCTCTATTCAGTTCTTGCCTCAGAAATTTCCCAGTTGTATGATGATATTGGGCAAAGGTGTGCTGAAGCTAGCACCAACCTGCTTGAGAGCTGTTGTTAAATATTCAGTGTGAACATCTGCACACCACAAATCAGAATTGCTACAAATAGCTTGATATTGCTGATTATCTAGACTTAAGAAAGTGTAAATAATGCTAATTAAACTTAAAAGCACATTGCATCTTTTTTTTTTCTGGAGAGCCTAGTTGTGTTAAATATTTATGAACACATTTCTGATGATAGGCAAGTTACTTAACCCCAGACATTCAGTTTCCTTATCTAGAAAATGGAAACACTAAAAGCATTACTTACCTCAGAGAACTGTTGTAAGAAAATAAGGTATGTAAAGCAACTTGCAAAACTTTAACGTTCTGTATACATGTGAGTTATTCTTATTTTCCTTGCTAACACTCACACACCCTGACAAGCTCTTTCCAGAGTATATTCTATCAATTTAGCATTTTATTACCCCTTAAGGGCATTATATCACCTGAAAACATGGCTATTTCAACTATATCTTCCTTTCACCAACTAATTTCAAAATTGTTTTAGCCTAGGGCTAGCACTCATTTCTTATGGACTCCACTATTATCCCCTTTCCATTTAGATAAGTCTGTCTTTCCCCTTTAGTTGCTGGATGGATGCCAGGATTCTATAAAGGGGAAAAAATGTTAGCCCTGATTCTATGGTGATGGTGAATCATTTTTTAGTAGATTTTAGTTATGGAATCTTATTAGGGGCTTTTCTACAGGCAAAATTAATTACATCCAGTAGAACCCTTTTGTTCATGTCTTTATTTACTACCTCAAAGAACTCTTAATTGATTAGTCAGGCATGATTTTTCTATAGAGAAACCATGTTGCCTTTGTCCCAGGAGATTATATTTGCTTAAATATTCAGTGACCTATCTTTTATTATATATTCTATTATTTATCCTAATGTGGAAGGATAACCCATTAATCTGTAGTTTCCTGAATTCCATCCTGAATCCTTGGGACAAAGGGAAGTCATGATGGTCATCCCAGAATCTCAGAACTGGGCATCACCTCAGGAGATGATATCTCACTCACACACACACACACACACACACACACACACACACACACACACACACTCTTCTTTTTTTGGCATTTATAATGCTTTATAACCTACCCCTATTGTAGCCTTATAAGACATTACAGTAGGGTCTTGTTTTATGGGACCAATACATTCTAAGATCTATTGTGTAAGTTGAAAACTGAACCTAACAAATTCCATTATCAAGTATTTCTTATACAAACATACATAGGCATTTTGTGACTTTTCTTAGACTCATCATACAGACTTATTAATGAAACAAAGAGAAACGCAGCCCTGACACAGACACAACTTATTTACAAGTAAGAACCATGGACAAAGACTGATGAGAAAGTGAATGTTTGGCACCACATAATGAATGACTCACACTAACGCTTCTCACAGTGACAATGAGTGTGATGAATGAATTGCTATGAGACTTTATACACTTGGGAAAATGGCAAGGATTTACTGTATCATTAAAAAAATTTTTTATATATTTTTCTGCCTTTACTTTTTTTGATTGCCAGTTGAGTATATCTTCATTTGCCTGTGTTGAGGTCATGTTAAATGAGATTCTACTGGACTCCCTTTCACATGTAGATAGGCCGGCCAAACTGGCCTTTTTACCCTTTCTCATACTTGATGCTCCCTTTCCTATCTTTATATCTCGGCATCCCTGGCTATCCCCCATGATAAGAATACACCTTCTTCTTACCTCTATCTTTGAGAATTCCTAGTTCTTTCAAGACTCCATTCTAGTGCCTCCTCCTGAAGTCCTTTCTTATTCAATAGCTGCTAGTGTCTTCCCTACAAAACTATCTTGTGGATATTTTATATATAGGGAGATCTAAATGTCTTAGAGTTTTAGGTTGCCCCATTATATCTTTCCATGTACATTTTGTCTTCCCTGGATAGATTTTAAGCTCCTTATAGGCAGACTCATCCCCAGCCTGGCACATAGTAGGCAAATAAATGCTTTTCAGTGTTCTGCTTCAGAGGCAAAACTCTTTTGGGGGGCCATCAGATTAATATTAACTTGAACCATACTATGCTTTGTGGAGTTCTTTGTTCTCCTTATTTGAGAAATCTAACTTAAAAAAAGATATCCCTTTTAGTTTGCACTTTAGTCGCAGTGTTTTTTTTCACCTCCCTGTGTATTGGTTGCTTCTTGACCGTCTGATTTTTTAATATTCTCCAAGTTTCTTCTGGAATTTAGAGATTTCATTATTTTCCCTACCCAATAACCTAAATGTATAGTAAAAAAGAGATAAGCAAGTTTATAAGAATAAAGGATAGCAGAGGGATGTATCAACCATTTGTTCTATTTGTACCCAGGAAATAGAAAAAATATCTAGCAAAGAGTCTTCCAAATGTGGAATGATCTATTTCCCTTGTCCCACTTTTAGTCTAAGATCTTTGGTATTGTGGAAAGAGTATTGCTTCTGGAATCAAGGGGCTTGAGTCCAAATTCTGCTTCTGGGGTCCTATCTTGCTCTAAATCTTAATGGGGTTCCTATATGACATTATAGATTGTCTAATGGATCTCTGTTCACCAAGGCATGGAAAACATTAGTATCTTATGTTTTCATACAGGTTACTCTATGACCTATGATCAAAAATTTAATACTAGAAGGGCCATTTGGTAAAAGAATAGTATTTATATAGTACTTTTAAAGTTTGCAAAGTGTTTGAAAAACACTTATCTCATTTTATCTTTTATAAGTATTCTGTGAAGAAAAAATTATATTATCCCCATTTGACAGATGAGAAAATTGGGGTAGGCAGAGGTGAAGTGACCTGTTTTTCATCACATAGCTAAAGGTCTGAGGCCTGGAGTCTTACTGACTCCAAATGGAGTATTGTGTCTATTCTGTCTCTAGCTATCTCATGTCATCTGGCCCAATCCCTTCATTTGACAGATAAAGAATCTGAGTTCCACATTGGCTAAATGGTTTGCCAAACTTCATATAGGGAGTAAGTGGAAGAACCAGAATTTGGATTTAGGGGCTGCCCACCAAATTCAGTGTTCTTCTGTGGAGGTATTTTCTTGGCCCAACAGACATCAGTATCCAGATCTCCATGAACTTCCAGCTCCAGACCAATGGTTGGATGGAGAGGATGAAGGAGATGTTTATTGCCATGTCCTAATCTTTCCTCTCCTAAACTTCTTTAATCTGTCAATATTTTGACAATTGTGGGTGCTAGTCTCAAAAATACCAGCAGCATCTGCATTGTCTCTCCCATTGTCTTCAGCAGACTCAGCAGGAATAAGAGTGCTGGAGATACTCTTCCTGGAACAAATAGCTATGTCTGTGTCCATCTTGCTTCTGACTCCATATTTTTTTGCTATTTTAGCCAAAATCTTAACATTGTTAGTTCAGCTATGATTATTCAGAATCCTGTCCTGTCTCTTCCCACCCATTTGATCATTTGCTCTCTTCTATCTTGACCTTTTGCCTTGAAATCCACCTGCTTCTCCTTCTAGTTTTTCTGAAATTTTGGCCACTGATTGATTTCCAACTATTTAATCCAAATTCCCTCGCTGCCTTTACCCGCCAGAGAATGTGGCAGTCAGGCAACCTTCTTCTTAAAACAGTTGCTAATTCTCCAGTTCTCCATAGCTCAGCAGCACACAACTCTAAGTTCTGGATGGCCCCAGCTTTTATCTTCTCTGCTTCTGCCGGGTTCTCATAGAGCAAGGAACATCTTGAACAAAGTATGAGCCTGCAAACCCACACTAAGGCACATGTTGTTAATATATTTTACTCTGGGAGATAACATGGATCAACACCTCCCTTCTTCCTGCCCATCCTGTACACCCCCACTCTCCCATTGCTGGGATTCTACTTGAATTTTCATTTTCCAGCTGGCTGCCTCCCTGCAATTTTCCCTGCAAATTTCTGAGGACACAGATTTTTCTTCTGCTCCGGACAACCTTCTCTCATCCCACCATTTGGGATTTATCACTGATCTTTCCCCTTTCCCTGACCCAGACTCAACCCAGACTCTCATTTGTATTTTGGGAAGATAATGTTTGACAGAGGAGGAATTCCAAATACATTTATAGTCTATAGGGTCAGAATCCTGCAACTCATGAGGCAGAGAGGCCCAAGAAAAGAGGAAAAATGTCTGAAGGTGTTGTCAAGGACTCAGCTGTTGCTGACCATGGAACACAGATTCACCACCAATATCTGGCATTCTCTGGGCCCAAGACCTAAGTCTTACATGGCGCAGGAGACAGCTCAAGAGACATGCACACCCCAAAAGGAAACAATGCAGGTACAGCAACAATAGACCTATTCAGCAGTTCTCAGCTTGGAAGAGCCTCTTAACTGGTTCACTCTGCATGTCCTCCTTCTCTCTCCTTCTCCCTCTTTCTATTTCCCTACCTGTCCTCCTCCCTCTCTCTCTTCCTCTCTCTCTTCTTTCTCCCTCTATTTCTGCTCCCTCCTTCCTTTTTCTCACCTCTTCACCTCGTTCCTCCTATCTTCTCTCTTTCTTCCCCTCCCTCTCCTAGTGGATAACTAGCCCTGCAGCCACACAGTAAATAGAGCACCAGGCCTGGAGTCAGAAAGACTCTTCTTTCTGAGTTCATATCCAGCCTTAAACACTTACTAGCTGTGTGACCCTGGGCAAATCACTTCACTCTGTTTCCTCATTTGTAAAATGAACTAGAGAAGAAAACAGCAAACCACTCCAGTGTCTTGGCCAAGAACACCCCAAGTGGGATCATTAAGAATTAGACACAACTGAACAATAACTCCATTTCCAACTTTTCACTTCACTCAGTTTAACTAACCCACTCCTCTTATTTCTCACACAGGACACTCCATTTTCCCATCTCTGTGCCTGACCGTTCCACTGGCTGTTCTTTATGCCAGGAAAACACTCTTTCTCACATCTGCCTCATAGACTGACTCTCTTTCTCTCTCTCTCACTCTTTTTACCTCAAGATGCAGATGAAGCATCACTACATGGAAATCTTTCCTGATCCCTTCAACTGCTAGTGATCTTTTCTCCCAAATCAGCTTGTATTGAACTACTTTGTATTTATTTATAGTTAATATATTTGTGAAGCACTTTACAAATATTGTAAACAAGGTGAAGAGAGAGGTAGAAGTTACTTTTATCCCCATTTTACATGATGAGAAAACAAAGCTATCCACAAGGTTCAACTCAGTTGTCACCTCTGTGTGATAAAGGAATTCTTTAATTTCTTTAATTTAATGGGGAACCTGGAGGTCCTCTTACCATAGAGATGTGTAGGGATTAACCAGCCCACATTGACAGGAAGTAGGAACTGTAAGAATTAAAAATTCAGGATTTTGACTAAATATGAGAATTATAAAGTATTATTGTGGTTGCAGATTAAAAAAATTAACTGTTAAGTCACGAATTTGTTAGCTGCTCTTAACAATTTAGTTTAATCGAGATATAGTAAAAGAGAGGAATATAGGAAGGAAGTAGAAAGTATTGCCTAGCTAGATATCCTATAATTTTTATTTGAAGAAGTCCAGCTCACCACCCGGCAAGAGCTCTTAAGTCCCAATCTCCACTTGGAGTCGTGGTAGTCTCATAAACCAGGAGTCCTGTGGTGTCTTCAACAAGAGTTCCACCAATGCAGCCTCTTCCAGGAAAGGAAGATCTCTCTGAAACCAATTTCTCCAGAAGCCAGGAAAGGAAGGCCAGTTACTCACCCAGGAAGCCAACACAGGGTCCAGGGAAAGAGTCTCCTTCAGTCCAGCTCACCAATGCAGAGTGTCCAAAGACAAACTCCAAAGGAGAAGAAGTTCGAAGGAGAAGGCCCTTGGAGAGGAAGTTCAGGACTTTTTATAGTCCTTTTCCATGTTGCTTCCTGTCCCTTCCCTACGTTACAGGAACCAATTGCAGTCTTCCAATTTGCCTAGCACACTGTGTGTGTGTGTGTGTGTGTGTGTGTGTGTGTGTGTGTGTGTGTGTGTGTGTAGCCTTTGGAGGTGTGAGTTCTTGATTTGTTTAGCTAAAAATAGACAAGGGGAGAATTAATCCTATCTTCACAGAACCAGGGAGCCCGTTGCTGATTGAGCTTCAGTTGTAGGCTGTGGGCTGCTGACAGTTAGGAGAGGCAGTTGCTGACAGTTGGGGAGTCAGTTGCTGAGAATGAGGGCTGGCAGTTGTGGGGAAGTTGGCTTCTGAGTGTGAGTTGGTTGTTGGGAGTTGGTTGCTGGTGGTGTGGGTTGGCATTTAATTGCTGGAATATAAAGGCGGACCTGAGCTTACCAAGAGGGCTTTTGGCTTTAGCCTTTAAAGGGTTTTTTTTTTGGCCTCTGGAATTTCTAGAGAGCAGGAGGTCTGTCTCATAGGCGAGGATCTGCTGTCAGTTGGCTACTCACAGTTTGGGCTGCTATAGAAAACTGATTGAAGGAGTGAGTGATAGCTGTCTATTTTAGGGAGTTAGGTAGTTAATGAATCATTTATAGATAGTGTAGGTTACATAGGCCTGGTGTTTGCTAGGCAAGAAGAAGCTGTTCTCAGAAGACAGTTAGAGGTAGTGTTAGGAATTTTAGGTATATTTATTGGGTATGAAATTAATAATCTCTCTTTCCTCTTCTATCTTTTCCTCTTTTAGTATATTCTTTTACTATCACTATTTTAATTAAACTAAATTGTTAATTGTTAAAAGCTGCTAGAAGTTTTCTTTTCTCTGACTTAAAGGGATAATATTAATTTATAACTCTACTATGTTATCATTAAAACTTAAATTATTAAAAGCTGCCCTCTTGTTTTGGCAAAATTCCTATTTTAACCCTTACACTTCTTTCAAAAGAAAGGAACAACCATTTATTAGGTGCCTGTTATGTGCTATGCACTTTGATAATAGTTTTTCAAGTATTTTCACTTGATCAGAAAAACCCTGGGAGACAGGTGCTTTTATGATCTCCATTTTACAGTTGAAGAAATTAAAGTAAAAAAAAGGTTTAATGACTTTCCTAGGGTCACACACAGCAAATCAGTGTCTAAGGATGAATTTGAACTAAGGGTCTTTTTTTTTTTTAATTTTTTTTTAAACCCTTATACTTCGGTGTATTGTCTCATAGGTGGAAGATTGGTAAGGGTGAGCAATGGAGGTCAAGTGACTTGCCCAGGGTCACACAGCTGGGAAGTGGCTGAGGCCAGGTTTGAACCTAGTACCTTCTGTCTCTAGGCCTGACTCTCACTCCACTGAGCTACCCAGCTGCCTGAACTAAGGGTCTTTTAAACTCTATGGTTCTATCTATTACATCACCTAGCTGACTTTCTTTGAACTCCTTATTTTTTGTGTGAATATATATGTATGTATATAAATGTATATACATACATATACATAACTACACATATATTCTTGAGGTATCTCCTGTTAACATGTAATTTCCTTACAAATCAGAACTGTTTATTGTATGCATCCCCAGTGTCTAAAAGCATAGTGCTTAACAAAACTGTTATCATTGGTGTGGTATAAGATTCATCTAAAAGTATGGAGCAAATTCTATGTGAAGATGAGAATATAATTAAGAATTTCTGGTCAATTTGTACTGCCTTCACAATACTATTTTTGTAATTCCTGATTATGACATCTGATTTTTTATTAAAGAGACATTCAAAAGCCATTGGAACTCTTACTTGAACTAAGCAAAATAAACTACTGCAAGAGTGGGAACAGTTGTCATCTTTCACTCTTCCCTGCCTTGGTTTGGTTCCTAAGAGGTATTGTTCAAAAATGCCGAAGCATTTGCACAATCAGCCTGTCCTGAGTTTCATTTTTATTTCTTCTCTTGGTCTCAGAAACCTAGAAGGAAATTACCACTCCCCTCTATCCCAGTGAAAGCCCTAAAGCATCCATTCAGAGAAGGACAAAATTATTGGAAGTTTGATCTCTGGGAAGGGAGAAGTTGAGATGTTAAAGGGTTGGTATTTGGAGTCCATTTAAGACCTTCATAGATAACTGGATGGAGATTCCCTTTGCATTAGAACTTGGAAGGAAGCTACTAATTGCCTATCAAAGGCAGTGGAACAAAGTAGCAATATAATGAATAGAAAAAAAAGGGGAATCAGATTTGGAGCTGAAAGGAACTTTATTATCATAGGGGTCACCTAGTATCAGCCTTCTCATTCTACAGATACTTGTTATAAATAAATAAAGCCTCAGTGGCCCCCTGCTACTGGACCTCCAGAGGCATGCAGGCATGACAAATTGCTTTCAAGAAGAATGAAGAGTTTCACTTTCAGCAAGTATGGAGAGCTAGGAAATTTTTACAGTGACTTGAAGAGAGCAGTATGTTTATATTTCCACCAGGACCAAGTAGCTGCTATGCATAAAAAGAAGAAAAATTCCAATTAGTCTTCCTCCTAGAAGAGGAGATAATTAAAAAGTGAGAATAATACACCTCCATAGTTCAAAAAGGGACACAGACAAGCTGGGAAGTTTTTGTTACTACTGGACTAAATTCCTATGCACTTAAAAAGCATACTATGCACAGACGCTGGCAATTTAATTTATAACACTGTTTTCTGTTCTTTGGTGGCAGCTAGATAGTGAAGTGGATAGAGCACTGGGCTTGGAGTCAGGAAGATGAGTTCAAAGACTTCCTCAGATACTTACTAGTTGTGGAACCCATTACTTAACCTTGTTTGCTTCGGTTTCCTCATCTGTAAAATGAGCTGGAGAAGGACATGGCAAACCACTCCTGAATCTTTGTCAAGAAAACCTCAAATGGGGTAATGAAAAGTTAGACATGACTGAAATGACTGAAACACAAATTTCTGTTCTTTATAATCATGTTTTGTTGATTAAGTTTATTATAAAAAAGAAAATTTTAATAAAAGAATACATCTTCACTCTTTATTAGGTGGAAAAAATGTCCATGAGAGAATGGAAGAAGTGCTTCAGTATAAAAAGAAAAAAAAAGTTTTGAAGAACCAGAAAGAAATAAATCCTGACCTCTTTTTTAGAGGTTGGTGGCTGAAAGTATATGATGGAAGAAGAAGCAAGACCACTCCAGCTCAGTAATTGACATTACAGTTTTCCCATAGTGAGGTAGCTGGATTATTTCAGAAGGAAACAGCTTCTTTCACTCCAAGGAATAATAACATAAATTCATAGGAGGCATCAAGAAAGAAGTCATTTAGAACTACATCATTTTATCCCCATGGGTAATCTAACCAGCCTTTGTAACTATGTGCATAAAAGAAACTATATAAATACAAAATATACACTTCAAAAATTATCTACAGCATCAGGATGAAGGTGCACACTGACTTCACAGACTAAATAAACCTGGTTCTATAGACATATTTGGAAATTTCAGCATTTTCACTCCCGGGAAAAGGGGAAAAACAGGCAGCAAATAGGCTCATGGCTTGTGGTACACTGAGTGTGCCAAACTAGACCAGGAGGGGCAGCCAAGCCAAGTGGGAAAGCATTCATTAGGTGTCTTTTGTATGCCAGGCACTGTACTAAGCACTGGAGATAGACAGTCACTGTTCTCAAGGAGCTTACAATTTAATGGGGGGGGGGGCAGTGACAGCAGCCAAAAGGAGGCAGGAAGAGGAGGATGGGACACATGATGATATACAAGGACCAACCAGATGTCTCTATATTATTTAGCAAGGACCGGATCATGGAGTTTGCTGGAAAGGGTCAGAACACATGTTCAGATCCATAGAAAATACTTCTAGTTCAGCAGATTTGGGGGAGGAAGGGTTGTTCCTTGATTCCTTGCACTGCAAATATAGTAAATACATTTGAAAAAGGTTGTCTTAGCTTTCAGGAGTGAAATTTAAAAAATTTTTATAACAAATTTCCACATAAGTTCTCCAAAGTTATATGACCCAAATTTTCTCCCTCTGTTCTTTCCTCTCCCCTTCTAGAGCTGGCAAATAATTCAATCTGGATTATACACGTCTTATCACACAAAACATATTTCCATATTTTTAAACATTTATTAATATTCATTTTTAACCTGTTTACATACTTTATGCCCCTATTTTCCCCTTCACCCCCCGCTCTCCCCTCACCCATGGCTGACGCATATTTCCACTGGTTGTAACATGTGTCCTTGTTCAGGACATATTGTTGTTAATTGCATTGGTGTGGTAGTTTCGAGTCTACATCCCCAATCATGTCCGCCTCAGCCCATGCATTCAAGCAATTGTTTATCTTCTATGTTTCCTCTCCTGCAGATCTTCCTCTGAATGTGGGTAGCGTTCCTCACCATAAATCCCTCAGAACTGTCTTGTGTCATTGCATTGTTGCTGGTACAGAAGTCCATTACATTCGATTTTACCACAGTATATCAGTCCCCGTGTATAATGTTCTCCTGGTTCTGCTCCTTTCACTCTGCATCAGTTCCTGGAGGTCTCTCCAGTTCACATGGAATTCCTCCAGTTTATTATTCCTTTTAGCACAATAGTATTCCATCACCAGCATATACCACAATTTGTTTAGCCATTCCCCAATTGAAGGATATACCCTCCCTTTCCAGTTCTTTGCCACCACAAAAAGTGCAGCTATAAATATTTTCGTACAAGTCTGTTTATCTATGATCTCTTTGGGGTACAAACCCAGCAATGGTATGGCTGGATCAAAGGGCAGGCAGTCTTTTATAGCCCTTTGAGCATAGTTCCAAATTGCCAGCCAGAATGGTTGGATCAGTTCACAGCTCCACCAGCAATGCATTAATGTCCCAATTTTGCCAGGTCCCCTCCAGCATTCATTACTCTCCCCTTCTTTTATTTTAGCCAATCTGCTAGGTGTGAGGTGATACCTCAGAGTTGTTTTCCATATTTTTTGTAAGTGAATAATCTTATAAAACCAAAACCCTAAACATATACCCAAATACACAAGTGGTAAATCATGTGGTTCCATCTGCATTCTCAGTCTAACAGTTCTTTTTATTTTTTTTTAACCCTTGTACTTTGGTGTATTGTCTCATAGGTGGAAGATTGGTAAGGGTGGGCAATGGGGGTCAAGTGACTTGCCCAGGGTCACACAGCTGGGAAGTGGCTGAGGCCAGGTTTGAACCTAGGACCTCCTGTCTCTAGGCCTGACTCTCACTCCACTGAGCTACCAGCTGCCCCCTCAGTCTAACAGTTCTTTCTCTGGAGGTGCATAGCATTCTTTTTCATAAGTCCCTCAGAATTGTCTTGGATCATTGTATTGCAGTTAGTAGCAAAGTCTATCATATTTGATCATTTTACAACATTGTTATTACTTTGTACAGTGTTTTCCTGGTTCTACTTATTTCACTTTGCATCAGTTCATGGAGGTCTTTCCAACTCTTTCTAAAATCATCCTATTCATCATTCCTTGTAGCACAATAGTATTCCATCACCATCATATACCAGTTTGTTTAGCCATTCCCCAGTTGAAGGGCATCCCTTTAGTTTCTAATTCTTTGCCACAACAAAAAGAGGAGCTATAAATATTTTCATACAAACAGGTCCTTTTCCATTTTTTAAATCTCTTTGGGAAACAGACATAGTAGTGGTATTACTGGATCAAAGGGTATGCATTTTATTTAAAGCCCTTTGGGCATAACTCCAAATTGTCCTCCAGAATGGTTGGATCAGTTCACAACTCCATCAGCAATGCATTAGTGTCCCAATTTTGCCACATCCCTTTCAACATTTATCATTTCCTTGACTATCATATTAGCCAATATGATAGATATGAGATGGTAACTCAGTTGTTTAAGGTTGCAATTCTCTAATCAAAAGTGATTTGGAACATTTTTTTCATACAGTTATTGATAGCTTTGATTTCTTCATCTGAAAACTGCCTATTCATATCCTTTGACCATTTATAAATTGGGGAATGACTTGGATTCTTATAAATTTGACTTAGTTCTTACCACTTCTAATATCTATGTGATATAAACACTGATATATAATCACTGAGGATAAAAAGAAAAGCAAAAATATGGTCGCTGTCTTCAAGGAGCTCTCATTCTAATGGGAAGAGATAATCTCAAATAAATGGCACTGGGAAGGGGGTTACCAAACTTGCCTTCTATTTCTGGGAATGTTTTCAAATCTGTTTTTGAAGGGATGGTTTGTAAGCTTTTAGAAAGAGAAATGGTTAACTCCTGCAAACCAGTTTAAAAATGGGTCATGTTTGACCAACCCCACTTTATTTTTTTATTTAATTGGCATATCAGCAAAATAATGTAGTCCCACTAGAACTAGATTTTGGCAAAGCATCTGTCAAATACTTTCATGTTATCCTGGTACAGATGTTTGAGAGTTATGGGTTAGATTCAAAGGCATTCTGGAACCAGCTCATACCAGCTCACACATTTTTTTGTATCAGTTATTTACACTTCAGAAATTGGCAAATGCGACAAATGTGGTTTTGATTTATTATTTTTTTCTAGATTTAAGAAAGTGATAAAGAAAATGTTAGCAGATTAAAATTTAAGTCTTTCCCCTTTCTAACCTACAAAAATCTATTCGTTTTTTTCCCTGCGCCGGGTGACACCCTGATTTACATGTTTATTTGTTATATTTAAATGTTTTCCTTGGTGCGTGTTCTTTTCAGGCTCTATTCCTGTGTACGCTTGAAGGGAGAGAGGGAAGAGATGATTACTAAACATTTAGCAGCACATCCTGGTCAGATATTGGAATCGTTTGTGGATTTAGAACTTAAACTATTCCCGAAGAATAGTCATTAAAAGTTCAGTGTAAACTCGTAGGGAAGTGTTTAGTGGTGTGTGACAAGGCAGGCTCTATTCTTGACTCTATCCTGCTTTCCCATGTAGACACCCCTTCTATCTGATTGATGAGTTTAAAGCCTATTGGTTCCCCTCAACCTGGTTTAACACCATTGCCAACACATGCTACAGCTTCTTGGAAAACTGTTTGACAGATGGACACCAAAGAAAGAAAGCAGTCCTGAAAAGGGCTCAGCAAGCTCTCACATCATAGGTCTTCCCCAAATACCCATCCCTGAAGGAATATCTACCCCCGGCATGTGAAAATTTCCCCTAGTGGAAGGGGTGGATGAAAACAATTTGTTTCAATAACCATGAAGGATGTTGAAGCAGGTTCTGTGGAGTGTTCAGAACTTGGAAGCTTCAGATATGGAAGAAGCTAAGGCCATCCCCTGCATCCTGGGCCATTCTCAGTCAGCTTGACTTTTGATTTTGCTTCTGAATTTTGATGACCGGAAGAGAGAAAGTGAGGCTGATTACTTTATGTAGCCTGGCCTTAACTTAAATCCAATTTATAAATGAGTCAAAAGACATCACCAGTGATATTCTTTTGGTCTTCTTTGAATATAAAGGGCAACAACAACAGCTTTTTTCATGTTATTAAAGCAATGTTCTAAAGGCCTTTGTGTCTCAGAGCTGGCTTTCCTTAGCTCAAGTCAGGGGTAACTTGATGATAGCATTACTGAAAGCCATTCCCCCCACCCCCAAGTGTCTACTACTTTATTTAGTTTTATTTTAGTTTGTTTAGTTAGAAAATTATTCTTTACCCCTCCGATTGTTCACAAGTAGGCACACCTGTCTGCAAATGGGCAATGTATAAGGTATTACATATAGTTGAATTCTCTGTTACTCAAAGAAGATAGACTGAATTATTTTAAGTCAACTGACATGCCAGTGCCATAGTGGAATGTTTGCCAACTATTTTCAGTCTGATCCTATGCTTTTGTGTATACAGGATTCCCAGTAACGGCCTCACCAACAAATTCTTTTGTCTTTTTTGTGCCGCTCTTTATGTGGCTGTCACTTGTGTTGAATCACTTGACTCAACTGCTCCGGATTATGTCAGAATTAAATTATGTGGTACTTTGTGAGATAGGATGTGATGCAAGTATGTTGTGGATTTTTTTTCTTTGTATATTTCCTAGAGGAGTTTCAGATTTTAAATAAAAGAATTGGGAGCTTTTATGAAAGAATTGTTTGGGACCATATTTTGTATATTTTTATAAATTAATGTATTTAAATTCTAAACTCTCAAGGTATGTGAACCATTACTAGTGATTGGATGACTTTGTTTCTGTTCAAAGTTCAGTAGAAATAAGTACGTTTGGCATTTTAAAGAAGTTTGAACTTAATAATCATATTTGGGCTGTCCGTAGTTTGGTTAACTCAAGCTCACTTTTCATCAAATGTGTTTTCTTGGTTTCTTTTGTTAACTTTTTAGTTAGCTGACTGGATCTAGATGTGCCCCTTTCTCCCCCTCTTTCTTCCCTGTAAGAATGAGCACAGCATTTAAAAAAAATCATTGGATAACACAAGCCATAAGGATTTTCATTCACAGTTTAAAGTGTTGTGCTTTGTGAAAAGAACTGACAGAAAGACAAAGCTGTATACCTAGGCACATTCTAAGCCCACACATGCTAAGTGACCTGTGAACTGAGGGTTAGTGCAGGGTCAAGCCATTAATACTAGAGATGGGGATGAATTCAGAGTAAAAATGCCCGGTCCGAGATTCCTAGAACATTGCCTCTTTGATGAGCAGCTTCAGCAAGATAACAATTGATTACTTTAATTTGACAAAGCAGATTTCTGGCATTTCAGTGGCTCAGAAAAAATATTTCATACCAGTGCCTGGAAACCTAATCTCTTTTTAAGTGTTCTATTAATTACTGGGAGTGAGAATGGAGGGTTTTGAAATGAGAATGAGATAGCCTTTTAAATATAGTGGCATCTGGCGGAATTTTACAGGAGGTAAAAAGGCTGTCCAGGAAAAAAAAGGCAGGGTGGTGGTGGTGGTTGTTGTTTTTTTGGAGGAGAGACTCTGTGACATAGAGTACAGCATGGCCACTTGCTACTTGGGTAGAACTAATGGTATAATCTTAGCCAAGTCCCATAACCTCTTTTTTCCCTCTTCTGTAAAAGCTGTCCATGGTAGTTCCTTACTCCTCTCTCTGAAACGTCAAGCTTTATCGTCAGTCCTTGGTGCCTACCTACCTTTTTTTTTTCACAAGGTGGAATTATTGGTTAGCTGGAGGACCTTTGACAAGCCATCTAACTTGTTCAGTTATTTTCAGTCATGTGGGTGATACTTCATGACCCTGTTTGGGGTTTTCTTGGCACAGATACTGGAGTGGTTTGCCATTTCCTTCTCTAGTCTTATATACAGTAGGATTGGACTATATTTTGGAAGATTTCCAAATTGACCACTAAGAATATTCTCTTATTTATGTTCCACTTAAGTAAATTTTTCATGTAACTAAATCTCCCTTAAACACCAAAACTTTTTTAAAATTATTTTATTGGTACTTCCTTGCCTCTTTAATCAGAGTAGGGTGAGCATAATTTATTTTGGGGTGGGTTATAATTGTAAACATCAATTATTACAATTTTCTAGAATATAGAAACCCCTTTAAGGCTTATGGACATGGAGTTGGAAGAGATATTAGAGATTATCTAGACCAAATCCCTTATTTTTCAAATTGAGGAAACTGAAGCAAAAAGAATATTTTCCCCCAATTGCCCAGATAAGAAGTGATAGAGCTGATATTTGAACCAAGGTCATTGTCTTCCAAATCTATTGCTTCCTACTTTAAACCTCTATCACACCATGCTGCTGATTCACAACAAACCCAGATTTCAGGCATTGAACTTGGCACCAATTGTACCTGAACGTAACTAAGAAACACAATGTCCTTAATTTTGTTCAAGCCTAAAAGAAACTTCGCAACTGGTTATATAAAAGAGAAATAAAAAGGAGATTGGGTCTCCCCTTTAAGCTCAGATAGTTGACATCTTGATCATAGTCCCTTTGCCTGGTTAGTTCTCACGGTTTCCTGAGGCTGGGGGAAAAAAGGAGCTAGTCCAGGCTCTCCCCGACATATACACACCCAGTTGGAGGCCACACAGTTAGATGTTGTCTGAAGTTTTTTTTTTTTAATTCAATTCTTATTTTATTAATTTTCTTTTTGGTTCCGTGCCTCTCATTTTTATTCCTTTTCAGCTGCTTCACATTAAATTCTACTCTGTGGTCAAGACATTTTTCAAGATGGTCTCTGATTAAAACTTAATAAAATTTAAAACAGAAGCAAGTTCAGAATAGAATCATAGAGCTGGAAGGATCTTAGAGATGGTCTAGTTCACTGTCCCTTATTTTACAGATGAGAAAATTGAGACCTAGTGGAGGGAAATAGCTCGCTAAAGGGATATCACAAACAACTCTAATGACATTTTGCAATGCAGTATGAAAAGCAAAATGATTGACAGTTAGCTGTTTAGAACTTGGAATGAGCTGAGCTAGGCAGAGCCCAGCAGGTGCAAATTCAGTTGATGGAAAAAGTATAAAAGGAGGATTTGAACTGAGACAGAGATCTCAATTTGAGATAGGGCTTGGCATGGAGGTCTTGGTTGGGCTTGGGTAGGCGAAAGGCCAACTTAAGATACCAGCAACCAGCACTGGTCACTTCCATAGTCTCAAATCCTGTGTTATCCTATACTGAACATTCTGATTTAATTCACTTATCAAGAAGAAGCAACATCATTACCGTCAAATAACCTGATTCAGGTTGAAGCAGTCTGCCTCTGCCAGGCTGGAAACTAGCAAACGAACCATCAACAACTAACAAGCTTGAATACCCTGATTACCTTCAAATTCATATGCCATCTTTGTCATCAATAGCTCAGGCCAAGGATCTCCTATATCCTCTCCCCATCATTACCCTGCTTCCCTCCCTAATCCTGTTGTTATTAAATCTTTAAACTCACCTAAAGTAAAAGGTCATCTTTACCTTAGGGATTAGGGAACATATCCTTGGGTATTTGAAGGAAGAAGAGATTCCTTTCAACTGTAAAAAGTTTAAATCATAGTCAACCATCGTTACCAATATTGATCCAGGATAGATAGTTAGAAGCAGCTGTGTGTTCTTAACCACAGATTCTTCCTGTGAAGTCCTTTGTGTTTCACTACCACAACTTGTGTGTTACACTCAGGAATCTTCCACACTCATTCAATTTAAGCTCCTCATAACACCAGGCACATATAACACAACTCATTAGTGTCAGAGCCTGAATCTTGATTTCAAGGTCAGGGCTTTTATACAACAACTGCCCCCATTCTCCAAAGGAAATTAATCCATTATTTTTGGAGCTACTGTCCCAAGTGCCAGCTTAGTTGGTTGGTGTCTGATTGAGTTCCAACAAACCTATTCTACTAGCTGGTCTTAGATATCAGAAGTGCCTGATCTTCCTATCGAATCCAGCCAAGCTATTTTGCCATCTGCTTGTGTAACCCCTTAGTCAGCAACCTCTGCTCCAGCACCTCTTTCCACCATAAATTCTGGGAGCAATAATCAAATCAATAATACAACCACTTCTGGAAAAGGCATGCCTGTTGATGGTTCCATATAATTAACCCTCTCTCTGACTCCTTTGGCCAAAATTCCCTTCCTTTGTCACTATATTACCCTGTAAGTTTTGTCTTTTGTTATTAAAATGTAAGCTTCTTGAGGGCAAGGATGCTCTCTCTTTTTATATTTGTATCCTCAGCACTTTACTGTGTCTTTGAGTGTCTGGCATATAGTAAACACTTCATAAATGTTTTTTAAATGAATTAATTCATTTAGTTAAAGGAATAACAATTCAATTCAAGATTGATCCCACTGTTAACTCATTGAGTACTATTTACCCAGCATTATAGAAATTTTAAGTTAGAATTTTGTGCTTTCTGATCTAAAAAAGTTTACACTTTCTGTTTTGGAAGTAAGATTTACACAAAAAACAAGTAGTGGCATATACAACAGTATAAATAACCAAGAGTTTAACAAAATAATAAAACACCAAAAGAAATGCTATCAGGCAACCAGGAATAGGGGAAGAGGACTTTGTTGGTTAGATTATTCATTGACTTTTTTTCAGGTTCATCTTCCTTGACCTCGATAGTAGTTGAATCTTGATTATTCTGTTCTGCTTATCCTTTTCTCCTTTGACTTCTACCATCATTCATTATCCCGTCTCTCTTTCCTCAGCTCTGACTACTTCATTCTCTCCCTTTCTTTGTTTCTTCTCATTTCCCAAATGTTAGCATGCCACATTAGTACTGTCCTTGGTTTCTGTTCTTTCTTGACATTTTCTCCTTTGGAAATGACATCCATTTCTATAACCTCATCTCTATACTGATGTCTGCCATATTTACACCTATTATTCCAGCCTCTCTCTGTGTCTAGTTCCTCACTTCTGACTGCTTGCTAGATATTCCCCCATCTATTCACCCAAAGCCTGGCATTTGATATGACTTCAGCATCAAGATAACTGCATATTTTAAGGCAATGCCTGTGGAATTCAAACTCTGAGAAGCCCCCTCGGGCCAGCAAAGCTTCATTTATAGCTCTCTAATGGACTCTTGTCTGAAATTCAATGTAAGAGGTTTATCATGAGATGTTGCCTGCCAGGAGACAAATGTTTCTGGCAACAGCATTCATGAAACCATGTACTAATGTTAGAAAAGCTATGATCTGTACTAGTGGCAGGTCCTATACTAATGAAGGTGTTGAAATCACTCCTTCTACTGCCCTAAATTTTCCTATCATCCTTCTATTATACCTGTACCTAGAAATATTGATGTAAATCCTCTACTATCCCCAAATCATTATGTCTGAAGCCAAACTCATCACCTTCTCCCCCCCATCTCATCTCTCTCTAATGCCCCCATTTCTGTTAATGATACCACCATTATTCTAAGAAACTAAGCTCATGATCTCAGTCATCTCTGAGGCCCCCCTTCCCCTCATTCCTAACATTTCTTCAATCACTTGGTTCTATTATTTCTTTTCAACAATATCATTAGATGAGAAGTTCTTAATCTTTTTCTATTTTTGCTTTTTGGTAGTTTAGTTTAAACCTATGGATCCTTTCCTAGAATAAAATTTGTAAGTGTATAAAATAAAATAGCATAGTAGCATTAGAAAGGAAATCAATTATGTTGAAATATAGCTATTAAATACACATTTAAAAAATGAATGGGCTCCAGGTTAAAAACTCCTGCTTTTGAACCTATTCTCCTTCTATTATATTCCCACTGATATTGCCTCTTATTAAGACTTTAGTTGATAATATTCTCTTAACTGGTCTTTCTTCCCTCTCACTCAATCCTGTACAACACTGCCAGAGTGATTTTAAGTCATTGCTATTATCATCTCACTGTCATTTTAAAAAAGAAACCTTTTAATACACTTTCTTATAGGACAATGTTTAAATTTCTTAGTCTAGTATTCTTAACAGTCAGACCTTAATTCATATACCTACCCATGAACTCCTTGCTTTGCCCAAACTGGTCTCTTTACAGAACAGTTTTTCTGTGTCCTGCCTCAAAGCATTTGGTAGTCTGGCAGCTTTTATATCCTCTTCCCAGCCAACAGCTTTCATTAAAGGACCAACTTATATCTTGCTGATTTCCTCTTGACTAGCCTATGCTGGAATCTTTGAAACTTTCCTTCCCACTGAAAGAGCCAGGCCTTCCTCTGATGAACACCTCTAATTATGTTTTGTTCACAACAGAAGTGTCAAACACGCAGCCCACTAGCCTCTTTTTGTTCACTTTTTGAGTGTGGCTAAACAAAATTAAAATGTAACTGGAAAAATTTTAGCAAAATAAATAAACATACAATACAACACAGATAACTTTACACTTAAAATTAAGTCAATATGTGGCCCTTGGGGATCCTTATGTGTATAGTGGCCAGATTTCTTTTTCAGCTCGGTAGCACTGGTTTACGTCATTCAGTTTGGAACTTATTACTTTTTATTGTGTTTCTTTGTGATTTTTTCAGGTATGTGTACACACACCCCTACATATAAATGTCTATATGTCTATATATACATATGCATATGTGTATGTATTTATATATGTAAATATACATATAAATTTATATATATATGTAGAAATATATATACATATTTTTATATAATCTTTTTTGTGGAATTGGTTATAAAAATTTTGAGTGTAGTTTCTGTCTTAGATTTCTTTATATCTCTCACTACTGGCTCCAGACTAGCTGATAGATGAATATAGATTCACAAATAAGTAGAGTGGTAAGTGTTGATTTGCATGGCATTATTTGAAGTGTCCCATAAAAGTGTTCAAAAATATTTTCCTGTTGGGAATACAGTATATGAAGTAAATGGTTGTTGAATGAAATTTTCCAGTAGAGGGGGGCAGCTAGGTGGCTTAGTGGACTGAGAAGCAGACCTAGAGATGGGAGATTCTGGGTTCAAATTTGGCCTTAGACACTTCCTGGCTGTGTGACCCTGGGCAAATCACTTAACCCTCATTGCCTAACCCTTTCCCCTCTTCTCCCTTGGAACCAATACACATTATTGATTCTAAGATGGAAGGTAAAGAGTTAAAAAAAAAAAAAAGGAAAGAAAGAAATTTTGCCATTAGAGAGTCATTCCTCTGTGTTAATCATTGGCCTCAACTATTGGTTTTCTTGAAATTCAAATAGTCCTAGGACAGGTAAATAGTTATGGGCAGGGGGCAGCTGGGTAGCTCAGTGGTTTGAGAGCCAGGCCTAGAGATGGGAGGTCCCAGATTGAAATCTGGCCTCAGACACTTCCTAGCTGTGTGACCCTGGACAAGTCACTTAACCTCCATTGCCTAGCCCTTACCACTCTTCTCCCTTGGAATCAATACATTGATTCCAAGACAGAAGGTAAGGGTTTTTTTAAAAAAAAAATTAAATAGCTATGGGCTTTTAATTTGTTAAGTTGATGTTTACACTGAAGAAAGAGATTGTAGGATAGCTTAAAAATACTCTAGGCATATGCTGGAGAAAGGAGCAAGGGAAGGGATTCATTCAAAGGAGATAGAGAGAGAGAACAAAGACAAAGAAAGTTTGGCTGCCTTGCAATTTTGTCTAAGGCTGGGCCAGCAGACTAGTATGGGAGAACTGTCTCCTACACATGTGACATCTATTGTTTGAAAATCATAATACAATGAATTCTAACTATTTATTTTCTCCAAAACCACATCAAGGGGAACCCAGCCCAAATTTCTTTTTTAAAGTGCATTTAAAAGTGTTTTATTCTGGGTTTTCATGGCTATCTTTCAAATTCAGTTTCTGGTGAACAGTGCCTTGCACATAGAGGGAACCAGACCAATACTCATCATAAAGGGATGCAGTCACTTTAACTGAAACAGTTTGTGAATTTAAGGCTTGTTAAAGGCTTTATTTTTATAAAGATAAACAAATTTTGAGTGAAGATTGAATTATGCCTCTCTCAAAGAAGTTAGTTAACTGATTGGAAGGAGAAGACTAAAAATAAAACGGAAAGTTATCTATCTTCTTTGCATTCTGAGTACCTGGTATATAGAAAGTATGAAATAAATTTTTATTGATGATGAGGATGATGATGTTGTGATTGGGAAAAAGTAGCTGAGGTCAAAAAGCCCAGAATAATTATAAAGAATCAAAGACTTAGAGCTGGAATGACTCTCAGAGTTCCTCTAGACCTTTACTTTTGCAGATCAGGAAACTAAGGTCTTAATTGAGGATAAATGACTTGTCCAATATCACATAGCTAGCAAGTAATTAGCAGAGTCGAGATTTGAACGTAGGCCCTTTGATTCCAGCTTTAACATTCTTTCTTCCTCACTACTCTGTCCCTTTAACTCTGCATCAAATCTTCAAGTATCTTTTTTCCATGCTAGGAGAGAGAGAGAGGAGGCTCAGAGCCCAAAGAAGTAAAAGAACTTTAAACTCAATTAAACCTGGAATCTGTGAGGAAAACTGGAAGTTGAAGTACCAAAGCAAGTAGGTGAGAGCAGGAAAATTTGTTATTTTTGTGTTATAAAAGAAATAATATGGACATTTCTAGGAATCAAATGCAAAGGCAGAAGAAATGAAGGAATGTGCCTTTATTTTAAATGTTACTGAAAAAGTCTTTAAATACAGCCTCTGTTAAATGTTGACTCTGTTTTGCTATTTTAAGCCCTATTTAAAATATACCACCCAAATTTCAGGTTGGTTCCTGAATTTCTTTTCAAGGTTGAAACACCAAGCAGCAAGGCTTGAAGCAACAACCAATGTTGGCCCCAGAACATTACAATATCAAAGAGGTTGAGTGAGAAATGTATAAGTAGACGTAGGAAACTGGAACTTTATGGAGGAGACTTACCAAACACAACTCCCCTTCAAAGGATCCATCCTGGATTTGTAATTTATGTTTCTCTCAAGGACAAAAAGTAATCTATTTTGAAAGTACTTACTACATTAGAATATAGATACTATCTATCTGTAGACATTTTATTAAGTGCCTATTGTGTGCCAGACACTGTGCTCGGTAAATGTTTGCTTGTTCCTTTGATTTAGAATCATTCAGAAGGTTGTAACTTATGATGTTCTACCCAGCCATTGAAACCACCTTGACCTACCATGTTACACCAGCCAAAAAGGCAGAGAGAGCTAACTATACACACACAAAAAACCCCTCAGCATTTGTATAGATGGAGGGAAACAGATATGGTACTTTATTGGTGTTTGAGCAGTCTCTAAGAAGGAAATCTGGCAATGTGGAATGAGGCATCAACCTGATCAAGCCTGATAGGTGGGTAGAAGGGACTACGGTCCACTTCAATGGAGGGAGCACCTAAATCTCTAAGATGGAAGATCACCACAGCATCCAGGAAGCTTTACCCAGGCTCGCCAAAGCTTAGAGTTGAATGGAACTTCAGAAGCCAGTTACTCCATCTCATTCCTGAACAAAAATTGTGTATACAATCCCTTCTTCCCCTCAACGAGTAGTCATTCAGCTTTCATTTCAATACCTTTAGAGAGGGAGAAGCTGCCATTTTCTATTATAGCCCATTTCTATATTGAATAGCTCTATTTATTGTTGTTCAGTTGTCCCAGTCATGCCCAACTCTTTGTGACCACTTTGGGGGTTTTCTTTGTGGAGATACTAGAGCACTTGTCATTTCCTTCTCCAGCTCATTTTCCAGATGAGGAAACTAAGGTGAACAGGGTTAAGTGACTTGTCTAAGGTGACGTAGTAAGGAAGTATGCAAGGACTATTTTAAACATAGAAAAATGAGTTTTCCTAACTCTAGGCTCAGCATTTTTTGCACTGTGGAGCCACCGTACTGTTCCTAGCTCTGATTATTAGGAAGCTTTTTCTTCTCAAGAGCCTCAATTTACTCTTCTGCACATTACACCCATTGCTTTGAAAGTACCACTGTATACTTCCTTAAAAACTAGAGAGAGAAGAGACAGAGAGATAGCTAGGGACAGACAGACAGAGTGAGAGACAGAGACAGAGAGACTTTTTTTTGCCTTGCAATCATTCAATTCAAATCAATTCAGCCAATATTTATCAAGTGTTTGCAGTGTGAAAAAGTATGTCTTGGAGGTACAAAGACAGAAGTCTAAAAGAAAGTCAAAGTTTACTTATACTATTTTAGTGTGACCATTGGTTTTGTTTTTGTTTTTGTAATTTTCTAGGATGATCACTGACCTTATAAGTCATCTGTTCTTCCTTATTTATAACAGAGAATACCAAAGACACCCCAAATTCAGTGACTTCTTCAAGGTCACTCAAGTAGTGACAAAGGTCAAATGTGAACCCCGGTCCTCTGACTACAAAGCCAGTGCTCTTTCCATAGCTACCTTGCTACCTCTCCCTGGTTTTATTGCTCTAATAACTTGGTGTTACTTGTTGATTAATTATAAATTATTTCTACTACACATTGGCAAGTCATATATAACCTAGTTTTAAAGAATATCTTGGAGGACAGTGAGATACAATTGATATGCCCTTGATTACAGAGACAGAAGAGACAGAGACAGAACCCAAACCTATGTGTCAAAGACATGACTCAAACCTGTTGCTGTCTAACACTAACACCAGCCTTGTGGCCACTTTACAGTGAGAGCATAAAGAAAACATCACCTCAAGTTGATGGAAAAGGAGTGGGACAACCCTAGACACAGGGACTTAGAGAAGCTTGGTTAGCCAGTTAATTACTCATGTAACCATGAAATCCTCCTCCTACAACTTGTAATTTATGACAAACCTTTTTTGGTCCCTGTGGCTCCATTACAGTGATCAAAGTTAAAATTACAAATGTAAACAGCATAGTTGGTTGATGCATTTTAAAAAAAGTGATTTATGAACATTGGTATTAAGTTTGCTACAGAAAATGTGGGTAGGTAAAAATATGAATTCTTAATTTCCATGATATATAATTCTGAGTGAATAGAAGTCATTGGAATATTTCTAACATGTCTTTTCTTGTATAGTTTGGGGTAAGTGTAAGTTAAGGAGAGGGAAGGAAAGAAAGAAGAGTATGAATAATGTAAGCTAGTGGTCAAACCTAGTGAGTCTTATGTATGAGTGACACTAAGAAGTTGACATGAATAATATAATTAATGAATCCCTTGAAGTACAGAAAAATATTTTGTTTTTCCTTCAACTCATCACCTCTCAGGTGGACTATTGAGGTAGCCTTCTAAATGGTTTTCCTGTCTTAAGTCTTTGTCCTTGATGATCCATTTTCTAATCACTTCCCAAAATCATTTTCTTAAAGTGTGGTTTGACTGACCATGCCATCCCACCACCCTTACTCAAGAAACTGGTGCCTCTCTATTACTTCCAGAATAAAATAATAAAACCCTCTGTCGACATTTAAAATCCCTTAACAAATTGCCTGCCTCACTTTTCTCATTTGTAAAATGAGCTGGAAAAGGAAATGGCCTTTCCTCAAAATAATAAACAGTATATATTTAAAAGCATCAGCAAATATCATCTGCAGTGGGGGATGTTAGAAGCCTTCCCAATAAGATCAGGAGTGAAGCAAGGATGCCCATCATCACTACTATTATTTAACATTGTACTAGAAACGCTAGTGGTAGCAATTAGAGAAGAAAAAGAAATTGAAGGGATTAAAGTAGGCAATGAGGAAACTAAACTATCACTCTTTGCAGTTGATATGATGGTAGACTTAAAGAATCTAGAAAATCAACTAAAAGGCTAGTAGAAATAATCAACAACTTTAGCAAAGTTGCAGGATACAAAATAAACCCACATAAATCATTAGCATTTCTACATATAGAGTGTAGCTATGAATATTTTTGAAAAAACATTTTTCATTATCTCTTTGGGGTACAAACCCAGTAGTGAGGTTGCTGGATCAAAATACATGCATTCTTTTAAAGCCCTTTGGGTAGAATTCCAAATTGCCTTTCAGAATTGTTGGATCAATTCACAACTTACTGACAATGCATTAGTGTCCCAATTTTGCCACATAGCCTCCAACATTTATCACTTTCCTTTGCTCCTCATATTGGCCAATCTGCTGGGTGTGAGGTGGAACCTCAGAGTTGTTTTGATTTGCATTTCTCCAATTATGAGAGGACACTTTTTTCATGTGTTTATTGATAGTTTTTGATTTCTTTATCTGAAAACTGCCTATTTATGTTCCTTGACCATTTATCAGTTGGGGAATGGCTTGATTTTTTTGTACAATTGACATAGCTCCTTATAAATCTGAGAAATTAGATCTACGTCAGAGGTTTTTGTGAAAAAGATTTTCCCCAATTTGTTGCATTCCTTCTAATTTTGCTTGAATTGGTTTTGTTTGTACAAAACATTTTAATTTAATATAATCAAACTTATTTATCTTACACTTTGTAATATTCTCTCTCTCTTAATTGGTCTTAAATTCTTTCCTTTCCTATAGATCTGACAGGTATAATATTCTATGTTCAGTTAATTTACTTACAGTTTCCTTCTTTTTATTTAAGTCATTTACCCATTCTGAATTTATCTTGGTATAGGGTGTGAGATGTTGATCTAAACTGTATCTCTCCCATACTGTTTTCCAATTTCCCCAGCAGTTTTTGTCAAATAATGGGTTCTTGTCCCAAAAGCTAGGATTTTTGGGTTCATCATACACTATCTTGCTGAGGTAATTTACCCTAAGTCTATTCCAGTGATGGGCAAACTATGGCCTGCAGGCCAGATGCGGGGACCCCCTGAAATGTTCTATCCAGCCAGGAGACATTATTTCTAATCTGACAAATACAATGAGTAGAATACAATACAATGAAACTTTGAAAGAGTTGCCTTAGAAACAGACTGACAGATGAGCATTTCCTTTCCTTTGGCCCCTTCTTTAAAAAGTTTGCCCATCACTGGTCTAGGGTGATTTTAAATGGAGTTTCTCTTTCTAATTCTTGGTGCTGAGTTGTGTTGGAAATATATAGAAATGCTGATGATTTATGTGGGTTTATTTTGTATCCTGCAACTTTGCTAAAGTTGTTTCTTTTCTTTATTAGATTAACTAGTACTTTATCTATTGTATTTGTTTTTTTTGAAATACAAGCTCCTAGTCTTATTTATTAAGTCAATAGTTCTTATACTTTCAATTTTATTAATTTCTCCTTTAATTTTTAGGATTTCCAATTTAGTTTTTATCTGGGGGTTTTAAATTTGTTCTCTTTCTAGTTTTTTAAGTTGCATGCCCAATTCATTGACCTCTTCCCTCTCTGATTTTTTTATATATGCACTTTTTTATATATGCACATTTTTTATATACGCACTTAGGGATATAAAATTTCCCCTCAGTACTGCTTTGGCTGCATCCCATTGATTTTGATATGTTGTTTCCTCATTGTCATTCTTTTCAATTACATCAGTAATTGTTTCTTTGATTTTTTTCTTTGACCCACCAGTTTCAAAGAATTAGATTATTTAGTTTCTAATTAATTTTAAATTAGCCTTTCTACAAGCCCTTATTGATTATGATTTTTATTGCATTATGATCTGAAAAGGTTGCATTTATTATTTCTGTTTTCCTACATTTATTTACAATGTTTTTATGCCTTAGTACATGGTCAATCTTTGTGTATGTGCCATATGTTGCTGAAAAGAAGTTATATTCTTTTTAATCCCTATTTATCTTCCTCCAGATATTTATTAGCTCTAATTTTTCTAACATTTCATTCACTTCCATTTCTTCTTTCTTATTTATTTTTTGGTTTGATTAATCAAGTTCTTATAGGGGAAGATTGAGGTCCCCACTAGAATGGTTTTACTATTTCCTCCTTAAGCTCCTTTAGTTTCTCCTTTAGAAATCTGAATGCTATATGATTTGGTGCATTTATGTTGAGTACTGACATTTCTTCCTTATTTATACTGCCTTTCATCAAGATGTAATTACCTTCCTTATCTCTTTTAATCAGATCTATTTTTGCTTTAGCTTTGTCTGAGTCATAATTGCTACTTCTACCTTCTTTGTCTCAGTTGTAACCCAATAAATTCTATTCCACCCTCTTACCTTTAAAGACCTTGTGTATGTCTACCTGCCTCAAGTATGTTTCTTGTAGACAACATATGGTAGGATTCTTGTTTTTAGTCCATTCTGCTATCCACTTCCTTTTTATGGGTGACCTCATCCCATTCACATTTACAGGTATGATTACTGTCTGTGTATTCCCCTCCATTCTGACTTCCTCCTTTGATTCTACCTTTTCTCTTGTCCCTCTTACCCTCCCCTCCAACTTTTTGCTTTTAGTCAGTCTCCCTTCTTTCCCCTCCCTAATGTTATTCCCCTTCCTACCCCTCCTTTCTTATTATTCCCCTTTTAAATTACCCCTGACCCTTTCTTTCCCTTGTATTGCTCCCCTTTCTACCAGCCTGTTTATTACCCTTCTGCTTCTCTATAGGGCATGATACAATTCTCTGTCCCAGTGGATCTATTCTTCCCTAAGATTTAAGTATTACCTGTCACCAACCTCTTCCTCCCTTCCATTTTATTGGTCTTATCCCCTGCTCCCCATGTGTGCTTCTTTATGAAATATATATTTATTCCATTTTATGTCTTTTCCCATTTCTCTTAGTATTATCCTCTTTTTTAACCCTAATTTTTTTTATTTTTTGACATATCATCCTATACAGTTTACCTCTGTACTCTCTAAGTATACTTCTAACTACTTTGATGATAATAACAATTTTAAGAGTTACCAATATCATCTTTTCATGTAGGAATACAAATAATTTGAACTTATTGGGTCCCTTAAATTTTTTTTCTTTCTTAATTACTTTTTGGTGATTCTCTTGAGTTCTCTATTTGGGCATCAACTTTTCTATTTAAGTCTGGTCTTTTCTTCATGAATGCTTGGAAATCTTCTATTTTATTAAATGACCATACTCCCCCCTGCAAGAATATAGTCAATATTGCTGAGTAGTTGATTCTTGATGTAGACCCAGTTCTCTTGATTTCCGGAATGTCATATTCCATGCCTTCTGGTCCTTCAGGACCTGTGTAATTCTGACTGTGGCTCTATGATATTGGAACGGTTTCTTTTTAGCAGTTTGTAGTATCTCTTCCTTGGTCTGGAAGTTCTTGAACTTGGCTATAACATTCCTGGGCATTGTCAATTGGAGATTTAATGCACAAGGTGATCTGTGAATTCTTTCAATCTCTACACTCTTGTTCAGGAATATCAGGGCAGTTTTCTTGGATAGTTTCCTATAGAATGATGTGCAGGCTTTTTCTTTGGTCATGATTTTCAGGTAGTCCAATAATTCTTAAATTGTCTCTCCTGGATGTGTTTTCCAGGTCTGTTGTTTTATCAGTGAGGTGTTAAATATTTTCCTCAATTTTTTCAGTCTTTCGATTTTGTTTTCTAGATTCTTGCTGCCTTGTGAAGTCATTTGCTTCTAATTTTTCAATTCTAAATTTTAAAGACTGAATTTCATCCTTGACTTTTTGATCCTCCTTTTCATTTTGTTCTATTTTTCTTTGTAGGTAATTGTTTTTATCTTTTACTTTCTTTGCCTTGTCTTTGAGCTGGTCAATTCTGACTTTAAAGAAACTCTTTTCTTGTTTTAGTTCATGAACCTCTGTTTCTAGATGATCTATTTTTGCTTTTTAAGTTCTTTTCCCAATTTTCTTCAGCCTCTCTTGTTTTTTGAATTGTGTTTTGAGTTCTTCCAGAGCCTGAGTCCAATTTGCTGGAGTTCCTGAGTTTTTGCTTGGTGTTCCTTGGTCCTCCTCTGTTCCATTTGTTCTTTGTTCATTACCTGAATAAAAGCTGTCAGTTGTAATTTGTTTGCTTTTTCTGTTGTTTATTCATATTTTTTTCCTTCTTTCTCCTTCTTTAATGGCTGTATTCTTGGTTCCCTGTTTATTTTCTGGATCTGTGAGTTTGAGCTTTTCTGCTCTGAAGGGGCTTCTTTTCTGCTCTGCTTATTAATTGGATTAGGCTGATGGAGCTTACCTATTGTATTAATTGCCCTGAAGCCAAATCTTCCCCAGCTGCCAGCAGAGACTGAAGGTAAAAGTGAATGTGTGGAGGCTGAGGGTAGTTACCATTAGTCCTCCACTCTACTCCTTTCTGCCAGACACCTCTCTGCCAGCTGCTCAGTCAGAGCCCTGGGCTTCCAAAGGTGGTACCAAGGTACTCTGTTGCTGTTGCAGTCTTTACTCTGGGATCTCAGGCAGCTGGATTTCTACTGCGGGTTTGAGCTTTTCTGCCCTTTAGAGGCTTCTTCTCTGCATTATTGATAAATTGCATTATGCCAGTTGAGCTGATCTGCAGAGCTGAATGTGCTTGGAGGCCAAAACTTCCTGTAGCAGAGGCAAAAGATGGAGGAGTGGTGGCTAAAGGCTGTGACCAGCCTGTCCTCTTCTCTGCTTCTCTCCGCCAGCTACCTCCTTGCCAGCTGTGGCCAGAGCCCTGAGCTTTGTATAGTTGTGGTAGCAAGGTACTCTGCCCCAGTTGGAGCCCTCACCCTAAGATCCCAACCACCACCCAAGTCTAAATGTAGTAGGTGAGGGAGGGACACTGGGACTTTCCTTCTTTCTTTTCTTTAAACCCAAGAATTCAACCTTCTCTGCATACCTTTTAAGTTGAACTGAGGAAGAGGGTACCACAGCTTTTTCTTGTTGTTGGATTTGTTTTTCTGTTTGTTTTTTATTGTTATGGAAGGGTTTTCACAGAGAAATCAATTTTTGCTGCTTCTAAACTGCCATCTTGACTCCACCCCCATTCCTACTTCTTTTATATGTTCTTGTTTTCTCCACCCATTATAAGGAAGCAGAGAAAATTCTTTCCTAGGACAACAGGTCAGAAGAAACAAGCTCTTGTAATGGAGGGGAGAGGGTGTCAATGAGAGTCAGAAGGGAAGCACATTCTTTTTGATGGTGTTGGATGTACTTCCTGGAACTGCATCACCTTTCCTTTCAGGGTTCATATTATCTTTTGGAGTCTCTAACTATATTTTCCAGCAGTTCTTAAAGTACGCTTCAAGGACTCTAGGAATTCCTGTTGGGTGGGATGGTCAAAATGTCAACATTTTTCATAATTATACCAAGACATTATTTGTCTCTAAAAAATCTCCTCTGTTTTCCAACTGTATATATTTGAAGTCATATTTTCTTCATATATATCAAACAAATTACAATAGCTTGAAAGCAAAAGTAGATATGAGCAATGTTACTCTTCTCACTATTTTTTGCTCTGAAAAATAAAGTTCTTTTCCACAAAATGTTATGTTCAGCCCCCACCCCAACCTTTACATCCTAATCATGAAATGTATGTAACCTACAGGAAAGTGGGGAGAAGACCATTGCCCTCTTAACTCCCCAAGGATAGAGTACTTCTCTCTCTACTTGCCACCTTTTCCTCTCTTTCAACATCATTCATACCTTTTATTTTTCTGATAGGGTTCCTTAACTCTTCTCTGAACACCTTCCTCCTTTTAAAGATATTTCTCTTATCTGATCTCATAGCATTTTTATTTTAACTTGTGGTAGGTCTATTTGCAAATGATTTTTGTTCCCTGAACTATGTAATAAAATCCATGAGGTCATGGACTATTGGTCATTTGTTTTTGTTTGCTCTCCAATTCATAACTCAGACCATAACACTTATTAGGCATTTAATAAATGTTTGTCATCATAGGAACATAGATTTAAAGCTGAAAGGGAACTTAAAGGGCATCAAGTAGCCTAATTTTGCAGAAAAGGAAACTAAGGCACAGAATGGTTAAGTAACTTGTCCAGAATTATCATAGAGCTGAAAAGTATCTGAAGCAGCATTGAACTCAGTTCTTCTTGACTGCAGATCCAGCGCACTGTGCACTCTGCTGCAGATCTATAATGTCAAATGAATAAATAAAAATAATTAAAACATACATAGCACTTACCACTATCTAATTGAATACTTGGTGTCCTTCATGATCCTTAGGACATATTCCTGAGAAAATTGAATGAGTGAATTTCACATTCTGATCTTCATTCTATACTCTGGGGTAGAATTATATAGAGCAAATCTCTCCCTCTGTCTCTGCCTCTGTCTCTGTCTCTCTGTCTCTCTTCCTCTCCTTCCCCCCCTCCCCTGCTCCTTACACAAATGAGAAGAGTTCCCTTACATGACAACCATAGAGATATTTGAAGACAGTGATTTCCTTTCCTACTTCTCTAGGTTAGATCATGGGGTCAGTGTTTTGGAAACAGATGGCTGTGAATATCAGTAACCATTATTGCAGAGACTGAGAGAATACCTAGGATAGTGGGTTTCCAGATCCAGTGTAAGGAAATAGCTTAAAAGTCTTTTTGTCAAACTGTTATTTTGCAGAGAACATTAAAAGGCCCAAGGGATAATGGGCTTTGCCCAAGGTCACATAGAGAGTAAGTGTCAGAGCCAAGACTTCTGATTCATTAAATTGTGAGTTCCTCGAGGGCAGGGACAGTGTTTTTGTGTGTGTATGTGGCCTCTTTTAACACAGTGCCCAGCACATAATGGGTGCTTTAAATGTTTATTGACTGTTTCTGACTAAAGCACTGAACACTGTATTTGACACATAGTTGGCACTTAATAAATGTTTATTGTCTCTTTTTTAGACTCATTGACTATTATTGACTAAAGCTGGTAGAACAATGCTTGGCACATAGTATGCACTTAATAAACATTTATTGATTTATTGACTGATTCCAGATTCCCCTCTGCGATGAAGCTCTAGTAAATAGACCTTGCCCTTTCCAGTACCAGCTCAGTTTCCCTGAATTTTAGGCTGGTACAGAAGGAAGCTGTCTTTTGCTTCTGCCTCACAGCTCAATCCTTATTGAGCTAGCACCTGAGGTGGTAAAATTCATTAATTTCAGTAGAGGGCAGCACACACAACTACATACTCCTTGGCTATTCCAAGGCAAGGGAAAATGACCTGATTCTACCAATGAAAATTAAGGAGGTCATGAAACATGATTTTGGTATTAAAACTAACAAACAAAAAGTTAGAGAGAAATATTGAAAGAAAAAGTTGGAGTGAAAGAGAAGAAGAAAAACTTTGGGGTTTTGTGATGGAATTCAATTGTAAAGATTACTGAAAAAACATTTTGGAAGAAATAAGCTTTTGTAATATAAAATCAAAGTTCTTAGATTCATGGAATGTTAATGTTGAAAGGAACCTCAGAGATCATCCAATTCCAGATCCTTCGTTTTAGTGAAGAGAAAACTGTGGTGTTAATAACATCACAAAGTGGCATTAATATGTTCCTTTACTATGTAAAAATTATATTTACCAAAAGGAGCACAAAAGGATATTTTTATTTAAAAAAAATAGATGGTTTAGGACAGTTCTGAGGATCTAGAGATAGGTCAGTCCTTTAATCAATAAACTGAGAGAGTCTGGTACTCATTTGTCAGCAATGACTAATGTGGGGATGATTTTAAGGCTTTATTGTCTATAAGTTCATTTACATATGGCTATTCCAAAGTCTTGAAATATAGCTAAGAAAAATAGATAAGAGACTCTATTTCAAAGAACTTTGGTGAGGGTGGGGCAGGCTTTGGGGAAATGGTTTTTATTATTTGTATTACATCTAATAGAAATGTAGAACTGAGGTTTCTTTCTTTTTTTTAAATTGGGTTAAACACAGGACCTACCACTTTCCAAAAGATGTTTGTTGAGTTGTTGGGTTGAGATGGATCACTACTCACAAAGAAGGAAGATTAGATTAGATAGAACAAGAAATGAGAAGATAAAGGGGAAGACCCAGCAGCCACCTAAAGAAAGAAGCTGATGGTGGAAACTTCCCCTTAACGCCTTGAAAAAAGAAGAAACAAAAGATGAGAATAGTTGCTTGGGATAGAGTTGGCATTGAGAGGTCGGGTTAGAGGTACCCAGGTTCTGCAGTTGCTGGAAGCTGATTGGAGGAAAGCAGAATCCCCAGGCTAGGCTTATTGCCCGCTAGTACCATCTACAGTGTGAAAGAGGGAAACACTTTTGAGGACTTGGGTTGCCTTTTACTGCCTTCTGTGTCTTGAAAGGGAAAAGAGTTGTGGTGTGAGGGGTACTTAATGGAGAAGAAACATTATTTTGCTGATCACTGATTGGAGGAAGCAGAATCCTTGACTATTTGAGAAGATGCTATGCGTTGCTCCATTGTATTTGAAATTTGTAAAAGGGGAAGCCTCTCAGGGGTTTGCCTAGATCAATCTTTACTGACCTCTAAGACTTAATAAGAGAAAATGCCTCTTAGGCAATAAAAAACAGACCTCATTAACAGACCTCATTAGCTTGGCAGGTTCCACACTAAAGGGAACTGGTGCTTCACCAAAAGAATATGATCTCCTTGTACTTATATTCTAACTTGTTATATCTATTTGTGATTGCCTTTTGTTCTCTGCACTAGGTCCTAAGTTCTTCAAGGAAATGGACTGTTGGTCATTTATTTTCATATATTTTCCAAATCCTATCTCAGACCATTACACGTAATAGGTGTTTAATCTGTATTTGTTAAATATGTCATAGGAACATAGATTTAAAGCATCATTATTAATAGAGCTTAAAACTTTCAGGGGCCCAAGAGTGGCAGAGAGGAATATTCTCCTAGCTGGAGTCTGGAGGAATTCATAAGAGAAGCGTTGTTGAAATTGTTCCCTAAGAAAATCAGTAACATCTAGTCGTGAGTTGTCCTATTCATGTGCCTACTAGCTAGGTTTTCATCAGCGGATGCCTGCTATCCCCACATAAACATAATGGTGGGTAAATGTGGCCCAGGTTTAGAGATGACCTTTTATATTTTGATTATGCTCACTTTTAGCTTCTATTGATTCAATGTTATGATTATTCCTACTTCTGCTTTCCCATGAAGTAAATATTTTATGTTTCAGAGTAAATGGTGTTATTGTGACTGATTTTGTATATAGGAGAAGCATCAGGGTCTAGAGTGCTTAGCAATAGGAGTCTATCCTTGTACATGAGGGATCGCATGTAGGAATATGAGAGGGGGGAGCAGGAACCTCAGGGGGACCCCACTAGGGACACAATCACAGTCTGTCAGCATGGGTTCAGGTGCAGGGGGATCAAGTCAACCAAAGCTCAGGAATAGGGCAAAACAGGAGAAAGTTAGGGATGGTGCAAGTTTGGTACCATGACTGGGGTTAACATTGCATCACTCAGAGAAGACAGGTAGCTTGTTGAAAGGAAAGGGTCCATGTAAGCAGATTTTGTATATAATAACCATAATGTAGGATGAAGAACTATGTTTTAGGCTGCTTTAATGACAGCTTTAAAACAAGCATATTAACAGCCAGACACACATCAGGTATAGTGGAAGAAAATTACTTGTAATCCTAGTTTTTAAAAAAAGTAGTTATGGGGGTAGCTGGATGATTCAGTAGATTGAAATCCATGTCTAGAGATCCTAGATTCACATATTTCGAATGGCCTCAGATACTTCCTAGCTGTGAGACCCTGGGCAAGTCACTTAACCCCCATTGGCTAGCCTTTATCACTCTTTTCCCTTTGAACCAATACAGAGTAATGATTCTAAGAAAGAAGATGAGGGTTAAAAAACAAAACAAAACAACCCAAACCAAACCATGTCTGCTTCCAATTCTTCACAATAGATTGTAGGTGGCCTGGATTATGGAAGACAATGACAGTAGAATGTATTTCCTAGCACACACCACCATATTTTAAAGATTTTTAGTTTCTTCCCAATAACAGACTGTGCCATGGAATAACCTAGATAATTATGAAGAAGCTCATCTCCATAGGTTTGATTCTGAAGTGACTACCTTTTTTGGTCAGGAAGCAAATGTATCAATATGTCAAGGATCGAACAATAATTCCGAAGGACTAATGATGAAGTATTTTATTCTCTTGAAAGAGATAATGGGCTCAATGTATAGAATGAGACTTTTTTTGTACATATCTAATATGGGAATTTGTTTCATCGACTGTTCATAACTATTCCAGGAGTGATTTTCTTTATTTTTCCTCCAGTGGGAAAAACAGAAAGTAGATTTTTGTTAATTAAAAAATAAAACATTGTTTTAAAAAGATAAACATGTGATTTAATAGTACACATAAAGTGCATTAAACATTAAAAAACCCAAACCAATAGTTATTCTACTAAATGACTAGATTGTGATAACAACCAGTATGAAATTTAGTAAGGCCAAGAATTATGCTTGGTGGCATATATGACCAGTGTTCCCTACTATGTCCTTGTTTCCAGGGGGTGGGAAATTGGGATGTAATGACCTTCCCTGTCTTTTTTAATCATATCTATTTTTACTTTGGCTTTGTCAGAGATCATGATAGCCACTCCTGCCTTCTTTTTCTCATTTGATGCCCAAAAGATTTTGCTCATACCCTTAACCTTGAACTTGTGTGTGTCT